>NC_090927.1:910317829-910629495 GCF_040938575.1 Ambystoma mexicanum | reverse complement strand
TCACATAAAAAGGAAGGTCTTAAGCCCTTGGCCAAAGGATGCAAAATCTGTAGTTGTACTTAGCTGCAAGAGCAGCGAGTTCCAAAGTCTAGGCCCGGCCAAAGAAAAGTCTCTTCCACCCGGCCACTCTGTCCTGTATCTAGGCACGCGTAGAAATGCTGCGTTAGCGGATCTCAGAGCCCGGCCTGGGGTATAACTGTGAAGCTTCTCCTGAATGGCTAAACTTCCTCTACCATTTCGTGCACAATGAATCAAGCACAATGTTTTGAATGTAACCCTAGCATCGATAGGCAACCAGTGAAGGGATTGCTGTGCCCTAGGTACCCTCATTCCAAACGGAATATGTTTCACCAGACGCACTGCTGCATTTTGCAGCACTTGAAGGCGCTAGGTGAGGTAGGCTGGTTGTGCTAAGTAAATCGCATTGCAATAGTCACTGATCCCGTTTACACATGCTGCCACCACCTTAGCGTGGAATCTTTCGGGGACAAAAGGGAGAACCTTCTTTAGCTGCTTAAGTTCAAGAAACCCCAGGCCACACACTGAGCTGACCTGAGCCTACATCGACAAAGATTCGGGTATTTTGATACCCACATTTCAGACCATTTTGGCTGGCTCTGGCAGGTGACCAAGCGAAGCTGGCCAGAAATCTGAGGTCCAGTCATTAGCCACCTCTGGTGGGCCGGTGATCAGGACCTCCGTCTTCCCACCGTTCAGCTTGAGCCAATGTGCCTCCATCCAGCCCCAGATGGGGTCCAAGCAATGTTTTTATCTTTCACTCAATTCTGCCTGGTCCAGGTGTTTTCAGAACAAAATGTGGGTATTGTGTGCGTAGGAGAAAACCCTGAAGCCAAACAAATGAATAAGTGACATCAGTGGGCGGATATATAGATTAAAGAGTAAAGGGGACAAGGCTGACCCCTGTGGAACCCCACAGGTCGCCGCTACCAGGGACAAATGATAAGACGGGAGAGAGACGGTTTGAGAACGAAAAACCAGAAATTCCAAAAACCAGTCCAATATGTCCCAGAAAACCCTGCCTCCTTCAGCATAGATATCAAAATCCCATGATCAACAGTACGAAGGCAGCCGATAGGTCCAACAAAATAAGGCCTGCCGTGCACCCCTCTCGTCTCAAATCATGGTGAAGTCGTTGAGTACCAAAACAAGAACCGACTCAGTACCCATCATAGGGCGGAAGCCCATCTGACAGCTATCCAAGATATTCTGTGCTTCAAGGTTGTCCCTCTTCTTCGTCTCCCATGGGCGCCTAACTTCCTGAGCAAGCATCCCTAACCACAGGTTGATTAGGTAGCGATTGGTAACCCATACTATCTACAAGCTAGATAAGGTGACGGCCTAAAGTCTGTAGGCTTATCTATCCCTCTCCCTCAGGGACTTCTTAAGGGTGCCCTAACTCTAAAAGGTACTCCCCAAAGTTTCTCAATAGGAATGTCAAGGTTCTTATTTGTACCAACAAAAGACACCCTGGTACTCTCTCCCCCACTTGCTCTCTCTCTCGCCTGTGCCTGTTTTTACACTTCCTTCTTCAATACTTCTCTCCCTCTCTCTCTTTCTCCATCTCACCTTCCATCCCCCTCTTCTGCACCTTTGATGTTTGGCATGCTCACTGTCACCCCTCCTTTCTTATTTCCTTCTTGTTCCTCTACTCTCATCCCTCCACTCTCTACTACTCTCACCCCTCCTCACTCAGCTGCTTTCAGCCCTCCTCATTCCAGTACTCTCACCCTGTTTCACTCTGCTCTCACCCTTTCTCACTCTACAACTCAGGGATATGGTGCCCTGCTGACCCTTTCAGGGATATGGTGCCCTGCTGACCCTTGCCTACTGATCTCACTCCCTCCCGAAATCCACATCCTTTAACTCAACCTACTACCCTCTGTCCCCAACTTCTAGCTCCCACTATTCCCTCACAAAGATCCTCACTCTTGCAAAAACACTCTCCCGCTCACTGCTGCACCCTTACCAGAATGGTACTACTCTCCCTCATAACCAATACCTCGCCTGTATCTGTGTTAACTCATCCACCCACTTTTCAGAACTCCACTCCACTGTCCAACCTCTGCCTCGTCTCTTAATCCGTCTCCATATCGCCTGACTTCACCCCTACAATCCACTATCTCTTATTCACTCTCCTTTTATACTTCTCGCCACCCCTTACATTGGTTTCAGCGCTTGTCTGAATCTGTAGACCAGTCTGTGCCTACTCGTGCCCCCCATGAGCTGGGTTTTACAGGTTCAAAGCTTTAAAAAAAACTCATAGCCACGCCCCCTTTTCAATCTCTATTGTCAGGGTATTTGCCTGCTGCTCAGTTTCCTCATGGTTTTCTTCCTGTGCTGGTGCTTGTTGCTGCCAATTCGCTTTGAGGAGGATATCTGTGTCTCTCCTGCACCCCTGCAGTCCTTTCTCACACTTCATTTTATGTTGCCCCACCATTTGCCTGGGGCATGTCTGGGGTTGGTAGGTTGGATGTTTAGTCTCTCATCTCTGTTTGGTAGGAAAAAATCCCAATGCATTCCATTTCTGTTCTTTATTCTACTACAGTGCTTCAGTGGCAGGTTGTTTTGGTGCATTCAGGTGCATTTTGGGGGGTGCAGTTCTGAAAGAAACAAAAGAGAACTCTTGCCAGAAAACTGGTTTGGAGGTAACGTGCAACAGCGGGTGGTACCACTGTTAGCATGCATGGCATGTGTGGGGGTGTCAAGGACTGCGCCCCCTACCTGCCCCGATTTACCTCTGGGACAGAGTTCACTTGGGCTTAGGCCCAGTTTGGCCCCCTGCCTCTGGTCAGAAGGGGCCCTTGACTCGCCCTGACAGGGTCAAGTGCCAGACCCTGTTGCAATACATTTGCACTGAGGTGCCCAATCACACTCACAGATTAGCAGTTGGTGCCAAGGATGAACTAACCAGGATCCCTGTGTACCCATTGGGCAATGAAGGAAATGCTGCACATGCCCTGTGTCAAGGATCAGCATGGGAGTGATGAGGGCGTCACTGACATGTCAAATATTGTTTGAAGGAATGAAACTTATGACAGGAAGTGGAGTTTCGAGCAGCCCTGGGGCACTCACACCACCTTTCACGTGCTGTCATTAAATGTCCTGGAGCCTCCTCAATAAGAAAGGTATAGCCAAATTATCTTCAGTAAGGCCAAAGATTCCTGTAGTAAGCAAGGTACGATTATGATATGTCAGTTCCTCACACTATTTGCTAGGTACGTTCATGATATACCCAGTGCAAAGCCATGTCTGCCATTAACTTTCATATGACCATGTTACCACATGACAGGCCAGGTACTGCCATCTTTTACCAGGTACTAACATCATATGCCTTTCTAACAACAAATATCCAGGTATCATCTCATAAATCAGGTATCACCCTCATATGCCGATATAATGTTTCCATTTGCCCAGGTATATTTATTAATGCCTAATGTTAATTATACACCTGTACTTTCACCATCCACACATGCACTCTCAACCTCAGGAACACATGTACGCTAGCACTCTCAGGAGACCCTGATACCCTATGAACTCGCTTCTGCATACACCCATACCCACATTAACAAAGCTTGTTCTTGCCAAACCTTAACATAAATCAGATTACCAGCCTAGACGGTGAAGAGGAACTTGCAGCTGTCGAATGGTAAGAAAGGCCCACAATGCAGCGAACTCAGATACATCCTATCACAGGCTCATATTCTCCAAAGACACCATAACATTGTTCAACATGGGTTATTACATTGTAATAAACCTCATATAACCTAGTGTGCAGGGTCGGACTGGCCCATCGGGCACTCGGCCCGTGGCCGGGCCAAAATCATTTTGAGGCGGGCGAAGCCCCGGGGGCTGGTTTCTGCCCACGCCTGGGCCGGTTTGTCACAAGGCCTGTACTGAAATCTTTAATATAGAAATACTGCTTGCAAGGGGTTTACATGGTAGCTTTCCTAGGTGTGTTGTGAAGCCCAGTGTCGACACCTGATCTGTGATGTGGATGCACCCCCTCTAGACCTCTAGCACACTGATTTAATGACGCCTTCTATTACATCATGTTACATGGTGGGCACGCTCATGATTGTAGAAACATTCCCCTCAACTAGCCCACTTTTGGCTGTTGTTGCCCACCCTGGACTTGGTTCAGAGTCATAACAAGCCCCTTACCCTTCTATAAACTTCAATGGGCTTGTCTCCAATGTCACCTACCCGGAATCCACTAGACTTGCCATTTCGATCAGTATGCAAAGATCCGTTGCAATGCACGGTTGTTCCAGAAGTGGGTTTCAGATTCTGAAACACACAGTGGAGGAGAGGCTGCAACTGGGCGGTCCCTAAACAGGAGTGACATTGTTGATGGAAGGTTTTACGTTGTAACATCTCTCTTGTAAATCCTGTCCTATACTTATGCATGGGGAAGTGGTTCTAACTCCCACCACGGCCAGAGAACGGACCTGGGGGTGTTATGGGGGCGGGGCTGGTGAAGAGTCCAAAGACCCCCGTCAACCGACCAAAGCCCCCAGTTCTGTTCTCCCTGCCCCTGGACACCTAGGCTAGCGGTTAATCACCATTCGGTGAGCGCCGGCCATGACTGCTTCACCGTACCCCACATGCCTCTGCACGGAATAGACACTGCTGGAGTAGTTATGGGCACTGTGCTAAGCCCCAACTTTGTTCTTTTTAATTGCTGGTCCTTATAATGCTGATGATGAGCATAGTGGCACTTGCGGATATTGGTACAATGAATGTGCAAGTGCTGATGTAAACAAGGATACAATCTCTGGCAACATATTTAATAGTTAGATTTTGTGTTCAGTGCTGTCCCTAAGCTCTGTACAGGTTAATGAATGCTGCATAGTAATGAGGCCCCTATACCCTTGCGGGGGATGGGAAGAGCGCTACACCCAAGCGTTGGTTAGACAACTCGGAGTGAGGCTTTAACGCATGCAGATTGCTTCACAGCTCCCCTCTGCCACCGTGCTACACTAATGAGGCAACGTAAGTTAAATTGCTTTCCTTTGCGGCGCCGGCCCGCCGTGGATGCATTAATCATCAGAGAAAGGTAACACAGAAGTATTACCTTTCTTTGATGAATGCCTCTGCCTGCGGCCGGCGGCCAACCATGCGCAAACGTAGAGTGCTTGCTGCAGGCAGCCCGGCCCCTGAACCAACTGCCATCGGCGATACCATGGCGCCAGCCGCCAGGTGAAGACAAGTAAGTTCAACAACTATTTTGCCCCAGGCCCCGTACCGTACAAAGTACGGCACGATGGAGGGCCTGGGGGGTTAGGCGCAGGGTGGGGGACGAAACGGCGCGAAATGCAAGGGGAGGGGCAGCCAGGCGGCGCCCCCACCCATGGTGCTGCCAGGAAACAAGCAACACAACAGGAAAAGGTGTGAAGGAAAAGCAACAGGGGGGCCAGGGGAAGCCCGGCCCCCATGGACAACAAAGGAGCAGGGGAGTATAAGTAACCCCGCAGAAACCAAGAGAAGGACAAACCAGGAAGGAGCTCACCTCTGACGGGTAAGCTCCCAGGGCCTGGAAAAGGGGGAGAAGGAAACATTTTTTCTTTTCCCCTTTTCGTTTTTCGACAGTCACTTTCACTCACCTCGTTCGGGTAAGCTGAAGGAACTGGGCAGAAGAAGGAGAAGCGGCCCGCTCACCTCGCTCGGGTAAGATGCGGCCTCGGAGTGAAGACAGGATGGCTGCCAACTCAATCACCCGCCGAGGGCCAGCAGAGGAGGGACGCCGGCAGAGGAGATCCAAGGAAAATGCGCGGCGGAGAGAAGATCCAGGAAGGTCCCACGAAGGCGGAGTGCACCCGAGGGCTCCAGAGCACACTGCTGGAAGACTGCTGGGAGCTGCGAGTGCCTTGCCGGGTCGGAACCCGAACACAGAAGCCGGAGGTCTGCGGGCGTAAGAGAAGACGACTGCCGTGCAGGAGAAGTGCCGTGTTAAGTTAAGGCAGCCGGACGGAGCCAGGAAGACCGCTGCAAGGCTGCCGAGAGGGAACGCCAGCCGAGAAAAGAGGACCAACAGTAGCAGCCGAAGAGGTAGCTGAACGAGGCAGCAAGGAGCGCGGAATCAGCGGCCGCTCAGAAACGAGTCATCGGCAGCAGAGAGAGAAGCCGCAACGAGACCTGCGTGTGGTGAGAAGGGGAAGCGGTTACAAGCGCCGTATGAAGCCGGCGGATACTAGGTAAACAAAACGAAGGAGCGGCGAGTAAGGGGCGTGGCTTGTACGGGGCATATATAATTGGAAGGAGCGGCAAACGCTCGAAGTACCGGGACACACTGATATCTTAAAGGGGCAGTCACAATTAATGTGGTTGTGTGCTGCAACGGAGGGGAAAGGCCCGGCTGGGAGAAGAACAACGCAACATTTAGGACAAACACACAAGGCAAATCTTGGGGCCAGCAAAGAGCAGGAAAGGCCCGGCTGGGGGAAGAACAGGGCTAAGGACCAAAGAAACACGCACGAGGGGGCAAGGAACTGAAGAGTGTAGCAGAAAAGGAGAGATGCCTAGTGACACAGAGAAGGCTCTGACTTTTAAGGAGACAACTACACAGCGAAAATTGAAGCACATCGCACCCAGAGAAGAGAAAATAATAAAAGCTACTAGAACTGAAAGGAAGATCTTCGAATTATGGCAGAGGAAAGAGCAAGATGTGCACAGGAGTTCAGTGAATGGGCCAAAAAAGGCAGAAAGAGAATATGGGGCACAATGGGTGCTGGATGTTATGCAGAAGGAGGAAAGGGCAAGGGCAATGTCGCCTTTGCTGCTAGAGGATTCCAGCGGCAGCAAAGAGGAGGTTACAATACCGCAAGGCCAGAAGAGGGCGAGAGAGGAGACAAGAGAGTCGCAGGAGCAGCCGGAAGAGCCTAGGAAGAGGCAAAGGTAAGAAAACAAAAATTAAAAAAAAAAAAAAAAAAAAAAAGGTACTGTGAAAAGTTATAATAAAATTGGGTCAAAATTGTAAAAATGTTGAAAACATGCATCACGGCTCAGGGTAAGTCGCCCAGAACCCGTGGGGCACAGAAAGCACGGGGTCAAATTAAGGGTGGAGTCATCTCAAACGGAAAGTAGCGAGGACGAAGAGAGGGACCACTTGCAGGCATGGGTAAAATGGAAGGAGGTAATGAGTAAGGATAAACAGAAAAGGGCATGGGTAGAAAGTGCAGGTGACGGTCAAGGGGCAGGAGAGCCAGGACCAGCAGACAACAGGGTCCCCATACCACAGGGGGTGGCACAAGGGATTCCGCCAGGGTCTATTCCCCAGGGGATGAACCCCAGTTTCCCGGTTACACCCGCAGGATTCACCCATGTACCAATACAAGGGACAGTCATAGTCCCAGCAGGGCCACTCACTGGCACAGTAGGATAGGAGGGTGACCCAGTATGGTAGGCCCACGGTTGGTAAGGACACCCAAGGCGGTCCCATGAAGGCACAGGCATGGCACATTAAGGAGAAGTTAAAGGAGAAAATAGGGAGAAAAGAGTTCATAGTTATTTTTTGAAGGGCCCGGATAGCTCAGTCGGTAGAGCATCAGACTTGCCCTGCTAGAATGCCAAAAGAGAGGACAGAATGCATCAATAGAGGACCTAACGGAGGATGAGAAAGGCTTATTAAGGTACCAAAGAGTTTTTTGATAAATGGATGTCGGCTTTTCAAATAATGTCCACTATTATTCTGCAAAAATACCCAGAGGCGAAGTATGGAAAGAGTATGACCACGAATTTAAGAAAGGAATGGTTTGCTTCCCAGATTTAGGTTGGGATGAGGAAAACTTCAACCTGTGCATATTGAAGGTTTTAAAGGAGAAATGGGACACCAGGGAGCAAAGTGCGGGAGGATATCATAGAAAGCAATACTGGCAAAACAATTACAGAAGTCATTACAAATAGAATGACAGGGGTCTCAGAACACCCCAAATAATCTGAAATCCACCTTAGAGAACAAAGTTAGTGGACATGGGTTTTCATCATCTGAAACAGAGAGCAGCGATAATGAGGAAGGGGATCATTGAAAGGCATGGGATAAATGGAAAGGTGTCGTAAACAAGGAGGGGGAGGCAGGGTCGGAACCCAGAGGGACTCCGGCCCCAACACTTCAGGGGGCACCAATAGCGCCAAACTCAGGAGGGGTACCACAAGGTACCAATCCACAGCCAATAGGACCTATAGGAGCAACAGCAGTACCAGTGGCAGGGAACCCACCGCTTGGGGGTGGCACCAAGAGTGGTAGCAGCTGCAGTTAAAGCAGACAAAGAAAAGGGACCTCTCATGACTAAATAAGGCAGACCAACAATGAGAAAGGACCCACAGGGCAGGTCCACGAAGGCAAGGGGATGGTATATAAACGACAAGGTAAAGGGGAAAAAAAAAAAAATATGGAGAAAAGAGTTGGTTGACATTTATTCTCTGCTAAGAAGAGTGATGAATGGGTCAATAGAAGATATAAAAGAGGTCGAGAAAGGCGTACTGAGGAGGGCAACAGTAGTAAAGAGCTTTGGCAGCTGGATGAGTGCCTTCCAGACAAATGCCCACCATTATATTACAGAAATTCCCAGAGGACGGGCTAGCATGGGTAGCATATCAGCAGAGGGCGTTAAAAATATACAAGGCATGCAGGGGGGATGCATGGAATGAAGAGGACCACGAGTTTAGATGAGAAATGGTTTGCTGTCCGGATATGGGATGGGACTTTTATATTCAACGTATTAAAAGAAGAGTTGATCAGGAAAAAGGAATCACAGAAATGGCTAGGTATGCAAGGGGAAGAGGAATATTTCAGGGGCAAATGTCTACATATGGGGCATGCCAGCTCTTGGCATATGGATAGTGGGGAGGTTCAGTCCAGCAAGGGGCAGTCCGCTAAAAGGGAGGAACAAGGCCACCGTGACAGACCTGCAAGCATTAGCTGAAAAACTGAATACGGCGGGAAGGGTCATAGAACAAGGGAAAGTGGTTTTCTAAAGAAGCATTGAGCCAAGGACAAGGGGGCCGGGATGGGGCTCCACATAGGTAGGATACGAGGAGTAACCAAGGGGAAAAGAGTGTTGCTCACGGGTGCGGCAAGAGAACTTGGCGTCGGCGCAACACTAGGGTGAGAGTGTTGCACTGAGAAATGATCAAAAGCAGGGCAGGAGGCTGCATGAGCTAGGAATAACACGCAGGCTGGAATGGTTTCCTAGCTGGGTAGCATTATGTGCAGCGGGAGAAATAGCGGTGCAGTCGGATAACATGGCAGTGGTGCACGGGTCGAGTAAAGGGGGTGCATCATGCCCAGTAGTAGTAAAAGTGTAGCTGTCACCTTGGCGCATTTTCAGTGGCGAGAGGTGCAGTGATCCAAGGCCGGGCGCCAGAAATAGAGAAAACGCCCACGCCAAAGAAGGCATGGGTCCCATCAAAAACTCTGGAAAGGGAAGAACTGTTGACTATAAGGTTAACTCAAAAAAGTTTTTAAAAAAAAGAAAAAAAAATATATATTTTTTCGGCGGAGAAAAGGTGTGAATGCTTGGTAAGGGCATTGGCCAAAGCGAAAAGGAAAAGTGGAAATGTCCATGAAAAGCTCTGGAATGATAAGAACAGTTAACTACAAGGTAACGCAAAAAGGAAAAGGAAGACCACAGGGGAGTGCAATGTGAAAAAAAAAAATGGCTGCAGAGAAAGTGTGTGAAGGTTTGGAAGAGGCATTGGCCAAAAGGAAAAAGAAAAGTCCATTACAAACCTGGAAAGGAAGGTACGGTTGACTACAAAGGTTGACTCAAAAGGGAAAAAGGATACAGGGCGGGTCATAAACAAGCGAGCAAGGAACGCCCTAACGTACAAAACAGGTAAGTAGTACGAGAAGCAGGTAATAAATGCAGTGGTGGAAACAGGAGCGCCGGAAGTGGGTGTAATTTCGGCAAAAAGGGGTGAATGTTGGGAAAAGGCATTGGCCAAAGGGAGAAAGAAAAGCTGGGCCGAGGCATACCATGGGGCTTTCAGGGCAGGGGAACTAATGGCCCGTCACACGATAGATGGGGATGGCCAGGAAAAAAGCAAGGTTAGTATACCAGTCGGGTAGAGGGAGAGCAATATACCTAAACTGCATCGGAGAGAAGGACCACTACCATAGAGGCAGCAGCAGCGGGTAGACTGCATAGCATGGCACACAATGGGGGGAAAAATGGAAAGTTTCATGTCAGAATTTATAGCACGGAGAATCAGGGGCGCACTTGTCGACTAAGGGAAGGGGGATTTTTGTTATAACAACATTCTCAGGGCAGATAAGGGTGCTTTTGGGGGGACCTGAGCGGTTGAAGCAGCATCCACTCAGGTGTGGCGGCACGTGTCCGGGGTCGGATGCCCAAGGGTAACAAAGACTTGCTGAGGAGAAGGCTGGGCATCTCCTCCAACCCTGGACACGATGTGCCCAAAAGCATCTGGTGTGATGTATTCTATTATGTTATGTTTTGGTGTTATTTTCGGTAGAAAATAAATAAGCCTACGGCCTATAAGTTTTCCACACCCAAGTCTGCTTGTCATATTATTTCATAGTCGGGGTACAAGGAACAGGAGCGAAGGGGGGGCCCACACTACACAGCCTATGCCCCAGGCCCCGTACCGTACAAAGTACGGCACGATGGAGGGCCTGGGGGGTTAGGCGCAGGGTGGGGGATGAAACGGCGCGAAATGCAAGGGGAGGGGCAGCCAGGCGGCGCCCCCACCCATGGTGCTGCCAGGAAACAAGCAACACAACAGGAAAAGGTGTGAAGGAAAAGCAACAGGGGGGCCAGGGGAAGCCCGGCCCCCAAAGGGACAACAAAGGAGCAGGGGAGTATAAGTAACCCCGCAGAAACCAAGAGAAGGACAAACCAAGAAGGAGCTCACCTCTGACGGGTAAGCTCCCAGGGCCTGGAAAAGGGGGAGAAGGAAACATTTTGCCACCCAACCCACCCTGCAAAAAGGAAGGAAAGGAGAAAGAAGGAGGAACCGGAACGCCGAGTACTTTCTTTGGTACACGGTAGAAGAAAGTCGTGGGCGGCGGCACGTGTCCGGGGTCGGATGCCCAAGGGTAACAAAGACTTGCTGAGGAGAAGGCTGGGCATCTCCTCCAACCCTGGACACGTTGTGCCCAAAAGCATCTGGTGTGATGTATTCTATTATGTTATGTTTTGGTGTTATTTTCGGTAGAAAATAAATAAGCCTACGGCCTATAAGTTTTCCACACCCAAGTCTGCTTGTCATATTATTTCATAGTCGGGGTACAAGGAACAGGAGCGAAGGGGGGGCCCACACTACTCAGCCTATGCAAAACACTGGGAGCGGCCGGGCTGGGCGGGCCGGGGCTGCCTCAGCCCGGCAAGCTCCCAGTGAGATTTGTAACGTACAAAATACCGATCAGAGCTACAGCTCCTGCCAGGGACCGGCTGATGTCCCCGCTCTGCGGGTTGGTTCGGTGCCGGTGGGTGGCGGGAGCGAGGGTCTGACTGCTGAGCTTGTGCGCCTCAATGTGTTCTAGACCCCTGGATTGCTTGAGATGGGGTGTCATGTATTTTGGTTGGCTTCTACAGTTTGGTCATATTTGTTCTAGGCTTACCTGGCGGGGTCCCATATTCCCATGCATTGGGTGTGATGAGCAGATGATCTTAGAAGCCGTCCCCCGGCTTGTTCAAAAAGTTTTGCCTTTGTGTTTTTTCTCTTGGTAATAGGAATATTGAAGCCCAAACCGTTTCTTTTTTTAATTAATCATCGAGCATTTGTTTTTTTTTTTCTTAGTATTTTCTATGTGAAACAATTTCTCAGAAAAAAAGGTTTTTTCCTGGAACTCTGCAGCTCTTAAATATTAACTTATTTCGCCCAATAGACTCGTCACACTCTCAGGTTCTTTTAAGCTACAACGATTTCTAGAAAAAGCGTTAGAAATATCATGATATGATCCATCGCCGACATGGGAACTCCTGTAAGGCACTCGAGCGATGGATAGTGCCTAGAAGTGTTCTCTTTGCTCACCTGGCCTAGAAGTTTAATATCTTCAAATGTGCCCGGACTTTTTTTTTGGGAGTGGGGGGGGGGCTTCTTAGCAGCAGCAGGTCTCAGACAATTTGGACGGTTGGTGTATGTAATGGCTTCTTATATGTTTCTGCGACAACCCAATAAATAAAATAGCACTTTAATGTCTTTTTTAAAATGACTGTATCGTCATCCTAATCTATTAGAGCCGGAAAAAGGCCTAGGCGTTCTCCAAATGAGTGTTGTTGCTCTCTGTAGTGATGACAGGTGTGAACACAGCGCCTGGAAGCCCCGGTCGTTTCTTTTTAATTCAGCACTGTTGGACAGGTTGCAAAATGGGAATTGACTCCTCCTGTGATGCGGCTGCTTTGGGGACGACCAGAGGGGAGCATTGTGGTAAAAGTGTTGCAAATTGTGCATTTTAAATAATATGTGTTCAGTAAGACTGGTCAACTTCTCAACTGCGGAGTGAAGTAACTCATCTCACTGGACCACTTTAGCCAACAAAGGCCTGTACTCAAGTCATTGCCCTATTGGCCAGTCCTGGGCACGACGTGCCATGCACTGTGCAAGGGTCATTATGTGGTGTGGAGGGGGAGGCAGAGGAGGGCAGCGTAGGGATGCAATCTCACACCGCTGTGTGCTTTGCGTCAAATACTCGTATTGTGCTTGCACTGTGTGGTGTTTGACCCGAAGACAGACTTTGCGTGTTATGCTGTTTAATTGTCAATCCTGTGATTGTCCTGTTTCATCTTTTTTTTTTCCTTTAATGGTATGTTGTGTAAGTGGATGTTTCAATGCATAGATTTTGGTGTCAGTGATTGATTTAAATATCAAGTTTGATAGTTTGATAAATTGAAAGTTTGAGGGGCACTTTTTTTGAGGCGAGGGGTGGGACACTTGTTTTGGGTGTCCGGGCTTATTTCTTGTCCCAGTCCGACCCTGGACACAGTCTCTCGAAAATACATTTCAAACGACACATCCATCCACTCCTCAGAAATACACCCATCTAAACAGTTCAAATGACATATCCTTTAAACAAGTTAACCACGTTGGCTTTGCCAATGCGTGTTTCAGGTCCTTTTAGCGAGTATTCAAGAGGCGGATGGAGCCAGCCTGGCTGAATACTGAAAAGGAAAGCGGTGCACAGTACATACGTTCAAATGGCAGGGGACGAAAACACGAGTAAATACCGGGGGCGACCCTGACGGAGAAAGCGTTTTCCAGAGCGAGTAGCGGCCATGTTGAGATGTGCGTGTGTAGTGTTTGTGAGGTCAGCCCTTGGCAGCCCATATGCTCTCCCTCTCCTCCTGGCCTCTGATGACTCATACGCCCACGCACAGGCTGTACATTTTCATTTCATACAGTCGAAGAGAAGGGAAAAAAATGCGCCCGCGGATTAAGGGATCCGGGATATGGGTTTACTATAAATCCCTTCCTCAGCACTCAGAAAGCACTCACGCCTCCTTTGGCCCCTGCGATCATTGAAAAGCCACAGTGCCAGTAAAATGGCAACGGAATGCGAGTATGAAATGTATTTCGCTCCACCTGCAGTATCTACCGTAGAATTGCACCTGTGAATTCCCTGGCGGCGTCCTCGGTTTCTTTGCTGTCTAGGGTAAAGTGATGTGAGGAAACAAATACAGGCGCCAGTGACTTTTGGGGAGAATTCTCTTCTAAGGCTAATTTCCTTACCTATATAGGGTCCCCCAGAAGCTTTGCTGGGTTTGACGGGTTTATTTTTCTCTCCTGCTAAGAGTGAGACTCTTTTTCCAACTCTTAGACATATTGCTGATGTGTGTAGGCTATCTTTTGTGCTTATGGTCTATGGGGTTTGTCTCACCCTCATAGGTATCATCTTTTTACATGGGTGTTACACAGCACCCTCAGTGCAGCAACACAGGGGTGTCATAGAGACCCCCAAACATAGACTCCATACCCTGGGACTGACTACTGTCTCCCAGGGCATGTAAAGTTACCATTGACTTTACTAGTCAATAGTTATGAACAAAACCAGTACAACCCATCTTACTATGGAAGTACTGGAAAGGGTTAATAGTTTTTCCCTGGTGTTCATTTTTGAGGGGGTACCGTCCAGTCCCTCTCTCCAAAGTTTCTGGCTGGTGGCAGTGGTTACTACCATAAATATTCAACCTATTCTCCTATGGGATTTTCCCATTGTTCGAGGCTACCACTTTTACTGACAGCCTCTAACATACCGCTGGTTTATTTTAATATTAACTTTACTCCGGTAGGTTTTTATTGCCAGATCTTTGATAATATTTCTTTCTTGTGTCTTTCTCTGAAATCTTAACCCAGGTCGGGGATCCTATGTTCGTCCTTTTGGCGGGCTTCTACACAGAAGCCCTCCTCTCGGCGCCACTGAGTCTGGGGTATATAGGATGTGCGGGAGGG
Organism: Ambystoma mexicanum; assembly: GCF_040938575.1. Taxonomy (NCBI): domain Eukaryota; kingdom Metazoa; phylum Chordata; class Amphibia; order Caudata; family Ambystomatidae; genus Ambystoma; species Ambystoma mexicanum. Next base: position 910,615,065 of record NC_090927.1, on the reverse strand, counting down.
GGAAAAGGCACCCTGGACAGGGTTACCTAAGCAACCCAAGTCGCAATCTGCCCTGATAGGCTGGGGGGTTATCCCGCCAGGATAACCACCCCGCTGTGGGAGTGACAGCTAGGCTGTATGAATGGGGGTTTTTCTATATAAAAGCAGGGCTCTGAGGACTGGAGGACAAGACGTCGCCACTGGAACTAAGAAACCCGAAGAGGAGAGAAGCTGAAGACATCTGCAACGACTGAACCACCGGCAAAGCCCTGCTGCAGATCCTCACCACTTTTTCTCCAACGACTCGAGAAGATCTTCACCTGCAAGAGTCTTCTCCCCTTGAGCTGGTGGGGCCAATCAGTTCGCCAATCGCCTTCCAGGACCTGCCTTGGTTATAGCCAGGCACCCGTCCACCACAACCGCGATTTAAAGGAGCGTACCTTTTGTTTCATTTTGGCATCACTGCGGCTGGCTTCATCGCTGGGCAGTGCAGTAACTCGAACCTTCCTCCACGATGAGAGCCTCTCTTCCTCTGCTGGATCTCCCGAACTGCAGGAACTGCCAGGAACTACCGCCACCGCAGGAGCCGCTACCACCAAGGTACATTGTTCCGCCAGGCCTCCTGTTTCGTTGGGTAAAGGTGTTTTAAATCCTTTACTTACCTTCTGGGCTGGCCGCCCCCTTCGTCTAACATCTTTTTACCTTCTGCAACCGCCTTTTCAAATTGTTAAACAAAGACTTGACTGCAGCTACTAGAACCGTTTGATCCGGGGCACTTGCCTTGTACCTTGTACCTTGTATTGACTCTGGCACAGGCCTATTGACTCTGGCTAAATCTGTTACAACTGCCTTCTCTAAATTGCCTTTCACTAAGAAATGTGTTGGTGCACCTAAACTCTTATAAGCACCTTTCCTTCCCCTTTCTATATTGTTGAAGTGGCATTTTGCTCGGTTTTCACCTAAGTATTGCTTATGCTAAAGTACTGCCTTGCCTAACTTGTTCACAATCCAATTGGGAAGTGTTGCTGGTGTGTTTAAGAGTCTAACCCTGTATGACTTGTCCTTTCCCTCCCTCTGAAGAAATTGTTAGAGTGCCCTTTCTGCTTGGTTTACACTGTGCCGTTTTGCTCAGTTTTCACTCTTGCTCAAACTTGTCTACAATTTAAATAGGGAGTTGTGTATACTTTTCTTGACTGTTTTAACTTGCTTTAATGATAGTGATTTGTGTGTCAACTTAAGAGTGTGTAAAATAAATATATATATTCTTTTTGATACAAACCTTTGGTCAGTGTTTCCTTGTACCATAGTACTGTAGTCCTATTGTATAAACCCTGAATACTGCTCATCTCCCTCTTGAGATAAGTCGGACTGCTCAGCCACAGCTACCAACTAAATCTTTGTGGTACGGACTGATACCAAAGGGAATTTATTGCATATACCTGTAGTCTTCATCTTCTGTAGTGCTCCCTAAGGGAACTGCATAGGATTCTGCCTAACAGTGACGCATGCACAGACTCTACGAGCTGCAGACAAATGAGCGTTTACAAAAGACCTTTTGTGCACTGTCTGGTTGTGGGATACTTCCAATACAATCCTCTGCAGTGCGCTGCATACCAAACGCATTCTAAAAGAGCTAAGCAGCCGCAGCAGCATTTTAGGATTGTGAAAAGAAATACGCAGGGGCATAGGAATGTCACCTCTTCGCAAAAATTGGCTCCCTTGCTCGCCAGAGAGCAATTTTACATAGGAAATATGGTATATTTTCCTGCAAACCACTGATCATGTTCTACAGACAAAAGGTAACCGTGATAGTAACCTACAGCAGCGAAACCATCTTAAACCTTTAATGGAAAATGTGGGATCTGCTTGAAGGAAGGTTCTGGAGAAAAGTGCTAGCTCTACCTCCCTCCTTTCCAACTACTAGAATAAGAGTCGAATTAGCCTTGCAATCTTTTCAATCCCTCGTATCACGGAAAACATTGGACTTATATAGAAAGACAGTAATCGATAAAGATATTCCAGCAGTACTACTACAAACTCACTCCAACACAATACTGAATGCATGCAAAGAACATTGTAAAACATTGATGATATCCAAGAATATCTCAGAAGAAATACTGACATGTAGACCAGTGGAAGCAGAAAGAAAAATTCAGCGAGCAGATTGGATAAACACCATAGAAAAAAAGCTGAATACCAACTATCGCTTAACTGCTTGCTGGACTGCCGAAAACTCAATGAACTCCTGAAATATCTCGACCTTTTCCCTTGTCGACAGCCACGAGATATATTCCTCAGACTTTGTCTGAATTTACTACCAACTAGAGAGGTGTTGGCAAAAACCAAACAGATCCCTATCGACCCGTATTTTTGCCGATTCTGCAACAACAGCAAACAGATCGAAACATCTTATCATATTTTCATGGAATGTGAATCGCTGGATACAGAAAGAAAGACATTTGTGGCGATGCTCCCACCAGAAGCTGGCCATTACTCCCAAGAAGAACGATGGGAACCAATACTTACAGGCAACTATAAGAGCCTGACCTTTTGAGTTGTGCAATATTGGAACTATATTAGCGAAAAACCAATTTAAAGTAGTTCTTGTGTGTTTACCTTCAATGACCTGTAACCAAACGAAATCTAAAACAAAAAGAAAAAAGGACATCAGGGACAATGGTATAAACGAAAATGTAAAAGTTATAATTTTAGTAACTATAAACATAAAATAAAATAAAATAAAAAAATAAGAAGTTTCCTTTGCGATCGAATCGCAGTTTCTGGCTTTTCCGATCAAACTCTAGGCAGTGGTCTTGAAACTTGTTCATAACGAGCCCCCACTTGAGTAAAAATATTGTTTCTGGGCCCCCCCACCTAGGGGTTGGCCCGCCCTAGGGGGCCCAAAGGATGTCCAAGGGACACCAGGCTCTTTTCTACTGCTTATATTTTCTACTAAAGGCAATCACCTAAATCCTTGTTTTATATTAAAAAACAGTCATCTTAATCCCTTTTACAAGAGTGTTGGGACCCCTTGGACATCCTTTGCCCCCTCCCCAAGGGGGCCAGCCCCCCAGTTTGAAGACCAGTGCTCTAGGGAGAAAAGGTATCATAATAAAATAGAAAACGGTGCAAATGGCATAGGGAAAAAAACGAAATTCGAAATTGTTGCTCAAAGGGAGCGAGGGTTGCAGGGGTGTCCCATGCTCCCATTGATCGACATTCCGGCCCTTGGGGTCGCAATGGTGTCTGCTTACATAAAAATTATAGCTTGGACAAGCAAAATAAAAAAAAATTATAAAGGAAAGGACCCTGCAGCGCTAGTCGACTTCCATGCGCCTAAAGGGAACGGCGTAGCAGGGGGACGCAGGGGGATTGCAGAGGCGGTGGCACACTTCGCTGTGTGCCGCCACAAGGTAAGTAAGGGTTGTGGGAGGGGAGCGCATGGTCTGAAATGGCCATGGGAGACAAAACCGAAAGTAATTTTCGAAAAAATGACTTTCGTTTTTTTCTCCCTCGGTCATTTCTGCTTTGAACATATCTCGGTAATCCCAGTAAAATTCATCTTGATGTCAAAAAGGTAATTATTAAGAGTTTATTTCATCTCGGGTCCTACTATACTTTATTTTTGTTCATGGTCAGGCTGCGTAGCGGCTTGGGAGTAGACGATCAAAATCTAGTAATATGTATCCATCTATAGTGAGAAAGAATGCCCCAAGCTCACTTGGCATGCCGTGTTCATGAATGCGTGTAAGACACAGGTGGATGTATGATAAACAGGGTTGGTAAGGCGAAAAGAGCAGCTGTCTGTCCTTGTGTATGCAGTGACAGTCTGGACCCCGTCTATAATGTTATGTAATGTTACTATGCTTTGACTGTTACCATAAGGCTATGACATGCTTTGCTGCTTGTGTAGTGTATTATACCATGTTAGGGCCACCTTGCAGGACTGAGGAGCAGGGGGCGGGGTTGTCTTTCAGGTTGCAAGCCAACAACGTGAACACCATTGTACTTAGAGATCAGCAGTGAAGGGACCCTCAGCCAGCCAGCCAGCCAAAGTGGCAATAATGGCATGGAACAGAAGTGAATGTGCTCCAAAACGGAATCACAGACAAGGGGAATGGTGATCGGAACCCTTTTTAATAACAGTCGGGAGTAGTTGTATGTCAGAAATGTGACTTTGTCATTTTTGTGTCTCCCTTAAAAATGAACAAAACGTCCCCTTTTTATTTTGGCAACATATTCCATGCTTTTATTTATTTCATTGTGTTATGCTGCAAACTTTGTATACTGCGCCGAATCACCACAATGGCAGTCTTAGAGCACCTAGGCTTGTCCTTTTGAGCAAAATGTTTAAGGAAGGTTCAGCTGTGGTCAGGCATTTGAGCCTTCCACAGTGCCAGGATGTCACCGTGAGCATGGGATGCTGTAACCGTGCACAAGCAAAAGCTCCTTTGCTTACCTATGTACTTTATACGCCTGTAGGCCCAAAATTGACCTGAATGACTGGAAATATGACATTTTTAGTTTGGGCCTTTAAGTGTTGCTTAAACACCACCTATACGCTGAAACTATTGCATTGGAGTACAGGTAGGGGGAGATAGCATGTGAGGAGGACATACAGCTTATGGGTGTTGTTTGATTATTTTCCCACCCACTGATGGCCTACGCCCATTGCCACTGACTCCATGTCACTCACTGTCCTAAACACATCTTCCTGGGATCTCTTTGAGCTCACTCTGCCAAGCAGTAAATCACATTTTAGCCCACCAGTGTTTTTTCTATGCAGTCTGCTGAGAGATTATGGTTTAATTGCAGCTGTAAATCGCTACTGGTGTAATACAAATGTCTTAATCAAGTGTGCCTTCAGCCACTTGATTTATATCTCTTCCATGCACTGAAATCCAGAAAAAAAACAAGAAAAGACAAAGCCAACAGTTTTGGCTTGAGGTATTAAATAAGCATTTGCCAGGTACTGGCATCATTTACCCAGGTAATCGCTCAATTTTCCAGCTGTTGCAATGTTATGTCCAGGTAGTACCATTATATCAGTGGCCAGTAAATGCCTATCCCTTGCCTATCCAAAAGCCCAAACCTTTGGCTTTGCCAATGCTTTCTAAAATAGCAACAGGTGTTGGAGCAGGCCTATTGGAGGTTCCAGTAGCCTGCCAGGAATCCTTTCGAGATAGTTATAGTTGTGTGTGAGGAAGGACTCCCATTGGGCTGAGGCTGGGTTCTTCTGCAATCTTTTGAGATCATGCAGATCTTAAGTCCAACATGAGTGACAAGCTTTTCAGCATATATTTGAAGGTCTACTTCTGGGTTTTGGCCCTTTTCATAAACAGAGTGCTTCCCCTGTGTATTATGTATGTATTTGGGTGTTTTGGGGATTGCTACTTGCCACCTTATGGCTGCATCTAAGCAGGCAAATTTTCATCTGTTCGCATTTGCTACAACACGAGATAACCGCATCTAAGATGGCCGCCGCCCTGAGCCCTATATTTGCCTGATCCTTGCACCACCGTGTGCCTGGCCCCTCTTTGCCCAGATTGGCTGAGCCTCTCAATTTCTGCATTCAGCCTATAGCCTGCCCAGGAAGTAAAGCTAGGAAAGGAGGCTCCCTTCTGACGGAGTTGACAGAGCGCAACAGGAGCCATTATGCTGCCGGAACTCATACTCCTCGAATAACTGTCAGGTGAACCCACTCAAACTCCCCATGAGAGCCTCTTCCAAACTATAATGCTACTGTACTAAAATCCGCAGATTACATCTTCCCAAGGCAGCTGCAACCAAAGCCTGTAACAAACTGCCCTCCTTTGCCTAATCCGGACACCTACTGTGACTTTGACCATTGTTTATATCCCATGTACAACGGTATGGGAGAGTACCTACTTCCCGATAGTGACTAATACGATCAGCTGATGCCTAATAACAGAATTTACAATATATCTATTGCAATTGAATGTCTGACTACACATTGATCACATACAAAATCCCAATGTTGACTACTGATTACACTGCCTGTATATGTATGCGAGTGCCCAATACTGCCAGCCCATCACATGCTTTGCTAAGCACTAGTATCAAGGATACTATAAGTGTACTATACCGTGCAATTAGAGATTCTCCAATGGAACTGTAGCTAACCTATGGTATTTTTACTAAATGCAATGTCTACGCGTCTGTTTAGCTTGACATCCCTAGTGATTTAACCTATTTAGCATTGCCGATCGTTTCTTGAGATACTCATATAGTACCAGTCTATAATGTTTTATCATCTTTCTGCTCTTAGGCCTATAATGTCCTCTATGAGCCCACCTCATCAAGACATGACCACTAAAAGTCCTAACTGCATTACCAGACTGGATATGCCCACCCCAGGAAAGATACCCTCTCCTAACCCTATTATAACTAATATTCCTTGCGACCTCATACACAGAAATTCTAAACTACGTGCAAGACTACCAAAAATATACGAACCGCCAGCCAGGCACCTTACTGCATGTGCCTATAACAGAAATCGTCATAAGGACACAACAAAACTAAACCCCTCACCACTAAGTGACTCTTCCAATCACAACCATAAAATAGATAATCATCTTAGACCATGAGCTAAGCCAGCCAAACAGAACAGACTTGTCACCTCAACGCTACCTACATCCAGCCATACCCTTATAGGAGCACTTATTAATGCCAGGTCATTAATAGCCCACGCTACAGAAATTGCCGACATTATTCAAACAGGCAACTATGATTTACTAGCCTTTACCGAAACCTGGCTACATCGAGCGGCTGGCCCAGCCCTGATGCTTGTTGTGCCTACCAACTACACCATCTTCAGAGAAGACAGAACTAACTCCCGCGGAGGAGGCTTAGTTCTCATCGTCAAAACAAATTCATCAATACGAATAGAAACTCCCCTACATACAAAATCCTGTGAGTCCTTAATTGTCAAGCTCCTAACAACTAACTCACAAACTATCAATATACACCTCATCTACAGGCCACCAGGACCTATTGGCACCTTCGAGGAGGACATCTCCACGATCCTTTCAGATAATCTGAAAAACTAATCACAAGCCCTATCAGGAGGCCTGAACCAAGGCTTCAATGACCAAAAAGATGTACACGCCACAAACATTGCTAATGTCATTTCAGAGCTTAGCTTCACCCAAAGAGTGACACAGCCGACCCATAAGAAAGGCCGCACACTCAACTGGGTGGCTGACCACAACTGTAACATAACCATCACCTCCGTCCACCCACAAGCTTGGACAGACCACGCTCTTATAGCCTTTTCTGTAGACGTTAAAATCCTCCTACCTCACAATAATACTCTAGCACCCCCTACGCTAACAAGGAAAAAAAATATATAACAGACAGGCTATTGCCACTAATTCTCCCGACCCTAAACTCGCTGCCGGACACACTAGATCTCTTATTTCTAGTCAATGAATTTAACACTGTCATGGCAAATGCCCTGGACACTATCGCCCCACTAAAAATGAGAAACAGCAAACCTAGAGCACATCTAAACGCCTGGTTTACCCCATACCTAAAATCGCTAAGGAAAGAAAAACACAAGTGCGAATCCTCCTGGAGACTACTAACATCAGAGATGAATAAAGCCACCCTCATTAATATTTCTACAAAATACAAAACTGACATAAAGCGAGCCAAAAAAGAAAGTTTCGACAATAGAATAATGCAAGCCAAATAAGGAACCAAGGAGCTCTACACAATACTGAAGGAACTAGAGAACCCCATCCTAGTACCTGACAACAGTGACAAAAATAAAACATGGTGCTCTAACATTCAGAAGGCCCTTAGTGACAAAATTGCCACCCTCCAAGTTAAAATTGACAAGAAAGAAAAAAACTTAACATACCGTCTACAACCATCCAAACTGACAAATCACCTACCAATACCAAACCAGAACAAAGATTTAACTTTACTTAAGTCTCTATACTGGAGGTTGAAAAAATAATCTTACCGCTGAAACCTTCAAACTGTTGAGGCGACAACTGCCTGGCTCAAATAATAAAAGATGCTGCCAGAGACATCGCTCCATTCATCACCAAACTCATCAACTCTTCATTTTCCTCAGACACTATACCAAGCAACCTCAAGGAATCTTGGGTCCTCCTCTCCTTAAGAAGCAATCACTGGACCCGGCTATACCAACAAATTATAGGCCTATCACCACGGTTCCTTTCTTGATAAAGATTCTAGATAGAGTGGCCTACATACAGATCCAGAAATTCCTGGAGCTGCACCAACTCATAGGCACCAGGCAGTCAAGTTTTAGACCACAACACAGTACTGAAACAGCACTTATTGATCTTAAAGCCCAGGTCGACAAGTTGAGAGACCAAGAAACAACTGTCCTGCTCCTCCTCTTGGATCCTTCAGCGCAGCATTTGACCTGGTGGATCACAGAGTGCTTTGCAACCACCTAGAACCAGCAGCACACTTCTCGCCCCAAGCCATAGCATGGATCAAATCATTCTTAAGCAAGAGAACTCTGAGGGTCTTCTCTACCTCAGCAGCTGCAGACCCTGCGCCCATCACATATGGTGTGCCCCAGGGATCATGCGTCTCCCCTACCATGTATAACATGTTTACTAAGCCCCTGTTTGATGATTTAGACCATCTAGGCATCACCTACACCAACTATGCAGATGACACCCAGATTCTCATCCCACTTTCGGGGGATGACAAGCAGGAACTCATCATACTGGGGACTCACAACATCAAGAAACTCAGTCAAGACTACACAACGTTTGTCATAGACGGCCACATAATCAAAGTTGCTAAGGATGTAAAAACACTAGGTTTTTACCTCGACTCTGGCCTAACCTTAGCAGAACAAGTGAACACTATGGCATCATCCACAGCCTACACTTGCAAGTGGATCCGATCAGCTAAACCTTACCTGTCCACAATCAGCTGCACCACGCTGGCAAGAGCACTCTGGCTGTCCAAACTGGATTATTGTAAATCTCTCTATTTAGGTGCGAATAAATACATTATTCAGACAATCCAAATACTGCAAAATAATGCCCTTAGAGCGGCATTAGGACTCCGCAAAAGAGAACACATCTTAACATTTATCAGACAATCCAATTGGCTATCCACGACTGACAACATCAAACTTAAAACTGCATCTCTAACGTTCAAAGGCCTCAATAACCTACTACCTAGCTACCTAACAGAGAGGTTCAAAAGAAAAATCACACCAAGACCCATGAGAATAGCCTATACAAACTGCCTAGCAGTTCCCCCATTCAAAATTACCACAACTGGAGGGAACAGCTTCCCAGTCAAAGCTGCCCAATTGTGGAACTCCCTCGCGCCCACCTTAAGGCTTGACCAAACATACCCACACCTCAGATTAAACTTCATCAAGTGGCTTAAAGGAAACGAGCTATAGGCTAGCCTTACCAGCTAACTGACTAGTAGCCTATCTGACCATTCTACTGTAACCTATTTCTGATGTAAATGTATTACCTGCTCTATTGCCATTGTTCTGTACTTTTGTGATTGTGTACCTGCTGTATTGCCATTGATCTGTACTTTTGTGATTGTGTATCTTTGTAACTTGTTAGCCTAAAGTATTCTTGTTCTCGCGCCCTGATACCTTTGGTTCTGGCGCGCGCTACAAATAAAGAAACAAACAAACAAACAAACTTGACATTAGACATTAATGTGAAATCTCATAACGAAACATGACATTATATAACCAGACATACATGATCTGGCCAGCAAGTACAACAACATGTCATCAAGTACCAAAAAATAAGGAGTGAACAAACACATACAAAATGTAAAAGAAAAACAAGCAAAACTCCCTTAAAAACCAAGAAATTTAAATTTGATTGCCAGATAGAAACTGGGAACGGATAATTGAAAAAGGAGAAACACAAGGATAGAGGAGATTTAGGTTTAGATGGAGTGAGGGAGGAAGTGGAAGCCCACACAGGGGTGTGCGGGTAAGGACTGTAAGGATTGCTCCTAAAAGGGAAAAGGAGTATATTGGAAGCATATCTTAAAGTTAACATGTATTTAGATTTGGGAACAAAATGGGCCTCATTACGAGTTTGGCAGTTAATCAGCCGATTTACCTCCAAACACATTTACTGTTACTTAAAAAATATATATATTATTATTTTATTTTTGTGCATTTGGTTTACATATCAAACCTTCTACACATTTAACAAATCACAATCCAGCCCTAGATAAAAATAGCAAGAAGAACAATAAAAACCAGTACACAAATACATAAAACAGGAAATACATATTTCATAATACATATTTTTTTAATTTCTCTTTAATGTGCATTTGGTTACAACAGTAACACCTTAAGCACACAAGCAAACAAACACAATATGACTCAATCAGATAAGAACATTCATAAAAACGTTTCGCTTCTTTTCCCTCCCTACAGTGGCAATTGTTACCAAAGACGATAACAACAACATTTGATTAAAAATAGTTTCATAATTCTTAATCAATACATACAAAATCTAAAAAAAATTAAATCACTATTAAAATGTGCACACTACAGGTTTTTTTGTGCAAAAACCTCTCTCCATATATAGAATGCCGCTGTTGTATATACAATATACAATGTACCCCAAGGATGGAGCATAGGACCTTTGCCTCCAGGGTCTCCAGTCATTTCATTTTAGGCTCTGGGATAGCAACAGTGCCATAGAATATCCCCAGCACAGTGCTAGCTCTATATACTCAGGCCCTCGATATTACATCCACCTTTACTACTAACAAACTTCCTAAGGGTCCACCACTTTTTCAAGAACTTGGACATTATGAAATCACCATTAAACAAATTATTGGCTCAATCTTTAATGGGAATACCTAGGTATAGCTAGCTCTCAACTGCTTCAAGAGCCACATCACCCAATTTCCAAACAAATCGTTTTTTCCCCTTGCACTGAAACCAAAGGTTACCATTTTGGTTTTACCAATATTAATTAAAAGATTGTTTTGCTGAGTGTAGGAGGTGAGTGCATTGATGGAGCACTGGAGACCTATCGAAGTGCGATCCAGTAGCACAGTATCGTCAGCATAGCCGAGCAATGGCACTGGATCGCACCCCAGTACTGGAGGAACATTTCTCACTGCACCATAGCCATATCCGAGATGTAGTAATTAAAGAACAAACGTGCAAGGACACATCTCTGCTTCAAGCTGTGATTGGTGGGTATGGATATAGATACTATGCCTCCTTGGGTCATATGCACCACCACGGAGGTGTTAGAATAGAGTTATCTGATAAGATACAACAATCTAGATTCAATTCCCCACTCAGTCAGCTTAGCCCACAATCAATCATGCGGCACCGTATCAAATGGTTTGGAAAAGTCCACAAAGCAAGTATACAGCTTTTTCCCTTTGCCATGTTCAACATCTGGAATTAGGCTTTGTAGGGCACAGATGTTTAAAGTAGCCGCGTGATCCTTGCGGAAGCCAGTTTGAAATGTATGAAGCAGCCCCCTCTCCTCAGCCCAGACATTAAGTTTTTTCAGGAGAAGGGTTGCAAACATTTTCTGGCTGCTGTCTAGCATGGCCAACAGTCTATAATTAAAGGGGTCTGTCTTATCCCCTTTCTTAAATACTGTGACCAGGACAGACTGTCTCCAGCTATCAGGTATTTCTCCATATTCAATAATACTGTAAAAAAGACGAGATAGGATGTTCGCCCAGAAGGTCGGGTTTGCTTTAATTATCGCATTAGCTATTCCATCGGGACCAGGGGCCCTGAAGTTCTTCAAACCCTTAATGATGTTAAAGATGTCATCAACATCAAAATTGAATAAACCGTCCAAGTCCAGGTTTTGAATATGATGAATGCTTGATGGGGTAGCCAGCGCAGCTCATTGAGCATGGGGGTAATCTTGTCAATGTTTCTTAGTCCTGTGACAAGGAGTGCTGAAACATGCTAGACAGCTTTCAGATGGGCCAAGTTGGCATATTGGAAATGCAGGGCAGGGGTGAAAGGTTTGAATTTGTCGAGGACTGCAGCTGATACTATGCTGTTTGGGTCTTCTTAGTAATGTGTGTTTGGAATGAGAGGTCACGGACGAAAGTAAACAAGAGAGATTTTGCTCTCTGTAATAGGTTACATCGCACTTCATGTCAGTCAACCATTTCTGGACTTGGGCACGCTTGGTGGGGTTTCTTCTGAAAATTAATTTAGTCTTCGTAGGGTTGAGTTTCCGGTAGGTGCTTGACATCCAGGCTAGGATGAGGGACAGAGAATGCTCGAATCGATGGATGTCGTAGATGCAATTGCTATTTAGGTACATTTGTGTGTCATCTGCATATTGGTGTATCTTGATGCCGGTATTGGCGAGGAGTTTCCCCAGGGGTTCTATTAAGAAGATGAATATGACAGAGGCAGGATTGGGTCTCTGTTTGGGCACATCTTGACAAATTGGTCTATGTTAGAGACGTATGAGGCAAACCACTCCAGGACTGTTCCATCGAAAACCAATGAGTATGGAAAGGATGTTGAAGAGAGCTTCATGGTCAAAGGTAATGAAGGATGCAGAGAGGCTGAGGAGGATGAGTAAGCAGGGGTCCCTTTTGTCAAGGATGTGCAGAGCATTTAACATGGATGGTAGTGGTCTATTTGGCCTGAATTGTGTTCATCTTGGTATGTTGCTCTCTGGTGCTCCATAGACTCCCTAGGTAAATGGTTTTATGTAGCACACTGTAATTCTTGTTTTTTACTCATGCGTTTCCACAGTAATGTTTTGCAGAAACAACAGATGTCCTGTATGGGTGTTCATGTGGGAAAAGGAAAATGTAAAAAGAAAACTGTATTTGTGAACTGTTAAAAAATAGATAATAGCCCATTTATTGTTTGAAAGGTCCTTTACAGTGTTTCAAGATTTTTTGGGATTCATGTTCTTGTGGTAAAATCCTGGGAATCTACAGAAATCCTGCAGGAGTGTTTACATGGAAACTGGGAGAAGTATATATGCACAACAGTTGCCAATTGGCTGTTGAGTACCTCAGAGAAAGGTTTTGTTTTATGTTCTACCAATAGAAATGCACACCGATCAATTGTTAAGCCATTGGATGAGTGAGACTGTCTTTTCCTTATATTTCATATTATTTGACAAAGGTATAAGCGTAAAATATGATGTAGAGGGTTCTTACTCTTTTTTGAGGTGTCGTTTTGAAGGCAGTGCGGTCTTTGATTGTTAAGGATAGCAGCTCAATACCGTTTGAAATGGAGAGCACATCTTGATCTCCTTTTACTCCTTACATAAATAACCATCTAGAGGTTTTTGACAATTTAGAATATCTTTTGACTCTTTTTTCAACTACTGAAAGTGAGGTGGAATGTGGAAAAAGACTGCATGGTTATCACTGGGTGTCAAATATGTTTTGATAATTGCACTGTAAATGGACAAAGTAAACAAATAACTATGTGTTTCTTATGTGGACAAATATTTGTAACTGATTGTTCAGATTTTTTTCTGTTGGAAATGAAAACATTTTTGCATTTAATAAAATACATTGAGAAATGATGAGGATGTTTATTTTTTTGATGTACTTTGGAATCTCAAAGAGCACTTTAGTAAAGTGTTTGTCATAATTTAATTACGGATACTTTAATTATAATGATAAAGAAACCCACATTTGGAATTTCCATGATAATTCTGTGGGAATTTGTCAAAGTTTAAACAAAGGCAATTGTTAATAAAAAAGAGCCCTTTTATTGTGTGCAAGAAGTTCTTAGAAGGACTGTTTTTTATATGGTACAGTTTGCACTTAGCATACTTTCAGAGCTGACTAACAGGCCGATTCATGGAATTAATGTGCGCCGAAAATTCCCGCGCAGAGGTGCCAAAATGTGCGATTCGCAGTAAAACTGTGAAAATCGCAAGGAAACCAGCGCACATCGATTCATGGAAGTCCGTGCACGAGAAAAATATTGGATGTGCGCTGAAAAAGTGCGCGGCGCACGCCGGGGCACAGGTCATCCAACGGCGTGCGTCACGGCCGCTGCGAAATCGCACATAGCGCGGCGCACATCACAAAAGTAGGCGGAACACGGGGCGTAACACTCGGAATGGGGAACAACGCATGAAAATATGGGCGTCACGGGGGAAGTACAGGAGGCAAGTGTGCGGAACGCCCACACGCTCGCCTACAACTCATATTCATGGAATTGAATAGGGCAAACCAGCGCACGGGCAAAGATGCGCACAGGGCCAAACAAGTACGCCACAAGAAAGCAGGCGGTAGCGTCCCTGCGCCTGAAATAAATGTGCGCCAAAATGTGCGCTAACAAAAAGCACCCACATACAGCTATGATGAATGATCCATACAGTGGCCCTCTAGGACAAATGAGGTGCAAAGGGGTACCGACAAACACGGACACCCGCTGTGTGAAATATAGCGTGTGCGTGTATTACGGGGTTCGCGGGAAGTTCCACACGCGATTGGCCTGGGCACGTGTATTCTGGGGTGCGCGGGAAGTTTCACACGCGAATTTGCAGGGTACGTGTATTTCGGTGTACGCGTGAAGTTCCACACGCAATTTCAGCAGGGTACGTGTACTCCGGGTGCGCGGCAAATTCCACACGCGAATCCAGCAGCCTACGTGTATTTCGGGGGTTCCGGGGAGTCCCACATGTGAATTGGCCGTGTGGTCCTCCCAGCTGTTCCCTCTACACCCTCCACGGCCCCTGCAGGCGGCCCACACCACAGGGGACTACCCTGCCCCCCTGCACATGTCCCGCAGGCAGCCCAACCACCGTGGCCATGCCACCCAGCCAACCCACATGTCACCTTGCACTACTGCCCACCAACGCATGTCCCCCTGCACCCCCACCCCCCTGCATCCAGGGGCACCCTCCACCAGGCTCCCACTCCTGTCCCCCTGCACCCCCACCCCCCAGCACTGTGGGCCACCCTCCACCAGGCCCCCACTCCTGTCCCCCTGCACCCCCACCCTCCTGCATCCAGGGGCACCCTCCACCAGGCCACCACTCCTGTCCCCCTGCACCCCCACCCCCCTGCATCCAGGGGCACCCTCCACCAGGCCACCACTCCTGTCCCCCTGCACCCCCACCCCCCTGCATCCAGGGGCACCCTCCACCAGGCCCCCACTCATGTCCCTCTGCACCCCCACCCCCCAGCACTGTGGGCCACCCTCCACCAGGCCCCCACTCATGTCTCCCAGCACCCCCACCCCCCAGCACTGTGGGGCCCCCTCCACCAGGCCCCCACTCATGTCTCCCAGCACCCCCACCCCCCAGCACTGTAGGGCACCCTCCAACAGGCCCCCACTCCTGTCCCCCTGCATCCCCACCCCCCAGCACTGTGGGGCACCCTCCACCAGGCCCCCACTCATGTCCAACTCATGTCCCCCTCCACCCCCACCCCCCAGCACTGTGGGGCACCCTCCACCAGGCCCCCACTCATGTCCAACTCATGTCTCCCAGCACCCTCACACCCAGCACTGTGGGCCACCCTCCACCAGGCCCCCACTCCTGTCTCCCTGCACCCCCACCCCCAGCACTGTGGGGCACCCCCCACCAGGCCCCCACTCATGTCCAAACCATGTCCCCCTGCACCCCTGCCCCCAAGCACTGTGGGGCACCCTCCACCAGGCCCCCACTCATGTCCAACTCATGTCTCCCAGCACCCCCACCCCCCAGCACTGTGGGCCACCCTCCACCAGGCCCCCACTCATGTCCCCCAGCACCCCAACCCCCCAGCACTGTGGGGCACCCTCCACCAGGCCCCCACTCATGTCTCCCAGCACCCCCACCCCCCAGCACTGTGGGCCACCCTCCATCAGGCCCCCACTCCTGTCCCCCTGCACCCCCACCCCCCTGCATCCAGGGGCACCCTCCACCAGGCCCCCACTCATGTACAACTCATGTCTCCCAGCACCCCCACCCCCCAGCACTGTGGGCCACCCTCCACCAGGCCCCCACTCCTGTCTCCTTGCACCCCCACCCCCCAGCACTGTGGGGCACCCTCCACCAGGCCCCCACTCATGTCCAAATCATGCCCCCCAGCACCCCCACCCTCCAGCACTGTGGGGCACCCTCCACCAGGCCCCCACTCATGTCCAACTCATGTCTCCCAGCACCCCCACCCCCCAGCACTGTGGGGCACCCTCCACCAGGCCCCCACTCATGTCTCCCAGCACCCCCACCCCCCAGCACTGTGGGCCACCGTCCACCAGGCCCCCACTCATGTCTCCCAGCACCCCCACCCCCCAGCACTGTAGGGCACCCTCCACCAGGCCCTCACTCATGTCCCCCTGCACCCCCACCCCCCTGCCGTTCGTTTTGCCTGGGTACGTGTATTCCAGGGGTGCGCGGGTAGTCTCACACGCAATTCCATCAGGGTACATGTATTATGGGTCCGCGTGAACTTCCACACGCGATACCAGCAGGGTACGTGTATTCCAGGGGTGCGCGGGTAGTCTCACACGCGATTCCATCAGGGTACGTGTATTATGGGTTCGCGTGAACTTCCACACGCGATACCAGCAGGGTACGTGTATTTCGGTGTGCGCTTGAAGTTCCACTCGCGACTGGGCCTGTGAGAGTGGGGTAGATGTATTCCAGGGGTGGGCGGGAATATTTACTCGCGACTGGGCCTGGGAGAGCGTGTTACGTGAATTCCTGGGGTGGGCGGGAAGATTTCCACGGTCGCCTACAACGCGCCAAAAAATAAAAGGTCCAATCCTGAAACACATACGCCAGCATGAAGCAGGCGCACGTCCCACGCAGCATAAAAGAGTGCGCAAACAACAAACAAGCTCAGATGCCAGGATGAATATACCGTTCCTAGCAGCAGTGGCCGTGGGATACCGCAGGAGGAGGAGAAGGATATTCAGGGCCAGAATCTTCACACCCAGAACCAGCCTATTTGGTATGCCTGATGACCAGGTGTATGGGAGGTACAGGTTTCCACCACACATAATACTCGACCTGGTCAATGAGTGGGAGGATGACCTCACATCACCCACCATGTGCTCCCAAGCACTCAGCCCCCTGGAGAAGGTCCTCAATGTACTGCACTTCTTGGCTACCGGACCATTTCAGCGGACAAGTGCCATAGTGGGGGGTGTCACAGGCCACGCAGTCACGGTGCCTACACCAGGTGTTGGCCATCATCACTGCACGCCCATCAGTCCACAGGCACATATACCTGCCCAGAACACCTGCAGAAAGGCAGACTGTCAGCAAGGATTTCTAGAGGGTGGCACAATTCCCCAAAGTGCTAGGTGCCATTGATTGCACCCATGTGGCTCTACGTCCCCCCAGGGCATCTGAGCACATCTATAGAAACTGCAAGCACTGGCATTCCATCAACGTCCAGGTAGTATGTGATGCCAAGGGAATCATCACCTCAGTATATGCCAACTATCCAGGGTCCACCCACAACAGCTTCATTTACAGGATGTCAACCCTAAACCGGGACATGGAAGCTGGGCGGCATGGCGATGCATGGCTGCTTGGTGAGTAGAAATGCCACAGCACACGCATGCATGACAGATACAGAGTAATGCCAATACCCCACTAATGATCCCCATCACCACCTCCCCAGGGGACAGTGCCTACGCTCTGAGCACACACATGATGACGCCAATTCGGAACCGCATCACGCCTCCCGAGGTAAGATACAACACAGCCCATATTGCAACACGGGGCATAGTGGAGCGCACATTCGGAGTGCTCAAGTCACGCTTTCGCTCCCTTGACCGTTCTGGTGGGCAGCTGTTATACGCTCCCCCAGTAGTGTGCAGGATCATGGTGGCAGCATGTGTCCTGCACAATGTTGCAACACGCCGGGGCCTGGCTGTGTACATGGTGGTGCCCCCACATCCCCAACCACATGCACGCCCGCTGCGCATGGGAGGGGGAAAGGGCACGGGGTGAGGCAGCCCGTACGCAGCTGGTGGCTAATTACTTCACATAGAAAGCACACCCCTGTGGAGTGCACACAGCCCTGGCACATACCATCTGACAATCAATGATGACTCAATCTGACAATTCTGATGAATTAAGGGACAGTCAACTGTCAGAACCATAGCAGCCTGAGATTGTTCACCTGGAAGTGTCACAATGTGTGCATCCCTACCTACACAAACACCACCAATGCAGTGTCATCAAAAGACACACTTCCATGCAGCAAAAATGAATACCCACTTGCAAAATACAACATGAGAACAGTGCCATGTCACCCAACCCCTCCCCGGCACGGCCACGCAACACACCATGGCATGTCATGCAATGTGAGAGCAAACAAATTAATCCCCACAACATGCCCCAAGTGTCACCAACTACAGTGTCCCTAATGGAAACTGGCCACACATGAAATGCTCACAGTAATGCAGGACCAACAACACACATTACCAAATACTTACCAATAATACCAATCACCTACACAACCTCCAACCTACCATAAACATGACAGTATGGACTTAGAAAATTGGTAGCCTCACTACCTGATAATGCCAGCACTTCGAACGCTTTCAACTATACAGTGTTTAGCACCACGCAAGAGTGTAGGTGCACTGCTTACAACTTGGACTCCAGTTCCAAAGTAGACCGCCTTGTGAAGACATGAGAAATGGACCTGCAAATTAGGAGGATGAGATGGATGCAGAGGCACATATCAATACACCATGCAGTGTCCAATACAACCACAATATGCACTAGGAATGTATACACAGTATTGACTACAGACTGCCCACACATCATATGGGAGTCGAACGTCACCGTTTAAGTCAATGTCACTTGGGCACACCCTTTGCAAGCCCATGGAAACGGGAAGCAGGAGGGTGTGTGTCACACAAACCCAAGCATCTGACCCAAATTCAGGACAAGCCTGCATGTGCCCTGCCACAATACAGCGTATGCCCACGGGAGCCACACAAGGCAACGCACTGTCAAAAAAAATCAAGATTCAAAAATAAAAAAAATAAATAAAAAAAAAATAAAAAATCCAAAATGGCCAAGAATGGGCCTGGGGGGGTGAGGGGTGGGGGGTGGAGGAGGCCACCCAGGAGGTCCGAGGACAGGGTGCACACCAAAACACATCTGTGTGGATCTTGCGAAAAAAAAACACCTCCGTGGGCTCATGGCCTGCACGGCTACCCTATTGTGGGAGAATCGCTGCTGTCGCTCTCCTCATCCTCTGCAGCTGCATCAGGAGGTGGTGGCACTATGGGAGGCAGCCCATGCAAAGCCCTAGTCTGGTCCTCCATGGCAGCAAGCATGCGGGTGTGGAAGGTCTGGTTCTGGAGGATAATTGTGCGTAGGTCCCCATGCAACAACTCACGGGATGCCCGGACCTCCGCCCTAGTTCCCTGCATCTCAGCTGAGAGCGTACGTGTGAGCCGCTCCAGCTGCTGTTCTGTCCTCGTGTTAGCTGAAGCCTCAAGCTCAACCAGAGTTGCCCTGAGCTGACAGAGTTCCACCCTCAGGGCTTTCCTGTGGCCCTGGGACTCAATAGAAATGGCTTCCCGCAGAGTCTCCAGTGCCGCCCGCCTGTCCCTGTTGGACGCCAACATGTCCTCCCTGTGTGACTGGCTAATGGAGTCTGTTTCCTGCTGTAGTTGTTCAATTAGCCTTTCTTGGGGGACAATGGAAGTGGCTACCCTACCCTATCCATGGCCTGAGCCATCATCTCAGTTGATGCTGCCTGTTGGTTTGCCATACCGTATATGGATTGCTCCCATGCGGTATTGCCAGGTGGCGTACGGCCACTGCGTCGGCGGGCACCACACCTGTCTGGGGCAAGGCGAACTACGCCTTGCTGTGCCGGCACTGCCTGAGGCTGCAGGACTGCATTCCCCCTCTGATCTGCTGGCCCAGGAACAGGATCAGATGTAGCGGAATGTGACCCTGCATCCGTAACCACCAAAGGCGGACCTACCAACACTGACATCTCCATTGAGGGTTCTACCCCTGGTGCAGGTGGGTTGGACAGTACAGAATCCCTCCCAGAAACACTTACCTGCGACGGCACATAGGTCTCATCATCCGAGTCGACACTTGAATAGAGCTCGGGGGAGGTGCACCCAGAGACACCCCTTGAGATGACAGCCTGCAGCAAGTGTGGGTTCTCACCCACCACCACACCACGTCCCTCACTGGTGCCCGGTCGGCCCTGAGACCCCTCCTGGGCCTGCACCATCTCCACAACCCCAGCAGTATCAAGTGCGTCATCCCCTGCAAAGACATGAAAGAAAAGAAATGGGAACAGGCATTAGCAACATGGAACACAATTAGGACTGAGAAGCAACAGAAACAGTACTTCATTGACACATGTACCACATGACTATAACCCTCCCATGCATGCACTGTCACTGCGTATGAAGGGGAGGAAAATGGCACACATTGATGGAAGATGGAAGACCAACAAATTTGCTGCATGCTGCCTAGCAGTGCCATCACACATTGGCCAGTGATTGGCATGTCCAATACACATACATGACACATGCCATCACATAGATGGCATGTACCCTAGCCATGTCACACATGTGACAATAGGACTGAGAAATGATCACATAGATGGCATGTACCCTAGCCATGTCACACATGTGACAATAGGACTGAGAAATGCCTAGTGAAAGTGGTGGAATGCAGACAATCAGCCTGAATGAACACAGAATAACATGCAACTATGTTGTGGCAAGATGACAATTCAAGGGCAACTGGCGTTAGGTTGGGCTGAATGTCTACTGTTGCCAGAAGGGATACTGCAACACCCAAATCCTGGTGCGCAGAATGTATTGGATGAAGCACATGGGTGACCCAAACCACTCAGGCACACACCCTCTCACCTGGCACTCAATCAGAAGCACTCACACACACACCATGCACATAGATGACACACACATGCATGTGCACTCACCGGACAATGCCTCGTAATCTGGCAGGTCTCCCACGCCTTGGATCTGTTCCTCCGTGACGTAGGTCCCAGCAACATACTCATGTGGAGTGAGTTCTATGTCCTCTGCCGGAGACCCACCTCCAGTCACTAGAGTTGCGGCATGACTTGAGGCCAGCTTTTTCTTTGCCCTGAGCTTAAGGTCATTCCAGCGCTTGTAGCAATCATTAGCTGTGTGCCTCACAAATCCAAGGGCACTTATGAGTTCCGCAATGGTCTGCCAGTGTGCCTGACGTTGTGCAGGTGTGGTCTTGCATCCTGCAGTAATCACCATTTCGCTGTCATGTGCGGACATATACTCCACAAGTGCATCAAGTTCGACCTGATTGAAGCTGGGCTTCCTTGGTGGGCCGGACTGTGTAGCCGTGTCTGGGGCATCAGCCTGTACTGATGAGCACTCTTCCTCTTCCGCTTGGAAGGTGGTGGTGATACTGAGTGTCCTACGCCGCTCTGGACACTAGGGGCAGGAGCCCCGCTGGACTGTGGACTAGGAGTGTGGGAATGAACACTCACCATGGGACATGGTGCAGGCATTAGCTGAAGTGTGATGTAGTCAGGGGGAATGTCAGCAGGATGGACTAGGACCGACACTGTCCTGACTGAGACACTCAGAGCTGGGGTGGATGGAGCCACAGCTGCCCCTGCAGCGTCCCCACCCTGCCTACTCGGGGCAGCGGATGACATAGCTGTCCCTGATCCACGTGGGCTGGTGACACCAATGTGCACCGCCACACTTGGCCTAGACCTGCTGACCTGGAAGTCAGCCCTGGAGTCACCCAGTGCCAGGTCTGGTGCCACAATGGGCTGGTCCAACAAGGGCTGAGCAGGGATGGTGTCAGCCACGTTACCCTCAACCATGGGGGGGGCATGGGTGTCCCTGACTGGTCACCCACACATGGGGGGCTAGGGGCACCCTGCAAGTCCTGGCCACGTGCCCTACCGTATCCACCCTGGCCACCTCTTGTGGCTCGCCCACCTTTGCCACCCTTACCGCGTGCTTGCCTCCCAACCATGGCACTGATGTTGTTGTGCGTATGGGAGTTGCAGTAAACTATTGTCCTGGGCAAGTGGGGGTCAAAGGGGTAGGGTACTAGATGGAATTCGTACCCTAGTGCTCTAGCAAGGCTGTATGTGACCCCTGGGGGAAGATGACAGGTCACGCAAAGCACAGGCAACCCGAAAAAGGGAGATAATGTGCACGCAACCCCGCCTAGACCACGTGCGTGGAAAAAAAAACCTGCAGTACGCTGTGGCACCCAGAAACACAAAAATGAACATATGCGTGTCACACGCAGCCTAGACTGACCTCTGAAGGGGTAGGCAACACACGGGGCAAGCACAGATGTCAAATACGTGCGCGACTCACCGTCTGCCAGGAAAAATCGCGTGAAAAATACGCGCGTGTGCGCGTTGGCAACACCCCCGCCGAAAAGAAGAATTGTACGCTGTCTGAGGAGACAGGACAAAAGGAGAAGTGAACGCTGTTTGAGGAAACAGGCCCAGGAAAAAGACAAGAAGACAAAAAGCTGTCAGAGGTAACAGGGAGTACGAACCTGGAACGCCGTGAAGTAAATCGCGTGTGAACCGACAAGAAGTACAGATTTCACCCACTCGCTCTCCACAAAAAGCATGTACAAGGAAATGGCATTCTACACGTACCTTTTAAACATGCCCACACGTCCAGCGTCACTTCCGCGTGTATGCGCTAAGGCCCCATCCTCCAATTACACGAGCTGACACTCTGACGTGCAGTCATTGGACGTGTAACATGCACCCGTGTACAGGGAAATGCCCGCGCACGCACGTCACAGACGCGCATACGCGCTGGTGGCCTTTGGGCCAATGAATTTGCGTACGTGTGCTGACGCGCTTACACGCTAAGGCCCTTTCCTCGAATTACACGCAGACGTGCTGTATTTTCACGTGCCAAATCACTCTGTATCAAGCTGGCCACGCGTAAGCACACGGAAGACCACGCTCCTGCCCAGAAGGCCGAATTACTGCCCCCCAGACCCCCAAGCACGCTCCCACCTGCCATCTGCTGCTGCCTGATTGCCTGCTGCCCACGTGCCCTGCCATTTGCTGCCTGCACATCAGCCAGGGGTGCTGTTGCTGTGACCACCCCTGCTGGAACCGAAGACTCCTGACTGGGATTCCATCGCTCCACAGCCCAGCCCCAGGACCCAGTTGCCCACCCACTCCTGCCTCTGGGGTTGTCATGTCGGGCACTGCAACATCTGGCACCACTGACAACCCCGGCCAGAGAGGCAGAGGGGCACCAGCTTCACTGCCATAGAAGTTGGTGTCCTGGTGGAGCAAGTCCTGGGGCAGTATGATGCCCTCTTCGGAAGTTTGCGCGCAGACAAGGAAGGACGGACCCGGATCTGGACGGACATTGTGACTGCCATCAACGCGAAGGGGGTGGCAGTCCACGACTTCCAACATGTCAAGAAGCGCTGGGAGGACTTCAGGTCCAGGACCCTCAAGAAGGCCCGGCACCTCTTGAAGGCAGCGGATGCTAAGGGGCGCCGGGGCCACTTGTCGAACGATCAGATGAGGGTCCTGGAACGCATATCCCCAGCGCTCCACGTCCAGGTCCTTGAGAGGCAGACCCGTCTGGAGTCGAGCGGTAAGTGTACATGCATCATGATTGTAAGCTGTGCGTGTGGTGATGTGCCAGTAGTGTGCCGATTGCACATGTGTTTGTATGGGGCCAAGTATGGGTGGGGGTGTACAGGGCCGTGAGGCTAACACATGCGAGGGCTGTCATGTGTGAGACATGGATGGTGCTTGTGTGTGTAGGCTTGCCTGCCAAATGCAGTTGTGTGGGCACACATGTTTGGATGAATGTGTATGTACGTAGGCATGTTTGTGATGTCACACATGGATGTTGTTTTCAGCTGCATGTATTAGCACTGTGTACATGTGCATGTGTGTGTATTTGACAAGGGTGCAACCGTGATGCAACATGGATGCATGTGACAGCGGGATGTGGAAGCCTGATTGGCAGATGTGACATGGATGCCGATCTGAACACTGCGACAGTTGGCAGAGGTGTACACATGCATGCAAGTGTGGTGGTGTGTGTACATGTGTAGTGCACTCCCTGTGTTGCATGTGATGTCTGGCTCACCTTTGTCTGCTCATGCTGTTGTTTGTGTATGGATGGTGCTGGCAGTTGCGATATGGCTGTGGTATGGCTCATGTGTGCAAGTTGAAATGACATGTGTGTTGGCGATTGTGATGCCATGTCTGAGGTTTGCCAATGCCACTCATGTACAACTGTCATGTGTGTATGTGTCCATTGTACAGTGCCCTGATGCCTGTGTTTTATTTCTCCCTGTCTGCAGCGTCAACTGATGAAGATGGCGGAGAAGGTGCTGTGGAGCACAGCAGCGGGGATCGAACCGCCAGCCGGAGACGCAAGGCCCGGCTCCCCTCCCAGGTTGTGATCTCGACGGGGAGTGAGGAGTCCGGTGCCGCGTCCCAGGCTGCAGCTGCCGGGGGGAGGTCCAAGAGGCGGCGGTCAGAGTTGGACTCCTTGGCAGCAGAAGGGGCAGCTGGGACCCCACAGGGCCCAACGGGGGAAGATGGCACAGAGTCATCCAGGTTGGTGGGGGGTTTGGTGGAGGAGGAGGCCGTGCAAGCAACAGAGATGGGGTCTGGAGGGGGGATTCCACTGGTGCTAGTGGTGCAGTGCAGGACCAGGGACAGGAGGCAGCACAGGCCGCTGCGGAGGTGCCTGTGTGCAATCCTGTCTCTGATCCTGTCACTGCATCATCTTGCACCAGCAGCCTCTGACGGTGCGGCCAGGCTGGTGGAGGAGGCATCCCTGCCACAGTCGGGAGTCGGACATCCATCAGGGGTGGCCACATCAAGGACTGCACCCCAGCCGGTGGAGGATGTGCAGGCAGCAGAAGGCAGGGCACGGGCACAGCAGCAGCAGCAATGAGGTGGGAGCCATGATGGCTCGGGGCCTTCGACATCGGAGGGGCAGGCATCGGCCGGAGGGCAAGAGGACCCAGGATGGGAAGTGTCTTCCGTGTGGCAGAGGTTGGGCCACGCCATAGATGCGGAGCGGCAGCGGGCGGAAGAGGCACGGCTCACGATGGTCAGGGCGGAGAACTCCATGCGGAGGGCCCTGAGGCGGGCCGAGTGCCTCGAGGCAATCCGCAGGGAGTTGGAGGTGAACATGTCGACGGCTCTGGGGACCCTAGGGGCCATGTAGGAGGACCGCCTCTGGGACATTGAGCAGGAGTTCAATGATGCCCTGGCCGGGAACATCCCGAAGTGAGCCGTCGGACTGGCCCGCTGCCCTTGTAAATAGTTCTGTAGTTAGTGTTAGGTTTCCTTTGGTTTTGCATTTTTTTTGGACCTTTTGGACAATGGGCCACATTTCTGTATATAGTTTTTTTTATTAGGTAGTGTTATTAGATAGGTTTCATTTCTTCTTTTGGGATCATGGACCGTGGATTGTTTATCTGTATATAGTTGACTGTTGGATTTTATATTTTTTTTTTATGATTTACCCATGGAGCAATGGTTTTCGATTTAAATTTTCCATTGGATTTACTTTTGTGAACTGTGACTTTGGACACCTTTCCTTTGGATTATGATTTGTGGTTTTACATTATTTTACGGACATGCTGCTTTCTTTTTTTTAATTCCCATTTTCGTTTGTTTATTTTTGATTCAATTTATGTTGCTTTTAATACATATTTTTTCTTCAAACTTCAATGTGTAGTATCATCTCATTGGTTTCATGCATATCATGATATGGGATTTGACATTCACTGACACCCATTGTGTGAATGTAAGGGACATGTGTTCATTTACAACCTTGCCATTGGGGTTGTATCATGTAATTGCCATTTCTAAGTGGGTGGATGCAATACTCGGGTGGGTGTTTGGCATTTGGAGGCTGCCCATAAGGCCCAGGGATCTAGATTGTGATGACATGTTGGCTGGGGGACATGTGTGGGGGGCTGCTGGCAGGTGCCCCTGACTGGTAGGGGGTGGGGGTGCAGGGGGACATGAGTGGGGGCCTGGTGGAGGGTGCCCCACAGTGCTGGGGGGGTGGGGGTGCAGGGGGACAGGAGTGGGGCCTGGTGGAGGGTGCCCCTGGATGCAGGGGGGTGGGGCTGCAGGGGGACAGGAGTGGGGGCGTGGTGGAGGGTGCCCCTGGATGCAGGGGGTGGGGGTGCAGGGGGACATGACTGGGGGCCTGGTGGAGGGTGCCCCACAGTACTGGGGGGTGGGGGTGCAGGGGGACATGATTTGGACATGAGTGGGGGCCTGGTGGAGGGTGCCCCACAGTGCTGGGGGGTGGGGGTGCAGGGGGACATGAGTTGGACATGAGTGGGGGCCTGGTGGAGGGTGGCCCACAGTGCTGGGGGGTGGGGGTGCTGGGAGACATGAGTGGGGGCCTGGTGGAGGGTGGCCCACAGTGCTGGGGGGAGGGGGTGCTGGGAGACATGAGTGGGGGCCTGGTGGAGGGTGCCCCACAGTGCTGGGGGGTGGGGGTGCTGGGAGACATGAGTGGGGGCCTGGTGGAGGGTGGCCCACAGTGCTGGGGGGTGGGGGTGCTAGGAGACATGAGTGAGGGCCTGGTGGAAGGTGCCCCACAGTGCTAGGGGGTGGGGGTGCTGGGGGACATGAGTGGGGGCCTGGTGGAGGGTGGCCCACAGTGCTGGGGGGTGGGGGTGCTGGGAGATATGAGTGGGGGCCTGGTGGAGGGTGGCCCACAGTGCTGGGGGGTGGGGATGCTGGGAGACATGAGTGGGGGCCTGGTGGAAGGTGCCCCACAGTGCTGGGGGGTGGGGGTGCTGGGAGACATGAGTGGGGGCCTGGTGGAGGGTGGCCCACAGTGCTGGGGGTGGGGGTGCTGGGAGATATGAGTGGGGGCCTGGTGGAGGGTGGCCCACAGTGCTGGGGGTGGGAGTGCTGGGAGACATGAGTGGGGGCCTGGTGGAGGGTGGCCCACAGTGCTGGGGGTGGGGGTGCTGGGAGACATGAGTGGGGGCCTGGTGGAGGGTGGCCCACAATGCTGGGGGGTGGGGGTGCTGGGAGACATGATTTGGACATGAGTGGGGTCCTGGTGGAGGGTGCCCCACAGTGCTGGAGGGTGGGGGTGCTGGGAGACATGAGTGGAGGCCTGGTGGAGGGTGGCCCACAGTGCTGGGGGGTGGGGGTGCTGGGAGACATGAGTGGGGGCCTGGTGGAGGGTGCCCCACAGTGCTGGGGGGTGGGGGTGCTGGGAGACATGAGTGGGGGCCTGGTGGAGGGTGGCCCACAGTGCTGGGGGGTGGGGGTGCTGGGAGACATGAGTGAGGGCCTGGTGGAAGGTGCCCCACAGTGCTGGGGGGTGGGGGTGCTGGGGGACATGAGTGGGGGCCTGGTGGAGGGTGGCCCACAGTGCTGGGGGGTGGGGGTGAAGGGGGACATGAGTTGGACATGAGTGGGGGCCTGGTGGAGGGTGCCCCACAGTGCTGGGGGTGGGGGTGCAAGGGGACATGAGTGGGGGCCTGGAGGAGGGTGCCCCACAGTGCTGGGGGGTGGGGGTGCAGGGGGACATGAGTAGGGGCCTGGTGGAGGGTGGCCCACAGTGCTGGGGGGTGGGGGTGCAGGGGGACATGAGTGGGGGCCTGGTGGAGGGTGGCTCACAGTGCTGGGGGGTGGGGGTGCAGGGGGACATGAGTTGGACATGAGTGGGGGCCTGGTGGAGGGTGCCCCATAGTGCTGGGGGGTGGGGGCGCAGGGGGACATGAGTGGGGGCCTGGTGGAGGGTGCCCCACAGTGCTGGGGGGTGGGGGTGCAGGGGGACATGAGTAGGGGCCTGGTGGAGGGTGGCCCACAGTGCTGGGGGGTGGGGGTTCAGGGGGACATGAGTGGGGGCCTGGTGGAGGGTGGCCCACAGTGCTGGGGGGTGGGGGTGCAGGGGAACATGCGTTGGTGGGCAGTAATGCAAGGTGACATGTGGGTTGGCTGGGGGGCATGGGCATGGTGGATGGGCTGCCTGCGGGACATGTGCAGGGTAGTCCCCTGTGGTGTGGGCCGCCTGCAGGGGCTGCGGAGGGTGTCGAGTGAACAGCTGGGTGGACCCACACGGCCGATTCACGTGTAGGACTGCCCGGCACCCCCGGAATACACGTAGGCTGCTGGATTCCCGTGTGGAATTTCCTTTGCACCTTGGAATACATGTACCCTGCTGAAGTCGCGTGTGAAACTTCACGTGCAACCCGAAATACACGCACCACGGACAATTGCATGTGGAACTTCCCGCACACCCCGAAATACACGTGCCCAGGGCAATCACATGTGGAACTTCCCGCGCACTTTGGAATACACGTACCCTGCTGAATTCGCGTGTGGAACTTCCCGCACACCCCGAAATACACGTGCCCAGGGAAATCGCGTGTGGTACTTCCCGCGCACCTTGGAATACACGTGCCCTGCTGAAATTGCGTGTGGAACTTCCCGCGCACCCCGAAATACACGCACCACGGACAATCGCGTGTGGAACTTCCCGCGCACCTTGGAATACACGTACCCTGCTGAAATCGCATGTGGAACATCCCGCGCACCCCGAAATACACGTACCCAGGGCAATCGCGTGTGGAACTTCCCGCGCACCTTGGAATACACGTACCCTGCTGAATTTGCATGTGGAACTTCCCGCGCACCCCAAAATACACGTACCCAGGGCAATCGCGTGTGGAACTTCCCACGCACCTTGGAATACACATACCCTGCTGAATTTGCATGTGAAACTTCCCGCGCACCCCGAAATACACGTACCCAGGGCAATCGCGTGTGAAACTTCCCGCGCACCTTGGAATAAACATACCCTGCTGAATTCGCGTGTGATACTTCCCGCGCACCCCTGAAATACACGTACCCTGCTGATTTTGCATGTGATACTTCCCGCGAACCCCTGGAATACACGTGCCTTGATGGAATCGCGTGTGTTACTTGACGCGCACCCCTGATGTACACGTACCCAGGACAATCGCGTGTGAAACTTCCCACGAACCACTGAAATACACGTTCCCCGCTTGGCGTTTGCTGTTTGGCAGCCCTGTGAACTGGTCCAGGGCTAGCGCAGCCCTTTGCGATGAATTGGGAATTTTGATGGCTTTTCCTTGCGCGAGGGCGTTCTTGGGGGCGTAACTGGCGCTGCTGCAGGGTCGCTGCGCCACTCTGCGCCACGGCTGGTTTTGGAGGCTGAAATCCATGAATACGCTGTGCGATGAAATGGATTTTATCGTACGTGGCTGGCGCAGTGTATCGCACGGGGACACTGTGCGCCAGCCGCGTGCAACACTTTTGTGCGAAATTCTATGAATTACCCTGACAATATTTTCAAGGAAGAGGTAATTAACAGCATCTGTCAGATGCACTCCATCTCACCCATACAGATTAGACATATACAATTGTATTGCATCCCATGGTCAGTCAGGTATGCAGATGCGTTATTGGCATTCCGCATTCCTCCATGTTTTATCTATTTGAAAATTACATGTGGTTAGCCAATTCCATTTTTAGAAACAATTAAAGTTATGTGAGGGTACAGTTCCATGAGTTTTGCCAAATCATGATTCACAACTAAAGCAAGACGATCCCTATGAAGATTCCCCAGATCATTGCCTCCACAATGAATGGGAAATAAAACAGGGTGTTTCCTGGCACTCATGGAAGATAATTTAGGCAAAATATGGTCCCATTTCATATCTCTCTTTGGAATTTTCAGAAAAATGTATAATCTTAAACATCTGCAATTTATGATTAACCAATGGATCAAAGAATGTCTAATTAATCAAGCAGTTTGACCTTGAGAATTCCTGTCTATTCTGTTAGTCTGATCTGAACCACATGAAAGGCTGTATGATGCTGCTGAATGTTTCAGTTTTGGAGGCAAAAGGTGCTTTTGCAAAACCATTTATGATTGGTGGTTATAAGTGTTTTGTTTGTGTTCTGAAACTGCCGTCCACGAAATGGAAGATCTTATTTTCATCTTTTTTTGTCTTGTCATTAGTAGTTAATAGTGGCAATGTAGTATTCAATACCAAATGAAGACGAAAAGTCTAGAAACAAGCATTTTGTTTATTATTCTATTAGTAATCGACTAGTATTCAGCACGCTGAATAGTCTTCATATAGTATGCTGCTTAAAACGATTACCACGGAATACTAAAAAAGACTAGTTATAGTCTTCGAATACTATAAAAAGCCAAGTTAAATACTATATGTAGTATTCGATTTTGGTAAGGATGTGTAGGTTGACTAGAATGAAATTTATTGGTAGAAATGTTGAAAAGAAGTGTTTCACAGTGTAGTTTGAGTGGTGGCCATTTTGAGTTATTGGAAACTTTTTCTCTTGCTTATTGGGTGATATCTAATAGCCAGGATCTGCTTCTAGCGCCTACTCATCAAATCCTTACTTCAATCCCTGTACACCGGGGATTTGCTTGGTTAGCATAATATATTTGGTTAAATATTGTTGTTGTTAGTTGGTATATGATTGTTATTTGGGAAGAAACGGAACCTATGGTGAATACAATGTGTGGTGTGGCATGACGCTGTAACGTTCCTTCCTCAAACCTCGGATCTGCCTCGATCGGCCAGTGGAGGGTGTGGACGTGGACACGGAGCGTCAGAGTGATCCGTCACTCGCCTTGCCAGAGTCGGATCCGCTGAAGCTACCAGAGTCACTAAAGCCGCGGGGACTAGCAGAAGGTCATATTAACCTGTGTAAGGCCACAACTGGAGCCTTTTGCCTCTTCCGCCTCCATAAAACCTGTGTGAAGCCACAGCTAAAGCCAGATGTGTAACGCTCACCTGATTCCCCTAGAGGCGCCGGTCTTGACTGGGCGTATACCGTATCTGCAAAGGTGATGTGTAACACACGGCTGGCTCTTTGGGCTGGACCTCTGTGCACTGTATGTCTGACTTGAAGGGTAAGATGTCTGCAGATAGAAAATATGGGATTAAGGAACTGGGTTATTGAATGTCTCTCTCTTCTTCCCTTTCTCTTCTCCTGTAGAACCCCAAAGGGTAACGCTCTCACCTTAGGTAAGTGAACGCCGTGCTCTCCATCTGCCTCGGGGAAGGGTGCTGTAACCAGTTTCTTCACTGGATAAGGGGAGCAGGCCTCTTGACTTCAGAGGACTGCTGTCCGTCGTTTACTGCACGAACGGTAAGTTTCGAGTAATTCTAATGTCTTTAAAGTCTTTAGTAATGATGTTTCTTGTTTTGCAGGGTTCCGGCGATGGCGGATGACGGGCTGAAGTGAGTTGAAGATGGAGCCCGTGTGATGAATAGAAGCGCCTGGAAGCACGTAAGTAAGCGCTTGTTGCCTGCTTCACGATGCGCTCTGTCTTTTTATTTTGCAGGTACAAGTTCGGAGCGGCTGCAGGGTGCCGGAATACCCACTGGGTTAGATGTGGAAAGGAGTAATGGCACGTGAGTATTAAAGTTCCCCAATGTCTTTAAACGCACCTTGTTTTGTCTTTCAGATGCGGGATGCAGCGCCGAAGGCCTCCGGAGCGTGCGAAGAGTTGGTAAGCTTTTGTCTTTCAGATGCCGGAATGCAGCGCGAGGCGTTGGTGACAGCCGATGGACCAGGTAAGTGAAGAGCTGTCACTGAAGACCGTAATGCTAACCTGTTCTTTCTTGTCTTTATAGGTGTTGCTGAAGACTGGATTCAGGATGGTAAGCCTTTTTCCTTAGGCCCAGGATCAGATGCAGAAGACACGATGAGCGTTCTGCTGCAGAGGATGCAGAGCGTTCTGCTGCAGAGGATGCAGAATAACGCAAAGCAAGATTCATCCATCGGGTGTGGTTTAAATAGCCTCCTGTAGTGCTTAGGTGTCTCCTTCCACAGCCACGCCTAGGTAAGAAAAGAGTTCCTGCTTTCCAGAAGAGTTCCAGTGTTCTGAATCTAGGGAGTGGCTCCTGCACCACCCAACAGGAAAAGTAGTTCCAAACAGAAAAGGATCAGAGGCTCAACTGGCAGGTAAGTAAGCAGCATGGTCTGCTGCAGGTAAGTCCACCCAAGCATTATGAGCCCGGCGCTTCCAGCGCTGGGACTGGGCATATTTATGAGCCTGGTGCCACTGGCGCCAGGACTGGGTCCAAAAGGTCCCAATTGGGACTGGTTGGCACTCGGAACCTGGGTTATGGATCTGCTTCCAAGGGAGTTGGGAAAACCCTGACCTTTTGGAAGCAGAGATCATGACAGTACCCCCCCCTCAAGGCCCCTCCCAAACCGGGCTTCTCTGGGGGTTTTGGCTTGTCAGGAAATGTTCGGTGAAATCTTTTGATTAGGCGAGGAGCGTGGACATATTCAGCAGGTTCCCAGGATCTCTCTTGGGGGCCGTAGCCTTTCCAGTCAATTAGGTAAAATAGTTTAGATTTGGAGATCTTGGAGTCCAGAATGCTTTTGACTCCAAACTCAAGTTCTCCATCAACTAGGATCGGTTTTGGAGATTTAGTTAGTCGGGTTTGAGGTTGCACGGGTTTTAATAGAGAGACGTGGAAGACCGGATGTATCTTCATGTGCGGGGGAAAGTCCAACTTGACCGCTACTGGGTTTACTATGGTAGTGATGGAATAGGGACCAAGGTATCTTGGGTTGAATGTGCGTGGCCCTTTTAGAGGTAGATATTTGGTGGATAACCAGACTTGATCCCCTACTTGATATTGAGGGGCTTCCTTCCAATGTTGATCTGCTCCTTTCTTGTATTGTTCTTTAGCCCTTTGAAGGTGAGAAACAGCTTCCTTAAAGGCTTGGGTGATTGTAGAATGCAGGTAGTCTACTGCTGGTGTTTCAAGATCTTGGAGGGGATCCAACTCTGAGGTTCGAGGGTGACT
Source organism: Ambystoma mexicanum (assembly GCF_040938575.1). Classification (NCBI taxonomy): domain Eukaryota; kingdom Metazoa; phylum Chordata; class Amphibia; order Caudata; family Ambystomatidae; genus Ambystoma; species Ambystoma mexicanum. Next base: position 910,582,258 of record NC_090927.1, on the reverse strand, counting down.
GCCGTACAAAAGAAAAAACGGGGTTTTCCCAGTTCCCGAATGGACAGAGTTATTGTAGGCATATTCGGCTATCCAAAGGATGTCTTTCCAAGTTTTTTCAGTTTGTTGCAGCATACAGCGTAAATACTGTTCCAGAGTTTGATTGGTCCTCTCGGTTTGTCCGTCGGTCTGAGGGTGGTGACTGGTCGATAGTCTCACATCAATTTGAGCCGACCGACAGCAACTTCGCCAAAAATGAGAAATAAATTGACTACCTCGATCCGAAATTAGAACCGAAGGAAAACCGTGCAGTCGGACGATGTTTTCGAGAAATTCTCAGGCCAGAGTTGCTGCTGTTGGCAAGCCTTTGAGCGGAATGAAATGCGCCATCTTGGAGAATAAGTCCACGATTACTAGAATCGTATTGTATCCGGAGCATGGAGGTAGATCGGTGATGAAGTCCATAGAAAGCGTATGCCAAGGGCGAGGTGGGATGTCAATAGGGCGTAAGAGGCCTGCTGGTCTTTCCTTTTGACTCTTGTTTTGGGCGCATACTCCACAGGACATTATAAAGTCTCTGATATCTTTTTTCCAAGACGGCCACCAGAAGTAGCGCTTGATCTTTTCTGAGGTCTTGGCCATACCGGGATGTCCTTCCATTAAAGAATCTTGATAACAAGAGATTACTTTTTTCTGTAAATCTGTGCTGGGTAGGTATAATCGTTCTTGGAAATACAATAAGTTGTCCTTTACTGCAAAGTCCTTTCCCTGCAGATGCCATTTCTGTATGTCTGCTGGAGTTACAAGTTGCCTGGCCTTATCCTTAACTTCCTCTATGGATTCTGTGGCGATTACATCCAGAATTCTTTGTTCGGGAATGATTGGTACAGGTTTAGGGTTGATCAAGTGTTCTTCCACTCCCATCCGAGAAAGGGCATCAGCTTTACCGTTCTTTGTACCAGGTCGATAGGTAATTATGAAGTCAAACTCGGCAAAGAATAATGCCCAACGGAGTTGTCTAGAGGATTGGGCTTTTGCGGTTTTCAAATATTGCAGGTTTCGGTGATCCGTAATCCCAGTAACGGTGTGTCGGGCCCCCAGCAGATAATGCCGCCAAGCCTTAAAGGCAGACTTGATAGCCAGAAGTTCCTTGTCAGTAATCGTGTAATTGATTTCAGGAGGCGAGAATTTGCGGGACCAAAATGCCACGGGATGCAACTGATTGGTTACCGGGTCCTTTTGTGATAGAACTGCCCCCATGGCAAGGCTTGAAGCATCAGTTTCCACGATGTAGGGGAGTTTGGGGCGAGGGTGTTTTAAGATTGGTGCAGAGATAAATTTAGTCTTCAAATCCTGGAAAGCTTGTTCCGCCTCGGTAGACCATTCAAAACGTTTGTTTTTCTTTAACATGGCAGTGATGGGCTGGACTATTCGAGAGAATTCGGGGATAAACCTGCGGTAAAAGTTAGCGAAGCCTAACATGCTTTGCACACCTTTTACGGAGGATGGTGATGGCCATTTGAGAACTGCATCGACCTTCTTTGAATCCATACGCACTCCGCCAGGTGATAATATGAATCCCAAGAATTCAACTTCAGTCACGCTGAAAACACATTTTTCCAACTTAGCGAAAAGTTTGTGTTGACGCAATCTTTCGAGGACCATTTTCACGTGTTTCCGATGTTCAGATTCCGATGAAGAATAAATGAGGATGTCGTCAATGTAAACAACAACACACACATCTATGAGCTCTCTGAGGACATCGTTCATAAAATATTGAAAGGCGGCCGGGGCATTGCAAAGTCCGAAGGGCATGACCTGATATTCAAATAGCCCATACTTGGTGAGGAAGGCCGTCTTCCATTCATCGCCCTCTTTTACTCGTACCAAGTGGTAAGCTCCTCTAAGATCCAGCTTTGTATATATGCATGCTTTTCTGACTTGGTCCAGGAGTTCAGGGATCAAAGGTAACGGATATCTATTCTTAACGGTGATCTGGTTCAGGGAGCGATAATCTATACAAGTTCTAAGGTCTCCTTCCTTTTTTGGAATGAAGAACAAAGCTGAAGAAGCAGGGGACTTGGAAGGACGAATAAACCCATTTGCCAGGTATTGATCCAGGTATTGTCGAAGGTGAAGGTTCTCAGGCTCGGTGAGGGCATAAATTCTACTACAAGGAGGAGTAGATCCAGGTATCAGGTCTATCTGGCAGTCATAAGACCTATGAGGAGGTAGAGAGTTAGCCTGATCCTTCCGGAAAACATCTTGGTATTCTAGGTATTCGGGAGGTAACTGGGGAGTCTCTGAAGAAATTGCTGCCAGTGCAACACCAGGTGGAGGGTGACAAGTAGAGACACATTCTGGAAACTGGACCGTTCTTGCTCGCCAATCGATCAGAGGATTGTGTTTCTCTAACCAAGGTATTCCTAGAATAATCTGAAACTGAGGGGCCTTGATCACATCGAACACGATCTTCTCATGGTGTCCATCTTGACTTACTAGCGTCACCTCTTGAGTGGTATGCGTTACTGGCCCGGAGGCTATCTCCGTACCATCCACCGTAGTAATGACGTCCTTTACAGCCTTGGGACAAAGAGTTAGATTCATCCTCAAAACCATTTCATGATCCACATAATTGCCGATGGCACCGCTGTCGACGTAAGCTTCAATTGCATGTAATTCATCCGGATTATCAGGGCTAATGAGGACCATAGGTATCACGAAATGCGAGGTCACGGAACTGGTTTTCACGCTCGGCAAGAGGACCTCTATTCTTGTCGGGCGAGGTCGTTTCCCTGCTCAGAGTTTGTAACTTTGGTAACTGCAGCTCCTACTGCCTTCTTGGCAGGTTTCACCGGACAGTCTCGAAGAAAGTGCCCTGAGTTTCCGCAATAGAGGCATAATTGCAACTGTTTTCTCCTTTCCCGCTCCTTTTGTGTTAGAGGACCTTTCAGACCCCCTATTTGCATGGGTTCCCCGGAGTCTACTCCTTTGGAAGGAGTTGGCGGTTTGGAAAATACTCGAGCATCAAACTTGGAACGGTCGGCCTTCCTGTTCTGCAGTCTGTGAACTATTTGAACCACTAAGTCTATATAGTCCGAACAATCTTGTGGGGGATTCACTACTTGGGCTAACACATCTTTGAGCTCTCCACGTAGACCTCTATAAAACAGCGTAATCCTTTTGTCCTCAGGCCATTGAGTTTCCACTATCAGTCTGTTGAAAGACGCAATATAAGCCAAAAGGTCTTGATTACCTTGTCGCAACGAAAGAAGCTCATTGTCCAAGGCCTGCCCCTGTGAATGTCTTGCGAACAGTTTTTCCATACTGAGCTGAAAATCTTGAAAATCATGGAGGACCGGATCATCTTGATTTACTAGAGGGATCGACCAGTCTGCCGCATTGCTACTAAGGTACGAAAGCACGAAAGCTACTTTAGCTTGATCAGTTGGAAAGGCTGCTGGCCGGCATAAGAAATGCAACCGGCACTGGTTGATAAATACTGCAAACCTCTTTGGGTCACCAGAAAATCGTTCGGGCGGAGCCAGAGATACATTCCCAGGTAGGTTGATCTGTACTGGATTCATAGAGGACGTAGAAGGAAGATTTCCCCCAGGTGCGGGTAACGGGGTCTGTCCGGCTTGTGACTGTAGCAATTGTCTAGCGAGATAATCTGTTCGCTCCTTGGAAATAATCAGTTCCCTTCTTAGAGCGTTCGTTTCCTGATGGGCTGCATGCACTTCTGCCCTTAGTTCCCCAAGTAACTGGGCTAGCTGGTCGGTATCCGAGGTTTCCATAGCGCCTGGACGGGAGTTTTGTGGTGGGCTTTGCGTTCTGTAACGCTCACCTGATTCCCGTAGAGGCGCCGGTCTTGACTGGGCGTATACCGTATCTGCAAAGGTGATGTGTAACACACGGCTGGCTCTTTGGGCTGGACCTCTGTGCACTGTATGTCTGACTTGAAGGGTAAGATGTCTGCAGATAGAAAATATGGGATTAAGGAACTGGGTTATTGAATGTCTCTCTCTTCTTCCCTTTCTCTTCTCCTGTAGAACCCCAAAGGGTAACGCTCTCACCTTAGGTAAGTAAACGCCGTGCTCTCCATCTGCCTCGGGGCAGGGTGCTGTAACCAGTTTCTTCACTGGATACGGGGAGCAGGCCTCTTGACTTCAGAGGACTGCTGTCCGTCGTTTACTGCACGAACGGTAAGTTTTGAGTAATTCTAATGTCTTTAAAGTCTTTAGTAATGATGTTTCTTGTTTTGCAGGGTTCCGGCGATGGCGGATGACGGGCTGAAGTGAGTTGAAGATGGAGCCCGTGTGATGAATAGAAGCGCTTGGAAGCACGTAAGTAAGCGCTTGTTGCCTGCTTCACGATGCACTCTAGCTGTCTTTTTATTTTGCAGGTACAAGTTCGGAGCGGCTGCAGGGTGCCGGAATACCCACTGGGTTAGATGTGGAAAGGAGTAATGGCACGTGAGTATTAAAGTTCCCCAATGTCTTTAAACGCACCTTGTTTTGTCTTTCAGATGCGGGATGCAGCGCCGAAGGCCTCCGGAGCGTGCGAAGAGTTGGTAAGTTTTTGTCTTTCAGATGCCGGAATGCAGCGCGAGGCGTTGGTGACAGCCGATGGACCAGGTAAGTGAAGAGCTGTCACTGAAGACCGTAATGCTAACCTGTTCTTTCTTGTCTTTATAGGTGTTGCTGAAGACTGGATTCAGGATGGTAAGCCTTTTTCCTTAGGCCCAGGATCAGATGCAGAAGACACGATGAGCGTTCTGCTGCAGAGGATGCAGAATAACGCAAAGCAAGATTCATCCATCGGGTGTGGTTTAAATAGCCTCCTGTAGTGCTTAGGTGTCTCCTTCCACAGCCACGCCTAGGTAAGAAAAGAGTTCCTGCTTTCCAGAAGAGTTCCAGTGTTCTGAATCTAGGGAGTGGCTCCTGCCCCACCCAACAGGAAAAGTAGTTCCAAACAGAAGAGGATCAGAGGCTCAACTGGCAGGCAAGTAAGCAGCATGGTCTGCTGCAGGTAAGTCCACCCAAGCATCATGAGCCCGGCGCTTCCAGCGCTGGGACTGGGCATATTTATGAGCCTGGTGACACTGGCGCCAGGACTGGGTCCAAAAGGTCCCAATTGGGACTGGTTGGCACTCGGAACCTGGGTTATGGATCTGCTTCCAAGGGAGTTGGGAAAACCCTGACCTTTTGGAAGCAGAGATCATGACAAGATGCTTCCGTGGAATGTGGTTTGAGTTAAGGATTGGAGGCAAGCCTAGAGGCCCAAGTAACTACTGTAATCATTGTTTTGGGGTACCTTGATTCAATAAATGTTGTTTTAGTGGCGTGCAAGTGAGTGGTCTGTTGTGGTCCGCTGGATGACGCAGGGTTGAGGGTGTAGTAACAGGGCCTGTTAAGTCCTTCTGAGGATCATCTATCAAGTTGAGCTGTTACTAACTTATCAAATGCTAGATTTTTCCTCATTAACTATCATGCCCTCACCCGTAGTTCCTATATACAATCTTAGGAGCTGATCAACATTCACCCCGACATGGCCATGGAACTGACGGCCTCCTATGAGCTGAGAGACTTGCAAAACATAAGTATCCCGAAGCATGGGCCATCTTCTGTGTGCGTGGAATACACACACACACACACACAATTAATAAGCACTCACAAAACTCCTAAAACTGGTTCTATCATACAAACCCAAATTACTGCTACTGCCCGCCAGCACAACCAGTCTTGAAAGATGTCTCCACTTTGGGATCCCACAACTCAATTGTACTGAATGAATCTTTTGTCAGAATGTGTCAAGAACTGCATAAGGAGTCCTCATCTTCATGGAATAATGAGGTCCCCTCACAATCAGAATATCATCCACATGATTCTAGGGTGAGTATTAACCCTGTTTGCAATCTCCAGCACACTAATGACCTATTTAAAACAATTTGACTCCACAACGACTCTCTTGGTTACTTTTGACATTGTAGCACTGTACACAAGTATCCCCCAAGATGAAGCCATAGATTGCATTTGCTCAAGCCTAGTTCAATCAACTTTCAAAGCATCACTTGAATTTATTATTAAATTGCTCACTTTATATTTGAAAAATAACTTTTTCAAGTATCAAGATCAGTTTTTTGAACAGTCACAGGGCAACGCCATGGGCGCAGCCTTTGCCCCCAGTTTGGCGATAATATTCATGGCCCACTTTGAAGACAAATTCATTTTTGCAGATTCTAATCCTTTTCATCAATGTATTGACTGTTGGAGGCGCTACATTGACAACATCATTTTTATCTGGCATGGCACCATTGATCATCTCAAGAATGTTCTCCTCTGGCTCAATCAATGTCATACAGCGATAAAATATACCATGATGGCAAATAACCATCACATACCGTTTTTGGATCTTTTAATTCAACATTCAAACAATACATTGATTTGTTCACTTTACACCAAACCAACTAATCGAAATGCTCTTTTACAATTCAACAGTTTCCATCCCTGAAACCAAAAGGAAAGTTTGCCATACTCACAATTCCTCACACTCAGGCGCAACTGCATGTTCCTACCAGACTATGATCACCATACCCAACGGGTTACTGACAAGCTCAGGGAACGTGGCTACCCTAAAAAACTTGTCTCTGACTCTTACAAAAGAGCTAGATTCACTCCTCGTGAGACTCTCTTTGAACCTAAATCCAAACCATTACAAGAGAAATGTATATGTGCTTTAACATACAGCCCAGACACCTTTTTGTTTAAAAAAACTATCAAAAAATGTTGGTCAGTGGCTCAACTATCCTTACCCAATGAGCCATTACCTATTTTCGCCATGAAAAGACAACAAAGCCTGCGGGAGCAACTGGTACATGCATCCTCCAAAAAAATCCAACAGATCTACAACCACAAGTTTGGATCTGCGGCCACTTACTGGCCCTTCTGCATGTGGAACCTCCTCGGTCTGTAAATTCATCCACAAGACTAAATCATTTACTATTGATGATAAAATATGGACGTTGCGGCACCATCCGAACTGCAAAACGCCTTGGGCAATCTGTTGCATTGAAATCCCCTATGGCTTAAAATACATTGGAAAGACCACCCGACCAGTACATGCGCGTATAACTGAACATCGGTCTCGCATCAGATGCAAGTCAATCACTTCTCCTCTTGTCAGTCACTATGTGGAAAAGGGCCACTCTACCTAGGACATATCATAGTGGATAATAGATGTGGTTAAAGATGCCACCAATCCACATTTAGCCCTGGCAAACAAAGAAGCCAGTTGGATTTTTAGGTTAGATACCATTGACCGAGGCCTCAATGAAGCACTGCCTATTTGGTAGTCCTTTTTACCAGCACATTTTCTAATTGCATACTGGGGACAGTTCACACAATGTAGGACCCTGTTCAATTTTATGTTTTTTACACAATCAGGTCTTTTTGACAATACATACCTTGTTCAGTAGAAGCATTTTTTGTATCAGGCCAGCCAATTTAGCCAACCCGTACTTGTTTTCATTTTTAGCTTCTTTTAATTTCCTGTTAACAACACCAATGCCACATAACAGCTCACAAGATGGCATCTTGACCACAGCCTTCTCTATGGATGATAGTGAATTTATGCAGCTATTCATTTTTTATTAATTATTTTATTCATTTTCCATTTATTGTAATCATGATATTTTTTTTGTTCCACTCTAAGCTCTCTGCTACTCTTTTTTGGCATTTGGAAAGGCTATACAGATAGTATTCACTTTTACCCTACTTTTGTGCCTATTTTTAGGCATCTTCTAATATAGAGAACAAGGGACCTCATACTAGTCCCCTTTCGCTCTCCATTGCGCGAGAAAGCCAGCCTCCAGATTACTGTCCACTTTCTTTTTCTATATGAGGGCTTCAGTTGAAACTGCTAGATCTCACTGTGTACGCTTATGCGTCTCCACACAGCTGATCTGTCCAAGCCGCGAGCTTCGGCAACAGCACACGTGACTTTTTGCCCGCATGAGAGTTGATCTCTTGTAAGAGCGCATACACACAGGTAAGACCAGCGCTTTGATTAGTAACTGATATTTAGTCCTCCTTGTGTTGGCCTCTACTTCTATTTTGGCTATGCTGATGTATTTTACAAACTTTACATATACCTGGGGCTAGTGTGTACTTCTGCCATCATACGGGTCACGGTCTGCTGCCATCGAATAATTTTCTTCACATAGCAAATTTTTCCATAGCGTGGCTTTATTTTTTATATTCAGTTGCTGCGCTTTCCGTGTTTTCTTTTAGGTTGGCGCCATTTATCCAACCAAGTTACCTCAATGACTCGTGCCTTCTGACATTTTTCTACGCAACTTGAGTGGCACCTACTTTGTGCTGTTATGCATCCTGAAAAAGTTTAGGTAAGAAGTTTTCAACTCTGCACTTCTTTATTAATTAACTTTTTTCTGAATGACAAGTGAGAGCCATTTCTTCTTTTCTTTCTCCCTCTGGGGCACTAGCTGCTTTAGACTACAGATGTGCACCAGCAGTGTGTGCACCTTTGCCCCAAACCACACACCTAATTCGTTGGTGTTACTCGCTTCAACTGACCTTATCTCCTAGTTGGCTAGTACATATTTGGCTCACCATCCATTACTCAGAGCGTGATACCCCATTCAAGTAAGCAGTCCCGAATTTTCTTTCTTCTCTGCCTTCTGTGCACAACCCAATTTACCTCTGGCAGGGTGATTTATTTGCACCTTCGCTTTCTTTCTTGGCTCATGATATTTTTTCATCTGCCAGTTTTTCTTATGCACAGTGTGTTCTTCTCTGTTAGATCTCTGCACTTTCTTAGTGACCGCACTTTATGATGGGTCCAATAGCTTCTTGGGACTGCCCTGTGGTCACCCTTTCTGGTTCTGATTACCCACTTTGACTGATTTAAATAATTTGTTGCGCTATGGGAAACTATGATACCTGTATACCCTCTAAATATCTACTTGCTGCCATATTTCTTCTAGGGGCTGAACAGAGAAATCCTTTACCTGATGAAGGTGGTATACCTTTTCAATTCCACCGAAACGGCCACTGTGCCAAACTCCCGCTTGGGTACTTTTCTGTACTATTAGAACAATAGAGGTTGGCCCACCACACTTCAACTAACTCAGGCAAGTGCAGGGCGTAATGGACCCATGTATTAATTTTTGATGTTGAATTTGCCTTTGTACTCATTGTTTGTGTTTTTTCACAACAATACTTTCTCTGTTGTTGGTTCCTCACCTTTAAATGTTTAAACATACATTAATGTTTCTCACAAATACTTTCTAGTTGTTGATATATTAGCAAGCTGCTTTATTCATTCAGTTTTGGACAATTTAGTTGATTTATCAGCATTATATGAAGCTGGTATGTTTATTTTATGAGTTCCAGAGAATTATTTCTTTACAAAAAAATAAAAAAATAGCTTTGTAAATGCTTAATTCTTCCTCTTCTTCTTTTCTCCTTTTTTTTGCATAATTGTGACTCTTAATGAAAATAGGGTCAACTTTACAACATATACACAGGTACCATAGATCCATAAAGTATGTGATGAAATCACTATTTAAGGTAGCATGCAAATAGTACAAGTTGTATCCACAATTGAAATATTTTTACACATGTGAACACCCTTTTGTTTATGCCTTTTTGCTCCATTTTGCTCCTGTTATTTTTGGAGTTCCTCTTTGTTCCTTTGTACTGACAGCCACCGCTGTTTCAGGGGACATTACTAACATTGTTTTCTAATGACCTCATCGTTTGATGGGTCACACTATTGTGATGCTTGAGTTGTTCTTCCCCCAGAGAGGGGTACCCTGGGTTTTCCTCCCTCAGCCCTTTCACTTTATTTTCACTATTTCCTAAACTGTGTTTCTTCTCAACCTTTCACCCACATTATCATGGCTGACAACTTAACACTCAGCTACGATGACGATCAAATCCGAGCAATTCTACGTGGTCCTTCTTTTTTTGACCCAACAGGCCTAAAGCAAGCCTCTCCCAAAACCAACTCTGGCACCGATTTGCTTAAACTAACAAAGAAAACTTTCCACACTAATTTACATGGCCACTTTCTCATAGAGTATCTTAAGAAAAACGTTATTCCATCTGGCCTAATTGTTCGCAATGAACCATGTGTCTTCTTAGAAGACCAAGAATACAAAACGAACTTTAGCTACATCGCAACTAAATGTAGCAGAGACTTGATGGTACTAACTATTTCTACGGCACAACGTCTTGGAGAACTGGCACAAAAAGAACTTGCTAAGCGGAACAACTGTTTGCTAATGACACTACCATAGCAAATGCCAACGAGAAATTGAGAGATATCAATAAAAAATTCCAAGAGTTTAAAGACTCCACGTGTGCTAAGAAAACCAAAAAACTTGCCAAACACATACAAGACTACAAGTAGAATCCGTTTACCCATATTTGGATCCAAATTATTCACAAAACATCAATACTTGTCGGAACCAACCAGGCATCCCCCAACAACGTAGGATTACATTCTCAGGGAGCAGTAGCAATTCTTCTGGTTCTGACAGTGACTATATTTTTCTACCTTATTGTGATGCTGGAAATGCATCGGAGGGACAGGGCCTCCGTATCTTTGTCCTTTACTGCTTTTTATCGTGGGTTCTGTCGTGTTTTCCGCGCAGGAGTTCATGTGCGACTCCTGGCGGTGCAGCTCTCTTTTGGTTTGGTGAACGGACCCATGGGATACCCTTATGGCACCCATGGGTGGGGGTACAACCCTGTGCGCCTAGTGTATGTTTTTGCGCACCTGTGGGTGGCCCGCAAAGCAGGGTATGGGCTGGTGGCAGCTCCATGTTGAATTCGACAGGTGCGCGGAGTATCCTCCATTTTGGGATACCCCGGCCCTGCCATTGGGATCCGTTGATTCTTGATGGAAAACAAGATGGCCCCGGTGGCCTCTTGCTTTCTATTACCCATTACTTTGTTTTCCCAAAGTCCTGGGAAGCCCTGACTCTGTCCCTTCCCCCTGACTGGCTGTTGGGTGGAAATGCCATATATGGTGTTGTTGTGAAGGCCCAGCCAGACTAGCTGGAGCCTTCCCGGTGATGTATGTTGTGGGCACCTCCTGTGGGTGGGACCTGGGTGAATAGAGTGTGTGACGAATATGCATTCTGTGATGTGGGTGTCTAGTATCTGGTGGTTGACACAATGACTGAGACACCCCTGCCCGAAACCGGTATGAATGCAGCTGGGAGTGTTGAATGGCTCGGTACTTGTCCCAATACACATAACTTGTTGTGAGTGTCTGGAGAGAAGTGAATGGCCTGAATACCTCATGTGCCTGATTGGCTGCCTGCCTGCATGAATGCCCGTAGTCGTGATTGGATGCTTGAGCGTGACCCAGCGGAATGAATGGGAGATCAACAGTATATCTGGGGACCTCTCACTGCTAGGAATCGTGTTCAGAAGCTGAAGTCCACTACAACGAGTAACTGGATTAACGCTTGACCTTGAAGCCCTGCTGGACGAGAAGAATTGCTGTTGCTCTCCTTCACAATCTGAAAGCTGCTGTGCCTCCAAGGACTGACCCAGAGAGGACCTGGTAAGGCGCCTGGTTCCTGAGCTATGAGGGACCATCGTGCACAGCTGATCTTTGCCAACGCTCCCTGGCAGACAGACCTTCGACAGGCTGCCGACCCGATACAGGGACTGCTGCGGAACTCCAAGGAGAAGCACTCGGACTCTTGTCCGCCACTGTCGATGACCGCCGTCGCCGACCGGAGCCGCCATGCTCCCGTTTGCCTAAGAACTTCCATTGATCATCAGACGCTCTCATCTGCATCGTCACCCGCTTGTCTCCCGCTGGAGAAGGCATGACCGTCGACGCACCGAGGAGCATCCACCAGTGGGTTTCCCGCCACCTAAGGACCACAGAGATGCCGACGACTCGACGCCCTTGCTGGGCCACAGTTCTTCATCATCTCTTTGCGGTCCAGAACTATCGTCACCGAGGTGCCCCGCACGCCTCTTCCTTGCAGGATGCCAACGCTCTGTGGTCTACAAGCACCACTAGGAATGAAGCTGCCACTTCCCTGCCGTATTTCACCCTGTTCACCGTCGGACGTTCGACGACCCGTGACTCCTGCCTTAAAGAGAGGGCACTCAAGAAGGGCCGTCGATTCTCCGACACCGAACGCCAAGTTCCCCGACACCTCTCGATGATTCGTGGCTCCCGCCTGAAAGGGAGGCACTCAAGAAGGATCGGTCGACGCATCGTCAGAGAACTCTACTCCACCAGGTACATTGGGGGGGTAAAACCTTAATAGGAAGAAGTGAGACTATTGAACATATGGGCTTGTGCTATATATCTTTTATTTACAGGTTGCCCAAGTGGGGGGATCTCCACACAGAACTGCGCCTGGAGGTAGGGGCCAGTGTTCTGCCTACTGTTTCAACCATCTTGCGACCCTTCATATCTATATTGCTGGTTTCCTCGTTATTAATCCGTGTGACATTTTAACCGTACAGTTGATGCACTTTAATGAGATTTGATAACATTGGTGGTACCACTTTAGAATGGTATATATTTATCATTATTGACTTCCAAGTACAAAGTGCGTTATTGTGATCGTGTACATACCTTTGAATATTAATTATATAAAGACTGTGTTTTCAGTAATACAGTGTGTGGGCATTCCTTTGTGGGGGTTTGGGGACAACACTGTACTTAAGAACTAGCCTGCATCACCTCCTGAGAAGCTAGGCCTTGATTGCTTGACCACGTACCAATAATAGAGACTCTTGGCTGGGGTCCTCTGTGCCTCTCCTCTACCATATAGAGAGCAGAAGTACAGACACCCCCTACCAGTCTTTACACTTATTATCCTCCATTTAGAGGTAACCCACCTTTTTTAGGCACTGGTCCGTAAAGGGGTCCATGCCCCAGGTTGTACTCCCCACCCCAATTTCACCAATGGGGCACTTACCCACAACGGTCACGCCCACGCAGGAGGAACACCAGGCAACAATGGAACCATTAGATCTTCCGATCTTCAATCTTTCTCCCATTCCGCTTTCCCATATGGAAATGTCAGTCTTGGAGAAAGGGTTAACTTTCATTCCGATTCGTGCCACAGACTGGTTTACTGCCCAAACTGAAATGAAAAAATTCTTCAGAACAATTTGGTTAAAAATATTTTTTCAAGATCGAGAGAACCCCACTCTGGAAAGTGACACAGGGCTTCGCCATCCATCTGCATTCACACCAGAAGACAGCATTATGCCTAAAGAGCTATTAACCTTTGAAAAATGTGTACTCAAAGAGCTTAAGAAGATTCAAACTAAAGAAAAGCGATTGAGGTATAATCTAACACATCAAGAAAGACAAGCCCTCCACTCCCTTGTGAACAACTCGCAGATTCCTAATTAAGCCCGCGGACAAGGGAGGATGTATTGTTGTCATGAACTTAGAGCAATAAGTTACCATGATTATGGACTTATTGAATCTACCAGGCAGCTCCTGCCAATTTCGGAAGGACCCCACTAAGGACATCCACAATACTATTCAAGAAATTACGAACTATGCACGAGATCGGGCATGGATCTCGGAGAACGAATTTGAATTCCTCAATATGTCCAAGGGTTCAACACCAAAATTCTATGCCATCCCTAAAATACATAAGGACGCAGTACATCCCCCAGGCAGACCTATTTTAGCAGGCTGCAGCACAATGCTGGAGCCACTTTGTCAAGTTATTAACACATTTCTTTAACCTATCAGCCAGAACGCTGCTACTTACCTACGAGACAGCACATCTGTTATTTCACTATTTGAGGACAAACAATCTGACGAGTCTCTTGGTTACTTTTGACATTGTAGCACTGTACACAAGTATCCCCCAAGATGAGGCCATAGATTGCATTCGCTCAAGCCTAGTTCAATCTCCGTCACCTTTCAAAGCACCACCTGAATTCATTATTGAATTGCTCACTTTATCTTTGAAAAAGAACTTTTTTCAAGTATGAAGATCTGTTTTTTTAACAGTCACAGGGCACTGCCATGGGCGCAGTCTTTGCCCCCAGTTTGGCAATAATATTCATGGCCCACTTTGAAGACAAATTCATTTTTGCAGAGTCTAATCCTTTTCGTCAATGTATTGACTGTTGGAGGCGCTACATTGACGACATCATTTTTATCTGGCATGGCACCATAGATCATCTCAAGAATTTTCTCCTCTGGCTCAATCAATGTCATACAGCGATAAGCTTTACCATGACGGCAAATAACCATCACATACCGTTTTTGGATCTTTTAATTCAACATTTAAACAATAAATTGATGTGTTCACTTTACACCAAACCAACTGATCGAAATACTCTTTTAGACTTCAACAGTTTCCATCCCCGAAACCAAAAGGAAAGTTTGCCATACTCACAATTCCTCAGACTCGGGCGCAACTGCACGTTGCTACCAGACTATGATCACCATGCCCAATGGCTTACTGACAAGCTCATGGAACGTGGCTACCCTAAAAAACTTGCCTCTGACTCTTAAAAAAAGAGCCAGATTCACTCCTCGTGAGACTCTCTTTGAACCTAAAACCAAACCATTACAAGAGAAATTGATATGTGCCTTAACATACAGCCCAGACACCTTTTTGATAAAAAAAACTATCAAAAAATGTTGGTCAGTGGCTCAACTATCCTTACCCAATGAACCATTACCTATTTTCCCCATGAAAAGACAACAACACCTGCGGGATCAACTGGTACATGCATCCTCCAAAAAATCCAACAGATCTACAACCACAAGTTGGGATCAGCGGCCACTTACTGGCCATTTTGCATGTGGATCCTGCTCGGTCTGTAAATTCGTCCACAGGACTAAATCATTTACTATTGATGGTAAAATATGGATGTTGCTGCACCATACGAACTGCAAAATGCCTTGGCCGATTTATTGCATTGAATGCCCCTGTGGCTTAAAATACATTGGAAATACCACCCGCCCAGTACATACGCGTATAACTGAACATCGGTCTCGCATCAGATGCAAGTCAATCACTTCTCCTCTTGTAAGTCACTACATGGAAAAGAGCCACTCTACCAAGGATATATCATGGTGGATAATAGATGTGGTTAAAGATGCCACCAATCCACATCTAGCCCTGGCAAACAAAGAAGCCTGTTGGATTTTTCGGTTAGACACCACTGACCGAGGCCTTAATGAAGCACTGCTTATTTGGTAGTCCTCTGCTCTTTGAGTTTGTCCCCACTGCACTCTGTATCTGTATTTATTACCAGCACATTTTCTAATAGCATACTGGGGACAGTTCACACAATGTAGGACCCCATTCAATTTTAGGTTTTTACACAATCAGGTCTTTTTGGCAATGCATAACTTGTTAAGCACAAGCATTTTTGGTATCAGGACAGCCAATTTAGCCAACCCGTACTTGTTTTCATTTTTAGCTTCTTTTAATTTCCTGTTGACAACACCCATGCCACATAACAGCTCACACAATGGCATTCTGACCGCAGCCTTCTCTATGGCTGATAGTGAATTTATGCAGCTATTCATTTTTTATTAATTATTTTATTCATTTTCCATTTATTGTAATCATATTTTTTTCCACTCTAAGCTCTCTGCCTTTCTTTTTTGGCATTTGGAAAGGCTTTACAGATAGTATTCACTTTTACCATACGTTTGTGCCTATTTTTAGGCATCTTCTAACATAGAGAACAAGGGACCTCATACTAGTCCCCTTTTTTCTCTCCATTACCTGACAGAGCCGGCCTCCAGATTACAGTCCTCTTTCTTTTTCTATATGATGGCTTCAGCTGAAACTTACAGATCTCGCTCTGTAAGCTTATATGTCTCCACACAGCTGATCTGTCCAACCCGCGAGCTTCAGCGACAGTACACGGGACATTTTGCCCGCACGAGAGTTGATCTCCTGTAACAGCGGATACACACACACACAGGTAAGATCAGCGCTTTGATTAGTAACTGATATTTAGTCCTCCTCGTGTTGCCCTCTACTTCTATTTTGGCTATGCTGATATATTTTACATTTGACAAACTTTACATGTACCTGCGGCTAGTGTCCACTTCTGCCCTCATAGGGGTCACGGTCCGCTGCCATCAAATTATTTTCTTTACATAGCAAATGTTTCCATAGTGTGGCATTATTTTTGATATTCAGTTGCTGCACTTTCTGTGTTTTCTTTTAGCTTGGCGCCATTTATCCAACCAAGTTACCTCAACGGCTCTTGCCTTCTGACATTTTTCTACGCAACTTGAGTGGCACCTACTTTGTGCTGTTATGTGTCTTGAAAAAGTTTAGGTAAGAAGTTTTCAACTCTGCACTTCTTTATTAATTAACTTTTTTCTGAATGACAACTGAGAGCCATTTGTTTCTCCTTCTGGGGCACTAGCTGCTTAAGACTACAGATGTGCACCAGCAGTGTGTGCACCTCTGCCCCAAACCACACACCTAATTTGTTGGTGTTACTCGCTTCAACTGACCTTATCTCCTAGTTGGCTAGTACATTTTTGACTCACCATCCATTACTCAGAGCATGATACCCCATTCAAGTAAGCAGTCCTGAATTTTCTTTCTTCTCTGCCTTCTGTGAACAACCCAATTTACCTCTGGCGGGGTGTTTATTTGCACCTTCGCTTTCTTTCTTGGCTCATGATATTTTTTCATCTGCCAGTTTTTCTTATGCACGGTGTGTTATTTTCTGTTAGATCTCTGCACTCTCTTAGTGACCAAACTTGATGATGGGTCCAATAGCTTCTTGAGACTGCCCTGTGGTCACCCTCTCTGGTTCCGATTACCCACTGATTTAAATAATTTTTTGCTATGTGAGAAACTATGATACCTGTATACCATCTAAATATCTATTTGCTGCCATATTTCTTCTAGGGGCTGAACAGAGAAATCCCTTACCTGATGAAGGTGGTATACCTTTTCAATTCCACCGAAACTCCCACTGTGCCAAACTCCCGCTTGGGTACTTTTCTGTACTATTAGAACAATAGCAGTTGGCCCACCACACTTCAACTAACTCAGGCAAGTGCAGGGCGTAATGGACTCATGTTTCAATTTTTCATGTTGAATTTGCCTTTGTACTCATTGTTTGTGTTTTTTCACAACAAACCTGTTGTTGGTTCCTCACCTTTACATGTTTAAACATACATTAATGTTTCTCACAAATACTATTTAGTTGTTGATATATTAGCAAGCTGCTTTATTCATTCAGTTTTGGACAATTTAGTTGATTCATCAGCATTATATGAAGCCGGTATGTTTATTTAATGAGTTCCAGAGAATTTTCTCTTTTCCAGATAAATACAAAATAACTTTGTAAATACTTAATCAATTCTTCCTCCTCTTTTCTCCTTTTTTTTGCATAATTGCGACTATGAAAATAGGATCAACTTTACAATATATACACAGGTACCATAGATCTATAAAGCATGTGATTACATCGCATCACTATTTAAGGTAACATGCAAATAATACAAGTTGTATCCACAATTTAAATATTTTTACACACAGGAACACCCTTTTGTTTATGCCTTTTTGCTCCATTTTTTCTCCCGTTGTTTTTGGCGTTCCTCTTTGTTCCAAAGTACAAAGACTGACAACAAAGATGAAAAGGGGACTACAAAATAATGCAACATAGAAGTACATTCTTGTTCTTTTGATACTTTCAACTTGACACAAGGGTGATTGGATTCGAAAATATACGTCAATTAAACAGCAACCTTCACCTCAATCGGTCTAGACTGCAAGACATTTTTTCGATGATACCCTCTCTCCGACTTATACACTTAGGAGGTATAAAGTGGGTGGAAATCCCTGAGGCTGGTAGTGACAGACTCGTGGCGCACCTTTTTTCCCATATTGTGGTGTGATTGTTCTGGGAGCGAGTGGATGATTTTAGATATTAGACGATTTTAGATGTTTTGAGTTTTGAGACTCCCTCACAAGTCATTCTTTCTTCAATAAGTATTTTTTAATAAGTAATGGTAACCCTGGCATGTCTAAAAACCATGCCATTCCTCCCTTACTATTTAAAAGAGACTGTTCCATTTATACAAGAATGCGTACAACTAATTTGAATTTAAACAATAAAATGGATACATAAGATGATTGGTCCTGGCTTTCGGCAGCACTAAATAAAACAGAAACTCTAAGGGCATTATGTCTCATCTTTAGCACAACTTCTATACATATTTTTTCATGGAACACATGTGGTTGTGCTAATATTTTAAATGCCACTAACACAAACTGCTGCCTTGCAGGTAATACTATAATTATGCTACAGGAAACAATGTTGTCCACTGCCCTCTTTATTGAGGGCAATAGAACTTTTTCTCAAGAGGCAATTAAGGGCCCAAGAAGTTGGCCATATGGGGGTTTAGCTTCAGCAATTGAACTAACGCTTGATATACAAGCTTCACTGATTAAAATCGCTAACAATGCTCTGCTTGCTATTAGTCTGCAGACAGGAATTTGCAATAAGTCTAAGATCGAAGTATTTTTAATCAACATATATTGTAATCCAGTCAAAAAATTCCATCTGTTCCATTCAGTATGCTCTTACTTATATTGTGAAGATTGGTTAGGAGGCGGCCACAATAGTAACGTTGTGGTATGTGGTGATTTTAATTCGAATTGTGCTGCAGAATATCTTAATTTGAACTCTACTGTTTACAAACCGCACAATGGTTCTCATTTCATCTGAATGGACTCCTGGGTGCTTTTTCTGGAATCATGGAACCTACAACTTGTATTGCCCCTGTAATACCCTCATTTGATAATAGTATTACTCTGAGAAGAGGGATGTCTTCTACCTGGATAGATCATGTTTTTACTTACAAATTTCTTTCCTTCCTTTGTTCACTGGGTAGTATTAATTTTGTTGAATAGAGTGATCATGCCACGATTTTGTTTAACATTAACCTATCATGGGGGAGATCAATAGTCACATGGAATAATGCTCTCTTAGATAAATGTACACGTGACCTTGCCAGGCTCTTTTATGGTATCTTGACGTGTAACCACAATCATCACTTTGAAGTTAACACAATGAATGATACTGTACAACATTGCTTGCAAAAGCTAACCAGGAGAGGTTCCTGTTCGGCCCAGGAATTTTCCACACATGTATATGATATTTAGGATATTAGGATTGTAGAAGCAAAAAAGAAGAGAGCTTCACTACGAAACCACCCTAAAACACTAGTGGGCACAGACATGCATGCCTATTAACAGGTGAAAAGAAAGATATGCCAAGATTAGAGAAATGTAACTAAAAGGTTTAAAGTTTGTATGTCCATCAATGATAGTCAAACAAAAGATTCTCCACTATCTCCAGGGCAATAATAATATGACTAAGTTCTGGGAGCTGTGACGAATCAAGAATAATCACCTCTTCTCCCCAGAGGGGAGCCACCCCCTTTGGGGCTAGGGATATGAGCCCTAAGCAAGACTCTCCGCAGGGGTCTGGGAAAGTGGAACCTCACTGGGAGTGACTCCCCTTTAGGGGACAAGGGCTCCCATTCCCAGAATGATCTCCCTATGCAAGCCACCTTAGCTGCATATATGGGACTGCCTCCAGTAATGAATATGTGCTCTCCTTTTGTTTGGCTCCAGACAATGCTGAATCAACCACTAAGTCTGAAGGAAAAGGGAATATCCCTTTAAGAGCAAACTTGTATGTAAGAAGGACGAGTGGATAAGAGAGGAGGAGAGAGAGCCATATGCAGGGGAACCCGTCTGACATAGCTACACCTTAAAGGGGCAGAGCAGAGTGGAGTCGCAGAGCCCTCTGCAATCCAAGAAGCAAAAAAGCTGCTCTCGGAACAGAGTTTCGAGGACCGTCTGACGTGGTGGCGTGCCCATGGAAGTGCCTGGGGCTCGTCTAACGATACCAACACCTGTGGAAGCGGAAGACATGAAGTCTCCCGCCAGCAAGTATTCACAGAGTGTGGCAAGCTACATGGGACACTGAGAGCGGCGCTATTGCAAAGCCCAGAGCAGAGAGCCAAGAAACCAAAGAAGCAGAAATGTGCGAGCGCCGACTTTCTCCAAGCATCATGCTTAATATCTCCACTGATTTTCTTGGTTTCTCGTGAGATATACGTTCATGCTCAACATCAACATCGTAGTCTTTACAAGTTCCTTCCCTCAGGTATGTTCCCCCAGCGGCCTCCCTCTTCTACATTCCACCCCAGTACCTTTGTTTGTTGTGGGTGGCAGCTTGGGTCTCTAGGCCCGGCAGACTCAAGGCATACCCGTCGCACTCGGGGTGACTTTAGCAAAACAGAAAGGTGATGGCCTAGAGACCCAAGCTACTCCTCCCTGATGAGGCCCAACAAGTCTGAAACAGGTTTGGGAATGTTTGTGGTCTCGTGCAGACGGGATGTGACCTTGCAGTTCGGGCTGGACTGCCCCTTCTGGGGTGGGGCCAAGCCTGATTTGCATATGGTCTTTCCCCTTCTGTAATAGCTTGGCAGGCAAAGAACGATGGTCTGGAGGGTTGCCCAGAGCAATGCCAGAGGTTAGGATTCATTCGAAACCTTCCAGCCATCACCTCTTTGTTTATGCTATGTCACCCGAGTGGGACGTGTATGCCCAGATGTGGGCCCCCTCCTGCTGGGCCTAGAGACCCAAGCTACTCCTCACTGATGAGGCCCAACAAGGCTGAAAGAGGTTCGGGGATGCGTGTGGTCTCGTGCAGAAAGGATGTGACGTAGCAGTTCGGGCTGGACTGCCCCTTTTGGATTGGGGCCAAGCCTGATTTGCATATGGTCTTTCCCCTTCTGTAATGGCTTGGCAGGCAAAGAACGATGGTCTGGAGAAACCTGAAGGTGTCTCACTTGCTAGTCCCCGGGGATCTGTCATCCAGGTGGCCATGACACAGCCATCGCTATTGTACTCAGTTCCTGTGGGTGGACCAGTGCGGGAGGATCACCTGGATGGGGTCTTCGGGGAGTAGAAGGGGGACACCGAAGGGCGAGACGCAGTATCCCCTTCCTTATGACACATTTTTTCAATCCTACCCCGTAGGATACGTAGAAACTCTGCCCTCCCCTTTTTCAACTCAAACACTTTCTCACACCGTGAACGACAAAGGACTAACCCAGAGCTGTTTATCTGGCATGTCCCAACACAAGGGTCAGGCAGAGTCATGCAACTGCCGACAACTGCACACACCTGACTGCCCTTTCACTTCGACACAGGGAGCATGAGAGCACACTTTGAGCAAGGCCAAATGCACAAGGAAGCAGCCATTCTGGGACGGCAGTTCAAATGGAGGAGAAAGGCAGGGAGATCTGAAAGGACGACCCGGAGGGAATTGCCCTTGCCCTTTTCAACCCAGACCCACGAAAACTCAGAGAATGGAAACAAAAGACCAGGAATCGCAGCTGGCGAGTGGTGTGTCAGATGTCAGCGGTACATGGAACCCTCCAGCACTGATTGCCAGGGCAGCGAGAAGTGGTTGCTATCGTGGTACCATGCTTGAGTCCAGCAGCAAAGAAAATGACGAGTTCAGCAACGCCGGTGAGTCGGAAGAAGCTGATAGTGGACTGGACTATGTTAAGCTCAAGCTTGCAGTGGCAACCTTGTATGTGAAGAAACAAGATAACAGACTGAGGTTTTTTGTGAGTGAAATCAGTACCAGAAACAGAGTGGTCTGGCGCCCCATGGGTGTCCATTCAAAAGTCTCTAGCTGGTACCCCTCTCCTGAAAGAAAAGCCTGACGTGTGAAAGTGATCATACAAGTGTTAAGCCAAACCCCTTGTACAGTCAAAAGTATTTGACGTGTTGTGAAAGTGTGCACAAAACTAAAGGAACAGTGAAAGAGGTGTTTGCACCCGGAAGAGGGGAGCACCATTTGATTTTGTGAAACCAGCATCAGTCATAGAATAACCGAGTGACCCGCTTTCTGATGAGCTTATGAAATTGTGAACTGTGGCAAGTATTTTGGGAAACCGTAAAGTGGAGAGAATAAACTGGACAACTGTTTAAAAGGACATTAAGACTCTTCAATATTACAAGGTGAGGATATTTAGTCTAAATGGCAGTGTGAACCCGACGGAGGGAAGCTAGGGGAAAGCTAAGGGGAGTGAGTCCCACATTGTGAAAACTAAGTGAACTGTGATAAAATGGCAAATGTGAACCCGACTGAGGGATATATGCGAATTGGGGTAAATAGTGAGATATCCGTGAACATTGTGATTACAAGCATGAACCCGACTGAGGATGTCCACAGTGAGTGGATGGTCTGAGCCCGATTGAGGGAGGCTGTTGTTGAGAAAAGGATTAGAGCCCGGCTGAGGGGGATCCAAGGGTAAAGAGGAATCGACTTGGGCACAGAAGGCCCTGATATTGTGGAAAGGAACTGTAAGCTCATGCCAGAGAAACCCAGAAGTGTGCTGTACTCAAGAGTCCCGCCTCGTCCCGTGCTAAAAATATGGGGAAGGGAGAGCCCGACCTCAGCATCCTAACCTATCATTTTGTGAACACTGTTTCTTTTCTTGTGAACATTATCCAACCCAAACTATTTTGTAGGATAGCGGTAAGGATTGGCAATAGAATGTTTTAGTATAGGCCCTTTTTATTTGACTAGACTACACTAGGACTGTATTATTATGATTTTATGGTCGTTCTTGCTCCCATCTTAGATTTAGGTTTAGATTAGGCGTTTAGGTCACCCATTTTTACAGAACTGCTAAGAACAAGTATACCCGTCCTTTTTGCATAGACTTGCATAATAGCCTGGCACTTAAGGGATTAATAAACACCTTGGAACTGTGATCACTTGTGTCTGTCTTACTTTGATACCATGCCTTCCTTACACATGGTGTCAGTTATGGGATGTGATTCAACTGATAAAATTTGAGATCCATGCTGATAATTGTTGTACCACTAGAAGGGGAAAATAAAAATCATTGAACTCCTTGAATCTGACCAGGTATCCACACTAAAAAGGTGTTCTCACAACTTTTGTATGCCAACTGGACAGCAGGATTTGTTCTTTAAAACTCAAGTGTTACTAGACACTCTTCCTCTGTCATATTTTAATATACAACAGTGTGATCGAGTAATATTGAAAGTTAGACCCGTCTTTACTTTTATTAGCCCTAGTGCTCTGAACCCCCAGCCCCTTTCCGATCCTTGTTTTTTGGTATCCAATTATCTGTCACGGGAGCATCAGGGTTAGAGGTTAACTTTCAAAAGTCTATTGCTTTGGCAGACTCAGAATCAGACGAATCAGAAGACTTCAAAACCTTGTCCGAGGGAGTCAAAAGTTGTTTTTTTTTCTGATTCGGAACCATCCACCAAAGGGACCCTTACGCCCTTGAAGAAATGGCTGACCAAACTAAAAACGTCATTGCCCAGTTGGCGACCCATCAGATGCAGGCTGAAATTAGACTCCTAGAACATTTTACTAAACTAATTGAATTGCAAGCAGGACCCTTCCTACCACAGAGGGTACTTATCACAGGGGGGACATATCTTGAAGGCAAAGATTTAGGAAATGTTTTCTTAAACTTTGAACGTCTAGCTGAACAACTAGGATGGGAAGAGAACCTTAAAAGATGTTATTTGTCCCCTTTTTTGAAGGGAGAACTACAAATCTCCTATCAACTACTTGATACTTGCACAGGGGGCCACCTTTCTATCCATCAAAGAGGGGCTGTTAAAAAGAGTGGGGCAAACCTGCAATTTCTATCGGCAGAAGCTGAAGACCGTTAGGTTAAACCTGGGCGAAACCCTTTCAGAAATGGGTAAATGTGTTAAAAACGCTGTGGCACATTGGATCAATGGTAAATCCTTGGAAGAGTTGATGGAATTGATCACCCTGGAACAATTCACTAATTCCTTACCGCCTTTTTTGCAGGGAGCCATTCTACAGTTTATTTATTTTTTTTGTTTAAAATTTATTTTTGCATTTTAGTAAACATGTGTACCAACAAGCCCAAACAGTGGGCTACTAAAATGCCGCCGATTGCCCCCCTCACGGCCGCCCCCCACCCTCCGATAGTCCCATCACACAACAGGCAGTTAACGCATTTACATTTACACAGGAGAAGTCTGTGGTGGCTGATCAGTTGTCAGGGCTGGTGCTGCGTTAGAGAGGAGGTGCGAGATGTACGGGCCCCATATATCTGGGGGTCTTGCGTGGTGGGGAAGTGTCTTTATGAATTCTGCTTCCGTTTCTTGGCAGTATGTGATGTCCCTCTTCCCGTTCGCAAGGGTGGGGGGTTTGCCTCGTCCACACGCCATGGCTACTCTTCTACGGGCCAAAGCCAATAACATGCTTGCCAGTTTCCGGACGTGTGAGGACAGGGGTCTCGTTAGGCCGAGGAGCGCCACCAGTGGTGAGTGTCCCACTCTCTCGCCGATTATTGCGTCAGTTTCGTCGAGCACATCTGACCAGAATTTAGACACTGGCGGGCAACTCCACGCTAGGTGCAGGAAGTCAGCGTCCGGGGACCCGCAACGGTCGCAAGATGCATTGGACCCAGGGTGGTGTCTGTTTCACCTTTTAGGGGTATAATAGGTTTGGTGCAGATAGTTAAAGTGGATTTGTTTGAAGCGGGAATTAAGTGCCACTTTTTGAGTCTGTTGTAAGATATAATGCCAGTCTTCATCAAGAATGAGGGTTTGAAGCGTGGTTTCCCATCTTGTCTTTGTTTTGGGGTTCGAGGGAAGAGTGTCCGTGAGCAGGGTTTTGTAGATGGATGAGACTAGTTTGCCCTCCCCTTGTGCCTGAATGGTCCCATGCAGTAGTTGCCAGGTGGGAGGTTGTTGTGGGAATGTTGGGATGAGGGCCTGCAAGGTGTATCGCACTCTGAAGTACAAAAAGATGTCAAGGGAGGATGTGCCCCCCTTTTCCCTCGCCTGCTGGGGTGTTATGAAGGTGTCTTGTATGAAGAAGTCGCCAAGAGTTTTTATTTTGCACTTGTCCGCCCAGATCAGATACACTTTCTCGGCGGTGAGTGGGATCCCGGGAATGAATTTCGCGGGTAGAAGAGGAGAGTATCTAAGCTGAATCTTGTACTTTTGAGCCATTTTCCGCCATATTGCGAAAGTGGATTGCACTATGTTCAGCGTCGTGTGTGGCACAGCTTGATTGCTGATAATCACGGCCCTTAGCAAGTTGTATGAGGCTAGTGCCCGTTCGACCTCTACATGCGGTCTTACGAATTGGGGTTCGTACCAATGACTGAGAAACTGAGCTTGTGCCGCCCAGTAGTACCGTTCTAAATCGGGTAGAGCTAGGCCACCCTTATTGACAGGAAGCACGAGGGATGAGTAAGCCACCCTTGCAGGTTTGCCCGACCATATGAGGTCCAGAACTAGGCTTCTCAGATTACCCAGGAAGCGCCGGGACAGCAGGATGGGGATGTAGGCGAAAAGGTATAAGAGTTTGGGTAAGATTACCATTTTTACCATTGAGGCTTGCCCCCAGAGAATGAGCAGTAGCGATTTCCACCTGTTTACCTTGTCTCTTAATAATTTCAGTGTGCTTTCATAGTTGTCTTTCAATATATCTTGGTGGTTTAGGTAAACTCTGATTCCTAGATATCGGACATGGGCTGTCTCCCACTGGAAGTTAAAATCGTCTTGGACTATTTTGGTTTTTGTGTTTAAGGGAAAGACGATTGATTTCGATTGGTTAATTTTCAAGCCAGATACCAACCCAAACTTAATTATTTCTCGCATGATCGGGTTAAGGTTTTCGCAGGGGTTTTGCATTAACAGGACTATGTCGTCGGCATAGAGTGATATTATTAGCCGGTGAGGACCTATTTTAAGACCTCTCTGGATATGATGTTTCCTTAGGCCCGCTGCTAAGGGCTCCATCACTAGGGCGAATATCATGGCGGATAGTGGGCATCCCTGCCTAGTGCCACGCTGGAGGTTGATATGTGCCGAGCGAGTCGGCCCGAGCGTGATTGTTGCGAGGGGCTGGTTATAGAGGAGTGAGAGCAGCTTGATAAACTGTTTCCCAAGTCTGAGCTGCTGTAGCACAGCAAACATAAAGGGCCACTCAACAGAGTCGAATGCCTTTTCGGCATCCAGCAGCACCGCTACTGCCTGCTGATCGGGGTCAAGTGCTGCCAGAACCCCAAACATTCTGCATATCCCGAATGTGGTGTTTCAGCCAGGCACGAATTCCGCCTGGTCGGCGAGTACCAGTGCAGGCATTAATGGGACAAGCCTATAAGCGAGGATCTTGGCCAGGATTTTGTTGTCCAGATTAATTAATGTTATGGGGCGATAGGACTTACAATCTTCGGGAGGCTTGTCTTTTTTTTTGTAGTAGTACTGCGTTCGCTTCTCTTAGTGCCTGTGGGAGAATGCCGGATTCGATCGCTTCTTCGAAGACATTTAGCAGGAGAGGGGCAATGAGAGGGGCAATGAGAGGGGCGAAGTGTTTATAAAACTCACCAGTTAGCCCGTCTGGCCCCAGGGCTTTGGAAGGTGGTAGACTTTTGATGGCTTCTTGGATCTCTTCCAGCGTTATGGGCGCATTCAGTGGCTCACGGAGTTCCCCCTCCACCCAGTAAAGTTCTGTGTCATTGAGGTAGTTCCGGATCGCATCAGAGTCTGCTGGGCCCCCGGCGCTGTATAGGTCTTGGAAGAAAGCCCCGAATACCTTGACTATATCTTCTTCTTTGTGCAGCATATTTCCCTGCGGTGTCCGGATACTGTCCACCCTTGTCGACCTCCTGTCTGCTGCTATAAGGCGAGCAAGAAGGGCTCCAGGCTTCTGGCCTTCGCCGTATTGTCTAATTCTGTGATTTTGCCCCAGAAATGTTATCTCCCATTCAGCCAGTTTTCTAAAGTCCAGAAGTTCTTCTTTCAACCTCGCCTGGATTTGGTCTGAATTGTGTGCGGCTTGCTGCTTTTCCTATCCCTTCAGGTGCGTTCCGCAGGTCTCTGGTTCGCGTCTGATAAGTTTCAGGATTCCATTTTCCTTGGCTAGACAGACACCTCTTACGTAGCATTTGAAAGATTCCCATAGCACTCCGGCAGAGTTGACGGTGCCTTGGTTAATGTCAAGAAAGGTGTTGATTTCCTCGCTTAGCTCGGTGGCGAATATCGGGTTGGCGAGGGATCTGGGTTTGAAGTGCCATTGTGGAGGTCGTGGCCTGGTGGTCGGCAGGTGGCATTCGAGTGTTACCGTGGCGTGGTCGGAGAAGGTTTTGGGGAGTATTTGACATGCGCCCCATTGCCAGCTACTGTGAGCGGAGACTAGCAGATAGTCAATGAAAGAGTTCGTATTATGAACACTTGAGTGGTATGTGTAGTCTCTGCCTTCCCAATTCTGGGTCCTCCAAATGTCCGATAGGTCAAACGCTTTGCAGATCTCCTGGACGTGTAGGCTGGCTTTGGACGGGTGTGCTGTTAACTTTGATTTATCTTTTTGTGGGTCGAGATGAGTATTCAGGTCTCCTCCCCAGATTATGGTAGCGTTTCGCACTTGCAAGAAGCGGGATAGCACCCAGTCAAAGTTGTTTGCGCTGTCTGTGTTGGGGGGCGTAAGAGTTGACGAAGACCACCTCCTCTCCCTCCACTATGCCCCGAACCAAAAGAGCCCTTCCCTCGTTATCTCTTTCTGTTTGGATCAGGCGAAACCCCAGTGAAGAGTGAAGGAGAATAGTGACTCCTCTGGCATAGGATGAATATGAAGAGAAGTAGCGATGGCAACCCCAGCCGCGAGCCCTCTGGTGCTCATTTTGCGGCAAAAGGTGGGTTTCCTGAATCATTGCCACCTCGACCTTGTGGCGTCTAAGTAATTGCAGGATCTTGAGTGTCTTAGCCAGGATGTTGCCCCCTCTAATGTTCCAGGTAGCTACTTTGAATGTACCAGTGATGATTTATATGACACCGGATGGCAGCAAGATTGAAGTCGGAGTCCGGAAACATGGCACGGCTGGATTGCATGGGAGCAGCGTCAGGCGGGAGGGCTCGAGAGGGGTGGCGGCAGGTCTCTGGGTGAGGCCCGCGGTTAGGCCGTGGCGCTTTGAGCATGATTCGAATGACAACAACAATGAAACCAACTTCCTTACACGGACAACCCCCAACTTGTCCGTTTGGAACCCCTCCCAACTGGAACATAATGCGTGCTGTGCATGGGGCGCGGGTGTCCTTCCTAGGCTTAGTCCCAACCTCCCATTTGCAAAGGTTGTCCTGATGGCTTGATTCCTGCTTGCTTTGGGCAGTAGCGCAGGTGTTTGTCACGGCGGGACTCTCTCTGCTCTTTCTCTGTTTGAGGCGCCGGGCGTTTGGTTTGCGGATTTACATCCCCGCCGGTCAAGGTATAGTGTGGCTTCTTCTGGGGAGTTGAAGAAGTGGGTATTTCCCTCTAGTTGAATGCGAAGTCTCGCCGGGAAGAGCATCGAGTATGTAATCTGGTTGGCGCGTAGTCTGTGTTTCACCTGGGTGAACAATCTCCTTTGGGCTTGGACAGACGGCGAGAAGTCCGGTTAAAACTGGATGTCGTCCCCATCGAAGTGTAGTTTGCCCTTTTCCCTTGCCATTCTGAGGATGGAGTCCCTGTCCTTGTAGCTTAGAAGCTTGGCAATGATCGGGCGGGCAGGGGCTCCCGGCGCCAGTCTTGTCGCAGGGATTCTGTGATCTCTTTCAACTACAAACATTTGCAATAGGACTGTGGGACCAAAAAGCTCTGTGCATAATTTTTCGATGTATTCTTCCATTCTGACTGGTAGTTGTCTTTCTCTGATTCCGACTATCCTGATGTTATTTCGTCTGGAGCGGCCTTCCAAGTCCTCGTTTTTGGCGAGTACAGTTTTCATTTGCCCCTCGAGCGTGGAGACCCGGGAAGTGAGTACTGATGTGCCGTCGTCCAGATCTGACACTCTCTGTTCGACAGAGTCGAGCCTGTCGCTGTGTTCGTCGAGCCGGTGTTGTAACAGGTCCACCTTGGACGAGAGCAAGTCTATCTTGCTGTCCAGGCCTCCTATCCCAGCTTTTAATTCCATCAGGATTTCCCTAATGTCCGTTTGTTGCTGCAATTCTGCCTCCGACTGGTTGTTCGGGGATTCTGGGCAGTGTTCCGGCCTGGGTGTTTTAGGCGCTGGGCCTGCATCAAAATTAGTTGTTTCTGGGACTTACCTATCTTTAACTTGGCTACAGTGCCGGAGTGTCTGGTTTTGGGGTGTAGCCAAGGCACGGGCGAGGTGATCAGATTTGGCCGCTTGGTGCCGAGCGAGGGGCTGAGACCCAGACGCGCGGGGAGACGCTGTGGTTTAAAATGGCGGGGACGTCGCGGAGTGACCCCGGTTTGTTGGCGAAACGTAGACCCGCTAACTCGCCTGTTTTGCATGCTTCTGTGGGTCTCCTCGCGCCTCCTGCTCCCCACCTGCTGGTGTCTCGCTCTGCCACTGTCCCGGTGCTGGCTGTGGGTGCCCCGACTCCGAGCGATTCCCCCTGTGCCGCTTTCCGCTGGAGGTGGCCGCGGGTGGCTCTTGTCCGTCTGCAAAGGATTTTGGGTAGGCGGGTCGGGTCTCCTAGGCCCCACGCAGGTCCTGGCTGTGCAGGCCGCACTACGCAGCGAGTTTCTCACGGAAGGCAAGTCCGATTCACTCCGAATTTTCGACAGGGGTGAGATGCCGTGCTAGTATATATTATTTTTGGCAGATTTAGTAGTTTCGCCACATGATTGCCGCGATTAAACAGGATTCATGCGGGAGGCAGCTGGGAGCTCACAGGGGAGCGGCCATCTTGGTCGGCCCCCTAGCACCCTCTCAGGAAGCCATTCTACAGTTAAATCGACCTACCCTAGTCACAGCCATTGAAACTGAACAAAACCACTCCGATGCAGCTAAACAATTTAACTCGGGCCATCGCTGGGCAGAACGGAAGGATCATAAACCTATCTACCGCCCTCCACCTCAGGGAATGGAGAAACAAGGGGGGTCATATAGAAACAAAATGGGATGCCACGAGAGAAAGTAGAAATCAGAAGGACTGATCCTAAGACCAAAGATGGCTGCTTAAAAGAGGAATTAAAAGGAAGCAGACTATCTCCTCCTGTCCGTTTCTCATGTAGAGAAACAGGACATGTAGGTAGAGACTGTCCAAAGAATCTAAGGGATGAACCTATGAAATAGGCTGTTTAAAGGGCAAAGAGTGGGAAGAATCTGAAGAAGTACTAGAGACCAAGACCTGAAAAATGTGGCCTTACATGGGGACAATGATCTGTACCCCAAAATACCTGTGCACATATATATATCCGGGGTGAATCCTGTAAAATATCATCAACCATAATCCCTGGGCTCTGGGAAGAAGCTATGCTGGGGCGGGATTTGCCTACCTTTTCTACTCTCTTACAGGAAACTCCACTTCCATTTGGAGATTTTCTAACCCAGAGTTGCTGGTAAGCTGACTACTACTCCCAAAATTCTCCAGTATGGGACTGGGAAAACTCTGAACCTATGAAGCCTGACAACACCCTCAAAACCCAATTCATAGGTTACCATAGAGAGACCGGTAAAACCCCTACACCTCTTCTGACACCGACCACAGCAAATCAATGGAATATGCAAGAGTTCATCCACCTCACATAGTGGAAGGGTATGTGAGAAATCTGAAGGTGTCTTACTTGCTAGTCCCTGGGGATTTGTCATCCAGGTGGCCAGGACCTGGCCATCGCTTGGATCCAGTTCCTCTGGGTGGACCAGTGCGGGAGGATCGCCTGGATGGGGGTCTTCATGGAGTATAAGTGGGACACCGAAGGGCGAGATGCGGTATCCCCTTCCTTATGACACCTTTACCATATTTGACCCCGTGGGATATGTAGAAACTCTGCCCCCCCTTTTCCAACTCAAACACTTTCTCACACCATGAAAGGCAACAGAATAACACCAGAGCCATTTACCTGACATGTCCCAACACAGGAGTCAGGCACAGTCAGCCAATTGTCAACAACTACACACACCTGACTGCCCTTTCCCTTCCCCAATGGGATAAAAGGCAGAGCACGAGAGCACACTTTGAGCAAGGCCAAACACCCGAGGAAGCAGCCATTCCGGGACGGCAGTTCAAACGGAGGAGAAGGGCGGGGAGATCTGAAAGGACGACTAGGAGGGAATTTCCCTTGCCCTTTTCAACCCAGACCAGCGAAACCTCTGAGAAAGGAAACAAAAACCCAGGAATCGGAGCTGGCGAGTGGTGTGTCAGATGTCAGTGGTATGTGGAACCATCCTGCACTGATTGACAGGGCATGGAGAAGCAGTTGCCATTTTGGTACCGTCCTTGACACCAGCGGGAAAGAAAACGCCAACGAGTTCAGCACAGCCGGTGTGTCGTAAGAAGCTGATAGTGGATTGGACTGTGTTAAAGGAATGGTTCGGTCAAAATTTTTTATTGCCCCTATGGGCCGGCCATGTGTTTTTAAGCCTAAATCGCTCGATTTTAGAAAAATTTCCTATGGACCTTACCCGAGTTTTCGTCCATTAAACGCACGCGAAAACAGGCACCAGGGAGCTGCCATTTTGTGATAATCATATCCTTTCCCCCATCGCCCTGGCTGACCTGCTTTTGCGGCACTAAATCATATCCCCCGCCCCTGAGCCTGTCATCAGCAGAGGCGTCTCGCCCATTTCACAACGCCAAAGCACGTCTCGTGTCAACATTCGTTGCGCTTCAGCATGGAAATGTCAGGACGCCTCTTTCCTCAATAAGGAAAACAGACCGCTTCACAACACGCAGCAGCAGATTTCTGATTCCATTCCTCTCTCTGTGCTACTTTAAGTATTCTGTGACTCGTTTCTGTGCTCTGGTCAGCTACCTTCATTGCTTGTAGCCCGTGTGAACAGATACCAGTACCACCGCTATCAATTATTTTAGTTTTGTAACACACAATGGGCCTCATTCTGAGTATGGCGGTAAGGGATACCGGTCACCGTTAATGAGACCGGTGCCGGTAATCTCTTACCGCCACATTCCGAATTCCCTTTGCGCCCTCGTCCTTAACGCCTGCTTTTAGCAGGCGTTAGGAATGAGGGCGCAAAGGTGCTTTTAAGCCAATAACGGTGACCGTAAAATACGGTCACCGTTATTTGCAATTTCCCCATTCCCATTGAGCCCTATGGGGGCTCATTTGGGAATGGGGAAGAGCCCTGGGGAATGGGAAATTACCGCCCTGGTCAACTCGCAATAGGGCGGTAATTTCCCATTCCTCCAGGGCAGTGCCGGTACGGGTCCAGCGCCGACCAAGGCGCTAATAGCGCCATTGGTAAGTGCCAAACTCGGAATGAGGCCCAATGGGTACAATAATGCCCTACATGTACAAGCCCGAGTATACCGAGGAAGAACTACTGGAAAGGGAAACACGCGAAAACGATGGGTCTTCGGACGGCAGTTGGGAGGACGATTCAACAGCTGAAGAGCCTGGACCTAGTCGCATGGACGGTGTTTCCACCTGGTGCACATGCAATCTGTGTGAGCTAATGCCAACCGAGGACTAGAACTGCTGCTGCTGCTGTGAAAACTTGGGATGCGTGACCTACATTTCGGTAGGCGAGCCACGACCGCAATGCATCACCGAGCTGCCAGACTTCAGGGCAGCCTGCCTCACACGGTCCGTGTTGAGGATAATGATGGTGCTTATGCACGAACTTCGCGCAACTGTTCGTCCTCTTAATCCAAGTAACGAGTAAGTATACTCTGCTTGTGATGCCACTCCCATTTCATGGTCTTCTACTATATCCAAAATTACATATACATATCATTGTAACGCACAAAAGTCTTTCAATAGTGTGCAGTGTCTAGATAGAATTTGTCCGAGCAGAATGCCATTAGTTACAAGAATTGTCATTGACAACAAACGTTTATTAAACTTATCTTGGTCATTTAAAAACAGTTTGTTTCATTCCTTTTCACAGGTGGTACAGGCTGGTGGCCTATCGTTCCTTTACATAGTGGCTTCACGAGAGGCTTGGACACCGCGTTCGAAGAGTGATACCCGCCTGTGCCATTCGTGCCATAAGAGAAACGTTCCTGAGTGACAGCGGTCAGTACAGGGGATTTTCTCTCGCTGTGCTGCAACCTGAACTGTACAATGTGTAAAGTTTTGTATTTTTGTGTCATCAAAATAAGCTACACAATAAAACACCACATATATTTTAACAACGGTTGTTTCGATTTTTTAAATCAATCAAGTGTGTCTCCATTCAAGGATGGACGTCAGACATCTGTGCTCGGAATGGGTGAAGTTCAGGTCGCTGTGAAGCGGGGTGGTCACTATCTAAGCTAACAAAATATATTATCAATAATGCATGCACTAAATAACACTTGTTCAAAGTCTTTCAGTCGGTTATGTCTCTATAAAAGTCACACATATATCAATACTATCAATTAACATTGGATTATACAGGCCTTAGGTCAAGGGTCTTGACCACTATAATACACTGTTTGAAGTGTGGGTCTGTGCTCACAAGAATCTCTGATATGTGGCATTTGTTATTGATAGGCAACGATATACTGCAGTAGGGGTCTAATGTTAGTTGGGGATCTGCTAGGTGGGCATCATGGCGTGGTCAGTGGTCTGGCACATGAAGAGAATACCTTCCAGGGACACGGTCAGAATGGCAGTAACTTTCCACTGGCGAGGGTGCGTGGGCAAGGACACGTTTGTGGAGATGAACGAGCCATGTGCTTGGTTCAGGCCGGTTCACATGAAGGACCGTGATCTCAGAGAGTGATGTGTTACATTTATTAGCTGTTGCAAATACCTCTGGAGTTTTCCAGTCAGACTGGGAACGAGGCTGTGGGCCATGTGCTCTGCGCGCTGTACTATCGCAGTGAGGCCTGGTCACCAAAATGGAGTGGAAAGGGGGTGCAAAAATGGATGCCCCGTGTCCTGCTCAGTGTTCCCATCTACGCGAATGTCATGCAAAGTTAAAATGACATAAGGGCAAGGGGCGAACCCACTACTGGAGGCACTTGGTATGAGTTTCTACTGAGAAGTAAAGAATGAGAGGGGCCTGATGGCCCCTCGCTTACACACTTGCCTGCACGCCAAAAGGCGGTTCGCACCCGGGGATGAGCGCTGGCATGGGGGGCTGTGACGGGTGCAAACGGCCAAGGTGCCAAACAGCATGTACACTTCAAAAGGTATCCCACGCCCAGGGGCCATTGCTCACATGGCCTCCTCAGACCCCGTGTCTCCAGGCAGGCCTCCCCTGAGGCAGGCCGCCCCCCTGCAATCCACATAAGTGTGTCTCCATTCAGCAGTCTTCCTGTGCCTTATCTGCACGCCCCAGGTCCATCCATCCCACCCCCTCTATCAAAGGCGGTTCGCACCCGGGGATGAGCGCTGGCATGGGGGGCTGTGACAGGCGCAAACGACCAAGGTGCCAAACAGCATGTACACTTCAAAAGGTATCCCACGCCCAGGGGCCATCGCTCACATGGCCTCCTCAGACCCCGTGTCTCCAGGCAGGCTAATCTGCTTGTCGCTGTGCTATCTGTGACCGCTTCGAGCAAACTCGTCAGTGTGCTACCTGTGGCCATCTACCTGTTCTCCTGCAACATACTGCTCGGCCTGCTGAATCCAACTGTTTGTTGGTCAAGGTAAGGCCATGTATCCTAGTCATATTTCGGTCATTTTTACATTTCAATCTTTTTGCTGTTACAGTACCCAATAGAGCTACGGTCATTTGTCTCATTGCTATTGACTTGAGTTTCAATTGTTATGCTATCAATAGATCTATTTATTTTCATCTGTGTCAATTGTCATCGAATTGCATCCTTTGGGGGTCCAGTCTATAATGTAAGCATGGTTCCTTTTCGTGCAAGACAGAACATCCAAGGGACGAGTCACATGTTCAGAGTTTAGTCACATAATTTAAAACATTTCTGTAATTTATGCAAATAGTAAGCCGCACATGATGAACTGGTATAGTTCCGGCGACCGAAACAAACCTTGCATTGAGCATGGTATGGTTCATTTACTTTTTTATGACATTTTTATTCATCATTTATAATAATCTTGATATTTACTTTTCAGAATTTTCAACAATGCCTGCCTGTTCGATTAGCGGTCGCCCTTCGAAGACCCATGCTAAATCTGAAGGCACTACAATGCATGTATTCCCGAAAACTGTTGATCGAATAAGAGAATGGGTCAGACATTGCGGATATCCACTGGATGAGCTGGAAAGTAGAGTCCAACAAGTCTTTGAGGACAAGAGGGGTGTTCGATACCTCATCTGCAGCCGGCACTTTCCCTCGAACATGTACACCACATCTTGGGCAACAAAGAAGAATAAACAGCGATCGACACGAAAATTGCTCGCAAACGCTATTCCCACTCTATTCGTCCACAATCCGCCACTGGTGAGTCAAGTGTCCGTTTTAAGCTTTAGGTCTTGCGGTAGCGTGTAGGTAGCCGAATGGATTCATTGATATTTTAGGTGTTGTTTCCAATTTGTAATACTTTCGACATTGATATGAGTGTATAGCTTTTTGAATAATGACATTTATCAATATATTATTTTTAGATTTCATAACCCACAAACGAAATCTATATATGGGCACAGGGAACTGTGCTATATTGCGCATTACTCAAGTATTCTGTCTCCTTACATGGCAATTTTAAATATTGGCATTTCATTATCAAACAATAATTTACCTTTACAACTTCTTGACTATCCCTTGAGTCTGAAGCAAGAACATTCTACTTCCGTCACGTGCTCGCAGTTATCA
The DNA here is from genome assembly GCF_040938575.1 of Ambystoma mexicanum. Classification (NCBI taxonomy): domain Eukaryota; kingdom Metazoa; phylum Chordata; class Amphibia; order Caudata; family Ambystomatidae; genus Ambystoma; species Ambystoma mexicanum. The sequence goes on along the minus strand of NC_090927.1, from coordinate 910,546,512 downwards.
ACCACTTCTAGCGCGTATCAGGTAATCATACTTGGCTATTCCGCTACAGACTTGTTTTATGCATGTCAAGTAATAATTTGTATGTATCGTGTGATTATTTTACCAATTGTTTGGTTAGTGCTTTCCAATTGATATACACCTTAGTTGTCGTCCCCTGGTGTTTGTTTTCAGTTATAATTAGTGTTATCCATACTAATACAAGTACTGTCTTTCAGGGAGATGCTGAAGCGTCCACCACATTGACAACAACCCTAGATGTTCTTCAGCAGCCCGAGGTATGGATACTGACAGCTCAACTGACCGTGATCATCAGGACTGGAACACTTGTCGTTTGATTGTTCTACACCATGTTTCATTTGTGGTTAGCCTTTGATATGTACCTGTGCGGTCGACCCCAAGCATATGTTGTGTTTTCAATATTGTAATCCTTACTAATGCAAATACTATGTTTCAGGCAGTTGTTGAATCGTCAACCCACGCACTTGATACAGAGCCTGACATTCAAGTAATTCCGGTGGAAGCGGGACCATGCGGATACGAATCGGCGCAACAGCTTTCGGAAGTGCGCACCACATTGACAACAGCCCTAGATATTCTTCAGCAGCATGAGGTATGGATACTGACAGCTCCATCGAGCGTGATCATATAACGTGATTCCATTTGCTATACTTTCTTCCCTATTAACGCAAGTACTGTGTTTCAGGGAGATGATGGAGCTTCCACTACAATCACAAGAACCCATTTAGATGATGCAGATGTAAAGAAATCGGAGAAATAAGTCGATTAAATCTGATCTTTTTTAAATATTTCTTGATTCTTTTAGACAATGCAACATTTGTGGTTATCTCTCTATATGAACCTGTGCCGTCGACCCCAAGTGTGTGTTATGTTTACGATATTGAAAACCATACTAACGCAAGTACTGTGTTTCAGGGAGTTGCTTATGCCTCCTCTTCAATACAATAATTCGTGGCAGTCCATGTAGAGCCAGAGGTATGGATACTGACAGCTCCATCGAACTAGGTCATCAGAGCTCGAATACTTGTCGTTTGATTGTTCCACACAATGTTTAAATAGTGTTTGGCTATTGAGATGTACATGTGTGTTCGTCCTCACGTGCGTTTTATGCTAACAATATTTTGATACACAGTAATGAAAATACTATGTTTCAGGGAGTCGATGGAGCCTCATTCTGTGCTGTCTATGCGGATACAGAAAATATAGTCGTTGCAGCGCAAGAGGAAGGGGAGACATGCAGATATGTATTGGAGCAACAGCATGCAGATGTTGAAGGTCGAGTCAAAAAAGTTGCAAAGAAAAGAAACAAAAACAAGGTTAGTTACAAACAGTTCATAACTTTATATTTAAAACTTAAGGGCACCTGGCTAGGTCCCGATTTACCCAGGTGGGTATACGTATAATAAACAAAAATAATCAGGATGGGGAGATCCAAAACAGAGACACAGAGGTGCTAGGCGTGTGTGTTTATTCTATAGTCACACAGGAAAAGGTAAGTATCTGTACAATTTATTTTACATTACTTCCGATAAGCACGAAAGGTGGTATAGAGAAGACGGACAGGGTTGTTTATGCAATGGTGACACAGGTGGGTGCAAACCTCTGGAGTGTAGAGGTCAGCATTACATTGAGATGCATATTGCCTCGTATATCGAGGGGGTATAAGGACCCGCTGTTGAACATAAACACAAAGAGCACACAATAATCTTGAAAGTGAACAGGTACAAGTGGTGATGCTGTTGTGATGAGTAGTTCGACACAGGGAGTGACACAGGGTGTGTTTCGGCCATAGAAAGTGGCTTTGGAAGTAGCCGTCTTTATGCTGGCCTTCGTCAGGAAAAGGGCACCAGTAGTGGTGCTGTCCGTGGTGTCTGTGGGTGAGACAAAGCTATTAGGATCTCGGGTAGTTGTTCAATAAGTACTCAGAGTATTAAATACGGGCCAAATTAATGCCCAAAAGATACCCCATACGGAGTATCTTAAAAACAGCTTACCTGCCGCCGGAGGGGAGCAGGTGAGTGCTGTCGGGTGAGCCGCGAAGAGTGCAGGCGGACCGGTGCTGGGTGTGGCACCAGGTGGAGGGCTGTGATTGCCTACGAGCTTACGTGGTCATGAGTATCACGAAGCAGGAGTGGGGCATAACTCGACCCAAGTCTGGAATGAAAATTAAAAGTTATAGGTAACCTGAGGGAGTAAAGTGTTCCAGGAAACCAGGGCTATCCCGCGTGAGAGTAGGGGGACTTACTATAGTCTGGGTGGTACGCTGCCGTGCTGGACGTAGACTGGTGGGAGCCGGATGAGTCGGACACCAAGGTGCCGTGGTTGATTGTATAAATGGCCGCCCGTGGCTAGAGACAAACGAATGGGATCCCGCGGTCCAAGAGCGGCAGTCTGCTTGGGCCAATCAAACGGCAGTGCGCCGTGTTCCAATGGAAAGGCGGTACTACGTGTGTGGTGTTGGGTAATGTAGTCCGATAAGGGCAGAAGGGACTTCTGTTAAAGGGAGCTCGCACGATAAGGCGGGCAGGTCACAAGGAGGCCGACCAAGTGGATGGATAGATTTCGCTGCCCACTGTGGGTGATTCAATACAAAGGGTTATGGTGTGTAATAATCATCAAATCATCATAAGGTGAAAAAACAACGATGTCTCGAGTGTGCACAGAGAAGATGGTAACAGTGCACAAAGCATTTACACGGTAGAAAAACATAGGTGTCTAATGTACATATTAAGATCAATCTAGTGGGGTGGACACTGGTACGTTACCAGAGAGAGGATGTTGGTGACTCATAGCTGGTGGCAATTTATGTTCTAAAAATGTTTCCATTCCACGGTTATATTGAGGCCGTCTTGGACGGAGTTCAATTTGTGGACCCATCTTTGCTCGAGTCTGGTAAGGGCAATGTTGATGTCGCCTCCTCGTCTCTGAGGCTGAAGTTGTTGAATCACGGTCCACGTGAATTGTTCATGGGTATGTTTTTTCTGGCTGAAGTGTTCGACCAGAGGTTTGTCCTCTACTTTGTTTTTGATGCAGGATCTGTGTTCGTTGATCCTTTGTTTGACTGGTCTAATGGTTTTGCCGACGTAGATCAGGTCACAGGGACACTTGATAGCGTAGATCACGTGTTTGCTTTCGCAGTTGGTGTGGCTGTTCTGTTTCCATATTAGGTTCTTATGGATGAACGTTTTGCTGTTCGTGGTGAAGCGGCAGGCGACGCAATGTCCACAGCTAAAGTGCCCCACCACTGGTGGGAGATTCCACAGCGTGGTGACTGGTTTGGTAGGTTCTAGGAAGGTGTGGACCAGGGAGTCTCTCAGGTTTCTGTTTTTCTTGAAGGCGAACAGTGGTTTCTTCGCCAGGGTTCCTTCATTTTTTACCAGATGCCAGTGTTTCTTGATGGTATTTTTGATGAGGTTACTGACTGGGTTGTACGTGGTGACGCAGACAGTTCTATCATTAGAGTGTCTTTCTTTGGTAGTAAGGCAGAGGGAGCGGTCGGTGTTGGCCGCTCTTTTCTTGGCCGTCTTAATGGACTTCCTGGGATATCCCCTCTCTCCAAGACGTGTTTGCAGTTGTTGTGCATGGTAGTTGAATTTTTCTTTGTCAGAACAATTTCTCCGGATGCGTAGAAACTGACCGTAGGGAAGATTGTATTTTAAACCTAGTGGATGGTAACTGGTGAAGTGGAGAAGGGTGTTCCTGTCGGTCGGTTTTCTGAAGAGTTCCGTCTTCAGCGCATCTCCGGACCGATAGATGTGTAGGTCGAGAAAGTTGATCTTTTGGTGGTCCCATTCAATGGTGAACTTGATGTGATCGTTCCGTGCATTAAGCCATTGGTGGAAAGCAAGTAATTCCTCAGAGCTTCCTTCCCAAATGAGTAAAATGTCATCGATGTATCGACGCCAGACCTTGATGTTAGGTCTGTGCGGATTGTTGTCAGAGTAGACATGATCTTCTTCGTATTGAGCCATGTAAAGATTGGCGACGTCCGGGGCAAAAGTGGCACCCATACTCACTCCTTTTATTTGCTGATACATTTGATGGCCGAATAGAAAGAAATTCTCACCCATGGCGATCCGGATGCACTCCACCAAGAAGTTAGTTGGTATGGTTGAGGTGTTCGCTCGTTTTTCAAGGCAAGTTGCCAGAGCTTGTAAGCCCTCAATTTGTGGGATGGAGGTATACAATGCCTCAACGTCCATGGTGACCAAAATGGACTGGGCGGTCAAATGTATGGAGTCCAAAATCTTGATGGTTTCAGTGCTGTCTTTTAGGTAAGAAGCCATCTTACCTACGAAAGGCTTCATAAAAAAGTCTGTGTACACAGAGAGAGGTTCCAGCAATGAACCACAGGCGGAGACAATGGGTCTGCCCGGTGGTTTGGTGGGGTGCTTGTGAATTTTGGGTAGAATATAGAAGGCCGGAGTCCTCGGGTGGGTTTTGTTGAGAAAAATTCTTTCTTCTTGACAGATCCACCCCTGATCTTCGGCATGCTTCGTAAGGTTGACGATCTCTTCTTGCAGCCGTGGTGTGGGGTCCCTGTTGAGCATTTTGTATGAGGATCTGTCGCTGAGGAGTCGCAAGCATTCCTGATTATAGTCTGTGGTGTTCATGATCACAATGCCGCCTCCTTTGTCTGCTGGTTTTATAGTGATAGTGTTATCCAGGTGGAGGTCCTTCAAGGACTGTCGCTCCGTTGGTAGCAGGTTGTCCTGATAGAAGTTTTTTTGTTTTATCCCGTCGGTGATTGTTTTCATGACGATTTTCTCAAACGTCTCAAATTCACAAGGGATCGTGTGTGGGGGTGGTGAAAAGGTGGATTTGGGTTTGAAACCCGTGATATTGTCTTTACTCCTCTCTGGTCTCTGGTTGATGGAATCTTGTTTCTGGGGTACGTGTATCTCGAAAAAATATTTCAACCTAAGGGTCCGGAAAAACCTTCTAAGTTCTGCTTCCGTGTTAAAGGGGTCTGCTTTGGTAGCTGGAACAAAGGAAAGGCCCCTCTCGAGGAGCGACTGTTCAGATTGAGCTAATGGCCTGGAGGACAAGTTGAAGATGGGAATAGTCTCTAGGGCTGGTTCGAGTACCACTGGCGTGTCCTCATGTATTGTCCGGTTTGTTCAGTGCGCCTTCTCGGGCGGCCCCGTTGGCCCCCTCTCTGAAAAAACGGATGTTGTGGTGGTTGATTTTGATTGCCGTTGATACCGGGGGAGCCTGGGGTGCTCCCGCCTGAAGAACCCGAGCTACCTGAAAAGTTGACTACCCGGTTCCGTCTATTGTAGTTAGTTTTCTGTTGTTGCTGGAGTTCCTCGTAGTATGTTTCTTTGAGGTAGGGATAGGTTTTCTCCTCTGCGTAGTTGTTGAGATCTTTCCTGAATTTCTGTACCTTGCGTTCCACTGTTAGTTGGTTGAATTTAATCACTTCTTCTTCTAATTTTTGTAGTTTTTGTTGTGCGTCACTGATGGTTCTGTCATCTGTGAATTTCTTTTCAAGGGTCGCGAGGGCTTCTCCCTGTTTTTTACATTCTTCCTGGGCCGTGTCGATTATAAGGATTATCCAGTCGCGGCTACATTTGTTGCCCACGCCGCTAAAGTTCACTTTGAATTTCGGATTGTCAGTGAACACCCTGGGGATGTTCTTTACTTGTAGACCTTCGGGAATGATTCCCGCTTTTAGGTATTCTAGCATGAAGGTACCATGCATCTCTGTTCTTACGAGTTTTTTCTTTTTCTGTAAAATGGTATCTAATTCATCTCTGTTGGCGCCTTGGGCGATGGGTCCGCCTTCAGAGCCTAGAGTGGTGGTTGTGCCCAGTAATTTTCGAAAATATTCATCGGTGTAAGATTCATGCTAGAATACCTAAAAGCGGGAATCATTCCCGAAGGTCTACAAGTAAAGAACATCCCCAGGGTGTTCACTGACAATCCGAAATTCAAAGTGAACTTTAGCGGCGTGGGCAACAAATGTAGCCGCGACTGGATAATCCTTATAATCGACACGGCCCAGGAAGAATGTAAAAAACAGGGAGAAGCCCTCGCGACCCTTGAAAAGAAATTCACAGATGACAGAACCATCAGTGACGCACAACAAAAACTACAAAAATTAGAAGAAGAAGTGATTAAATTCAACCAACTAACGGTGGAACGCAAGGTACAGAAATTCAGGAAAGATCTCAACAACTACGCAGAGGAGAAAACCTATCCCTACCTCAAAGAAACATACTACGAGGAACTCCAGCAACAACAGAAAACTAACTACAATAGACGGAACCGGGTAGTCAACTTTTCAGGTAGCTCGGGTTCTTCAGGCGGGAGCACCCCAGGCTCCCCCGGTATCAACGGCAATCAAAATCAACCACCACAACATCCGTTTTTTCAGAGAGGGGGCCAACGGGGCCGCCCGAGAAGGCGCACTCAACAAACCGGACAATACATGAGGACACGCCAGTGGTACTCGAACCAGCCCTAGAGACTATTCCCATCTTCAACTTGTCCTCCAGGCCATTAGCTCAATCTGAACAGTCGCTCCTCGAGAGGGGCCTTTCCTTTGTTCCAGCTACCAAAGCAGACCCCTTTAACACGGAAGCAGAACTTAGAAGGTTTTTCCGGACCCTTAGGTTGAAATATTTTTTCGAGATACACGTACCCCAGAAACAAGATTCCATCAACCAGAGACCAGAGAGGAGTAAAGACAATATCACGGGTTTCAAACCCAAATCCACCTTTTCACCACCCCCACACACGATCCCTTGTGAATTTGAGACGTTTGAGAAAATCGTCATGAAAACAATCACCGACGGGATAAAACAAAAAAACTTCTATCAGGACAACCTGCTACCAACGGAGCGACAGTCCTTGAAGGACCTCCACCTGGATAACACTATCACTATAAAACCAGCAGACAAAGGAGGCGGCATTGTGATCATGAACACCACAGACTATAATCAGGAATGCTTGCGACTCCTCAGCGACAGATCCTCATACAAAATGCTCAACAGGGACCCCACACCACGGCTGCAAGAAGAGATCGTCAACCTTACGAAGCATGCCGAAGATCAGGGGTGGATCTGTCAAGAAGAAAGAATTTTTCTCAACAAAACCCACCCGAGGACTCCGGCCTTCTATATTCTACCCAAAATTCACAAGCACCCCACCAAACCACCGGGCAGACCCATTGTCTCCGCCTGTGGTTCATTGCTGGAACCTCTCTCTGTGTACACAGACTTTTTTATGAAGCCTTTCGTAGGTAAGATGGCTTCTTACCTAAAAGACAGCACTGAAACCATCAAGATTTTGGACTCCATACATTTGACCGCCCAGTCCATTTTGGTCACCATGGACGTTGAGGCATTGTATACCTCCATCCCACAAATTGAGGGCTTACAAGCTCTGGCAACTTGCCTTGAAAAACGAGCGAACACCTCAACCATACCAACTAACTTCTTGGTGGAGTGCATCCGGATCGCCATGGGTGAGAATTTCTTTCTATTCGGCCATCAAATGTATCAGCAAATAAAAGGAGTGAGTATGGGTGCCACTTTTGCCCCGGACGTCGCCAATCTTTACATGGCTCAATACGAAGAAGATCATGTCTACTCTGACAACAATCCGCACAGACCTAACATCAAGGTCTGGCGTCGATACATCGATGACATTTTACTCATTTGGGAAGGAAGCTCTGAGGAATTACTTGCTTTCCACCAATGGCTTAATGCACGGAACGATCACATCAAGTTCACCATTGAATGGGACCACCAAAAGATCAACTTTCTCGACCTACACATCTATCGGTCCGGAGATGCGCTGAAGACGGAACTCTTCAGAAAACCGACCGACAGGAACACCCTTCTCCACTTCACCAGTTACCATCCACTAGGTTTAAAATACAATCTTCCCTACGGTCAGTTTCTACGCATCCGGAGAAATTGTTCTGACAAAGAAAAATTCAACTACCATGCACAACAACTGCAAACGCGTCTTGGAGAGAGGGGATATCCCAGGAAGTCCATTAAGACGGCCAAGAAAAGAGCGGCCAACACCGACCGCTCCCTCTGCCTTACTACCAAAGAAAGACACTCTAATGATAGAACTGTCTGCGTCACCACGTACAACCCAGTCAGTAACCTCATCAAAAATACCATCAAGAAACACTGGCATCTGGTAAAAAATGAAGGAACCCTGGCGAAGAAACCACTGTTCGCCTTCAAGAAAAACAGAAACCTGAGAGACTCCCTGGTCCACACCTTCCTAGAACCTACCAAACCAGTCACCACGCTGTGGAATCTCCCACCAGTGGTGGGGCACTTTAGCTGTGGACATTGCGTCGCCTGCCGCTTCACCACGAACAGCAAAACGTTCATCCATAAGAACCTAATATGGAAACAGAACAGCCACACCAACTGCGAAAGCAAACACGTGATCTACGCTATCAAGTGTCCCTGTGACCTGATCTACGTCGGCAAAACCATTAGACCAGTCAAACAAAGGATCAACGAACACAGATCCTGCATCAAAAACAAAGTAGAGGACAAACCTCTGGTCGAACACTTCAGCCAGAAAAAACATACCCATGAACAATTCACGTGGACCGTGATTCAACAACTTCAGCCTCAGAGACGAGGAGGCGACATCAACATTGCCCTTACCAGACTCGAGCAAAGATGGGTCCACAAATTGAACTCCGTCCAAGACGGCCTCAATATAACCGTGGAATGGAAACATTTTTAGAACATAAATTGCCACCAGCTATGAGTCACCAACATCCTCTCTCTGGTAACGTACCAGTGTCCACCCCACTAGATTGATCTTAATATGTACATTAGACACCTATGTTTTTCTACCGTGTAAATGCTTTGTGCACTGTTACCATCTTCTCTGTGCACACTCGAGACATCGTTGTTTTTTCACCTTATGATGATTTGATGATTATTACACACCATAACCCTTTGTATTGAATCACCCACAGTGGGCAGCGAAATCTATCCATCCACTTGGTCGGCCTCCTTGTGACCTGCCCGCCTTATCGTGCGAGCTCCCTTTAACAGAAGTCCCTTCTGCCCTTATCGGACTACATTACCCAACACCACACACGTAGTACCGCCTTTCCATTGGAACACGGCGCACTGCCGTTTGATTGGCCCAAGCAGACTGCCGCTCTTGGACCGCGGGATCCCATTCGTTTGTCTCTAGCCACGGGCGGCCATTTATACAATCAACCACGGCACCTTGGTGTCCGACTCATCCGGCTCCCACCAGTCTACGTCCAGCACGGCAGCGTACCACCCAGACTATAGTAAGTCCCCCTACTCTCACGCGGGATAGCCCTGGTTTCCTGGAACACTTTACTCCCTCAGGTTACCTATAACTTTTAATTTTCATTCCAGACTTGGGTCGAGTTATGCCCCACTCCTGCTTCGTGATACTCATGACCACGTAAGCTCGTAGGCAATCACAGCCCTCCACCTGGTGCCACACCCAGCACCGGTCCGCCTGCACTCTTCGCGGCTCACCCGACAGCACTCACCTGCTCCCCTCCGGCGGCAGGTAAGCTGTTTTTAAGATACTCCGTATGGGGTATCTTTTGGGCATTAATTTGGCCCGTATTTAATACTCTGAGTACTTATTGAACAACTACCCGAGATCCTAATAGCTTTGTCTCACCCACAGACACCACGGACAGCACCACTACTGGTGCCCTTTTCCTGACGAAGGCCAGACGGCTACTTCCAAAGCCACTTTCTATGGCCGAAACACACCCTGTGTCACTCCCTGTGTCGAACTACTCATCACAACAGCATCACCACTTGTACCTGTTCACTTTCAAGATTATTGTGTGCTCTTTGTGTTTATGTTCAACAGCGGGTCCTTATACCCCCTCGATATACGAGGCAATATGCATCTCAATGTAATGCTGACCTCTACACTCCAGAGGTTTGCACCCACCTGTGTCACCATTGCATAAACAACCCTGTCCGTCTTCTCTATACCACCTTTCGTGCTTATCGGAAGTAATGTAAAATAAATTGTACAGATACTTACCTTTTCCTGTGTGACTATAGAATAAACACACACGCCTAGCACCTCTGTGTCTCTGTTTTGGATCTCCCCATCCTGATTATTTTTGTTTATTATAGTTCATAACTTTAGACATTTTTTTGTGCTGGGGACTATTTATGTTTTTTTCCAGTCAATTGTACTATACTTTATCTTGTGTTTTCCAATCTGTCCTCTAGTTACCCGTGGGTCTACGAACTATACATACACAGACAGTGAAGCGAATGAGAGATGTTGCTTGCCAGACCATTTACACTATAGAGGAACTATTAATTCAGACGCGGCATGTTGAGACTCGGGATGCTCATGTCCAATGGCAAGAACATGAAATGAATGTGTCCGGAGAATCCAGCAAAGTTGTATTGGACCATTGCTACAGTACGAACACACCGCCGCAACAACATGATACTGGATGTATTGAAGATAGCTCTGAAGTAGTCGCAGATTAATTCACACAATCTATACCCGCCAAAGAATTGCCACCAAAAAAGCTGTCGAGATTGTTGTGTTCTCCCATCAATGTTGAGGTGGCAGATGTTGAAATGACAGAGAATGAACCAGCAGCAACATTCACCGACGCATCAGAACTTGATAGCAGCGATATTTCTTTCAAATGTGGTGATATGTCTTCAACGTCACAAGCCGAAACAACTTTGACGCAGGATGACAGTCTAATGAAAGAGGGCAAATACATAGTATTCGACAGTTGTTTGATGGATATTATAAGTATGCTGAAATGTGGGCATTCCGTCAGAGGGAAAGTATGTGGAAAGCCATTGATTCATGTGACTCGTCAAAAACAAGGCAGTAACGTCACAATACATGCCGCATGTAGATTACATCATACGTTCTCATGGTCTGCACAACCGATGCTGGGGAAACTGCCAGCAGGCAATCTACTGTGTGCAGCTGCATCACTTTTTAGTGGCTCCAGTTTTAGAAAGTTAGAGTCTTTCTTTCAGTTTGTGGGACTCCATTTCATTTAAAAAACGCAGTACTACAAATACCAACATGATTATCTGTTTCCGGCCATTAGTGATGCTTGGAAAATTTAACAATTGTCTCTAGCAAGTACATTCAAAGGCAAACGATTCAGGCTAGCTGGCGATGGACAGTGCGACAGCCCTGGATTTTCTGCCAAGTACTGCGCCTACCACTTTCAGGACATGGATAGTAAGAAAATTGTGAGTTTGGTGGTTGTGCAGGTAACACAATGTAGATCCTCAGTGGCCATGGAGAAACTAGGATTTATAAAATCAGTGGAATATCTAAAATCAAGGGGAATGCACATCGACCTCATAGCCACGGACAGACACATTTTAATTGCCAAGACAATGAGAGAGCAGTTCCCACATATTAAACATCAATTTGACGTATGGCATCTTGCTAAATCAATCAATAAGAAAATCTCGGCTGCAGGGGAAAAAAAAGGTTTGGAAAGTATTTCAGAGTGGTCCAAGTCTATCAGCAACCATCTTTGGTGGAGCTCCAAAAGTTGTTAAGGGTCAGTGGAAATACTACTTGAAAAATGGCGGTCACTGATGCACCACTGTACCAACGTGCACAACTGGTCAGAAAACCTACATTTCCACCAATGTGAACATGGCCCTTTATCCCCAGTAGAGGCACGGAAGAAGAAGAAGTGGTTGAATCCATCTTCACCGACACACAAAGCCATTGAGAAGATTGTTTTCGATAAAACTCTATCAAGAGATTTGAGGGGACTGACAGAATTCTGTCACACAGGAGGTTTGGAGGTGTTCCACAATATGTGCCTAAAGTACAGACCAAAGCGCTTGCATTTCAGCATACAGGGCATGAGTCATAGGACTCTACTTGCCATCTTAGCCCATAACGAGAATCTCGGCCGTGAACAATCTAGGACTAAGGGTAATGTAAGGATGCCTTGCTACACTAAGGCCTTTTCAAAAAGAAGTAAGCAATGGGTGATCAAACCAGTCTATGAGGAAATGGAGTTTGACTTTGTCAAAAGCCTTATTGTTGCTGTATTAGAGAAGCACAGATATGGAATTTTGAACGTTTCTGTGCAGAGCACTGATCCATTGCCACCCAATATTGCCACTGTGCCATGTCCACCCAAAGGAGAGCTGGTTGTGAAGTACAAATCCCGGTTTAAATAATTGTAATATGATTGTCTTTTTATAAATACATTTTATTGTACAGTGTGCATACAAAGTACGCTAACCCTAACCCCTACCTTCACCATCCTGGGTGCCGAACTACCTGGGTGTCATCTTTGAATTCTCTCTCTATTCACCTCATATTGCTGACCTTGTCTATATGTGTATGTATATATTTTTGTTGATTTAACTAATTTTCGCAATCTCTTATAAATGCTGGGCACTGTTAACCGAGGGGAGGCTTGCGTATTGCAAATAATAAAACAAACACAATAAATCTCACTTTCAACTCAACTCCTCGGGTACTTTATACTTTCTCTGACCTTCCCCCAAAAATGAAAAGTCTCAATAGTTATGGTTCTTTGGGGCTTCAAGGCTCGCAGACAACAAGGACAAAATTGGGGGCCTCAGAACGTGCCAAGCGAGCCGTTGCAGATGGGAGAGAAGCCAGTTTGCATGTGCACATTGAGGCGCACTACATAGATGGATTCGAAACTTCAAGTTCTCACAGATGGCTTTACTACAGGATGTTGCAAAGAAAGAATGTATGCTCATTTCTAGTGAAGGTCAGCGGCTTTGATTTTCAGCTTGCGCCATGAAGAGGTCCACAACTCGCACTGGCAGTATAAGGTTCTATTGTTTTTTGACCTTGAGAGACAGGGACCATGCAGAAAGAACTTAATTTGAAGGGAGGGCTGGGGGGTGCAATAACGTAAGAGACGATAAGGCAGAACATTCTTAAACTAGACCGAGTTTCATGTTAGTTCAGTATACGAAAAATCGTTGTCAAGAGCACAGTGGGATTTACAGACTGCATTACGCAGAGACACAATGGAAATTGCAAATATAATGTAAGTAACTCTTTAGACGTTTTTATACCGGAATGAAGAATTAATGAATGAATGCATGAATAAATTAATGAATGAAGAGCTTTGAAAACGTTTGTGGGATCGTCATTGTAGCGGGCACATGGGCATGCAGGTCCACATTCCACACGTATGTAGACAAAAAGTCGTTTCTCATTGTGCACTAACCTCGATTTATTTCGTTAGTTTTCGCATAGATTTTAGAGCCAAACATACTCCATTGCACTATCCTTGAAAGCAAATAGTTTCAGCTCGGCCGTAATAAATAAAATGAATAATATTAATAAAGATCGGCTGGTGAGACTAATTGTAAATTTTATGTTTTCAAAACAGGTATATACTCCCCTTTTGCCACTGCCACCAGTTTCAGACACCGGCAGACGGTTTCTTCAGCCGCCAGCTGCAGCTTAATGTAAACAACTGCACCATTCTGATGATCTTATGGGACGATCGCCAAGGGCCCATATGCCCTTACGCAGTACTAGCGGCTAGAAGCAACATATCAACCTTTACGCTGGCCTAGTGCCTACTTGGTGGAACAGCCTTGCGGTTCAACGTGCGACAAAAGTGCTTCTTTGAACGAAAACCAACACCCTGTGTACCATGAAGGAACAGCGCGTGACTCACGATAAAATTTTACGGATTTGCGGATAGAGATAAAAGAAAATAAATGAGTTTCGGAGTTCATATGGCAATTGCTGAATATTCTATAAACATTTAATGTCAAATAAATGTACTTTAACCAAATTTACTGTGTTGCTGTTTGATTTTAAAGTACAGTTTCATATTCCGAATTGTGGCGCGCTGTGTTGTGAGCTGATCTGTGTTGGTTTCCGGGTTCTGTGTGAAGTCGCGTAGAAGACGACTGGGCGCGTTTGCCTACGCAGCACAGTAACGTCACGGAGAGAGGCAGGGAATATGAATGTTTTGATAATGTCAGGTTCAGGGGCGGGGGATATGATTTAGTGCCGCAAAAGCAGGTCAGCCAGGGCGATTGGGGAAATGATAGGATTATCACAAAACTGTTTTTGCGTGCGTTTAATGGACAAAAACTCGGGTAGGGTCCGTAGGAAATTTTTCTAAAATCGAGCGACTTAGGCTTAAAAACACATGGTCGCCCCATAGGGGCAATACACATTTTTCACCGAACCATTCCTTTAAGTGCAAGGTTGCAGTGGCAACATTGTATGTGAAGAAAGAAGATAATAGACTGAGGTCTTTTGTGAGTGAAATCAGTACCAGAAATAGAGTGGTGTAACGCCACATGGGTGCCCATTCAAAAGACTCTAGCTGTCCCCCTCTCCTGAAAGAAAGAAAAGCGTGAAGTGTCAAAGTGGTCATGCAAGGGTCAAGCCAAACCCCTTGTGCAGTCGAAAGTCTTTGACACATTGTGAAAGTGTGCATGAAAGTAAAGGAACAGTGAAAGCGGCGTTTGCGCCCGGAAGAGGGGAGCGCCATGTGATTTTGTGAGACCAGCATCTGTCATAGAATAACCGAGTGACCCGCTTTCTGATGAGCTTATGAAATTGTGAACTGTGGCAAGTGCTTTGGGAAACCTTAAAGTGGAGAGAATAAACTGCACAATTCTTTAAAAAGACATTAAGACTCTTGAATATTGCAAGGTGAGGATATTTAGTCTAAATGGCAGTGTGAACCCGACGGAGTGAAGCCAGGAGAAAGCTAAGGGGAGTGAATCCCACATTGTGACGACAAAGTGAATTGTGATAAAGTGGCAAACGTGAACCTGACTGAGGGATGCCTGCAAGTTGGGGTAAATTGTGAGATACCCGCGAACATTGTGATGACAAGCATGAACCGGACTGAGGGATGTCCACAGTGAGTGGATGGTCTGAGCCAATTGAGGGAGGATATTGTTGAGAAAAAGATCAGAGCCCGCCTGAGTGGGATCCAAGGGTGAAAAGGAAACACCTGACTTGAAGATTAACAGAAGGAACTTTTGTTTTGTGTTTATAGCTATCAGGCCCCCTGAAGCAAGAGACTTTACATGAAAGAGACTTGCAGTATTGTACATTTCCCTCCCAATCGTCACGAGACCTCACCACGAGATCCAGCTTGTGTATACACGAGCTCCTGGAATGCAGGAGACGTGTTTACAGCGTTGGAGAGAACACAAACGCGATTGAACGGACAACTGACATTGAAGTTGCCAGTTGGTGGGGCTCTGTGTACCGTCTATCTTTTGACTGCTCACATATACTATTATAATATATATTAAATATAAAGTACTCAAAGCCCAAATATATCTTTTATTTCCTCACCTCTGCCACTACAAGTGGCGACGAGGATTGGTCTGGAGCCCCACCGCCTCCTTGTAATCAACCTGCACTGGAGCATCGTAGCGGCCCCTGCTGCAGCTCTGCTCATCGCCAGCTTCCAGCCCCTCCTCCAGGATAATCGGCTTGCTCTGGAGTGTCGTAGCGGCTGCTTTTGCCGCTCCAATCATCGCCAGCTTCCAACCTCTTCTCCGAGAAAAGAAAATAACTTTCGCCTGCTTTTTCCACTCCGTTCACACAAACGTTGCAGTGGCCGACGACACAACAAGTAAGTTTCATTGAAGTCTGCTGTTTGTGCACCCTGCCCACTTTCCGCCTGAATAGGATTTACCGAATTCCGCCTCCGGAATTTCCGGGACACCAGGGTCGTAATGCCCTGGTAAATTCAGGAGTCATGGAGGCGGATTGGTAATACGAGTCCGGTGGTAACCGAGCTGGAAAAAACGGCTGGTTGCCGCAGGACTCGTAATGAGGCCCAATGTCTTTCAATAGTGTGCCTCCACTCACGTTTTTCCTGCCAGAAGTTGGAGAGCCAGCCACGCCATGGAGGAGGTGGATCAAGTCCTTTGAACATCATGCAGGTGTTGTATGTGGTCAAAATTGCAGTGTAGAAAAAAGGAAGTCATTATTGTCACACTGCCTTGGCCCGGCTGGACAGGAAAAGTTTGAAGACCTGCCTGAATTGTCTCCGGATGAAGATATCGACTTAAATGAATATGAACGCTCCGTAAGGAAAATGAGCAAACACTATGAAAAGAAGATAATCACGATTCTAGAGCGTTATAAATTTGGGAAGAGAGTACAAGAAGAAGGGGAAAGTGTTGAGCAATACCTATCTGAATTGAGGAAATTAGCCAAAACATGTAATTTTAAAGCACAGTTAGACGAGAAACTGAGAGATCAGTTCATGTTAGAGTGCAGAAGCAGTAAAGTAAGAGAAAGGTTATGGGCCGAAGATGACCCACCCTTGGACACCGTCCTACGCGTAGCCAAGGAGGTTGAACACACCGAGAGATGTGTGAAAGAATTGGAAAACAGAATACAGACTGTTGAAATCAAACACAAAATTCCAAAAGGTAATATCACAGTGACCACTACAAATAGGAATAATGAATCAATATCCCAAGTGACGGAAATAACAAGTGGGAGAAGCAAACCGGAGAGGACTCGCAGGCCACTGTGGACTGAAGACAGAAGAAACAGAGGTCCTCCTAAAGTACAATATGTAACTGCGGGAAGGAAAAGCCCACACAAGCAGAGAAACAGCACAAGGAGGAGGAACACTGGCAGGTGTTTCAGATGTGATGGTACAGATCATTGGGCAGACAACCCGCAGTGTCCTGCTCTGAAAATGATTTGTGGAAAATGCAAAAGCCAAGGGCAAAGGACATTATGACAGATGTTGTAAAGTACAGAACACCTCAACGTATTGGATAGGTGATAGTAATTATAGTGATGAAGATGGAGAGGAATGTGTATTTGTTATAACGGATGAACAGAATGAAAAAGAAATGGAAAGCCCCAAGGCCACGTGTGTGTTGATGGAGTTAACATGCACATGATGATTGATTCTGGTGCCAAATACACTCTCGTACCACAGAAACTGTGGGACAGGAATAAACATGAATACGTACATGAGCCAGACATATTACCCAGAGCCTATGAAGGAGTTAAAATAGATATCATCGAGTGGTACTGGGGCACATTAAGGTTCAAGAATAGAAAAGCGAATGGAAAAATATATATCACGAAAGCAGGAAGAACACCTTTATTGAGGGGAAGGGAGACCCTGACCTCAGCATCCTGACTTATGATTTTATGAACACTCTTTATTTTCTTGTGAACATTATCCCACACTATTTTGTAGCATATTGGTAAGGATTGGCAATTTTTTAGTATAGGCCCTTTTATTTGACTAGACTCCACTAGCACTGTATTATTGTGATTTGATGGTCGCAGCTTGCTCCCATCTTAGATTTAGATTAGGCGTTTATCTCACCCATTTCTACATATTAATAAACACCTGTGAACTGTGATAACTTGTGTCTGTCTTACTTTGATACCATGCCTTCCTTACACCGCCCAGTTCCAGCCCTGTGTGCCACTAACTAGTGCTTTGCCCTTCGGCACACATCCCACATGCTGACACCTGCTAAACTCAGGAAATGTTTGCCTGGTACCACTGCCATGCTCACCTGCCCGCTCAGTTCCAGCCCTGTGTGCCACTACCTAGAGCCTTGACCTTTGGCACTAAATCCCATGCGCTGCCACCTGCTAAACTCAGGAAATGTATGCCTGGGTCCAGGGCCATCTTAATCACTTTTGGGGCCCTGGGCATGGACATCTTTGGGGCCCCCCTCCACCAAGGCAAAGGAATTGGGATCAAGAATACTGGTCACGCCCCCGCACCCCACCCGTCACGCACACAACCTGTAGGTTGATATGCTGTTTCTCAGCATAATAAGCATGTTTATATCTCTTTAAATCCCCTTACCCTCTTCATTGTTGCTCTAATCAGAATGATAAAAAAAGTAGCATTTGAAGACCAACATTAGCCTTCTACGAAGAGGGTATTGTTCTGGTACATACAGGATACTTTTTATCAATAGCATCCAGGAAGGTATGCAGCGTGTAGTATTAACGCAGGACCCTATGTAAATGGTACATGTAACTCAGAATAGACAGATAACTCACATTAGCTGCCTCACAGACTGCAAAAGTGCTCAAGCATGGATGAAGAAGACCAATTCGAAGGAAGGAGAAAGCTACACATACCATAGCATGGATAGCGGATCCAGATTAGAATCTAGCAGGAAGGTGTCTGTATCCAAACAGACTGAGATTAGAAGTGGTACATGGTTTTCAAATAGTGTTGCCATTCGAGATCATAGGAACAAGTGCCTGTGGTGTACAATATATTGACGCTCAGTATTATAGTGGAAGCAACACTATAGCCAGTGAAACCACGAATAAGGCTTTTCTGAAGAGCATACCATAAGAAGGAAATCACTCTGTAGGGCTGACAATTTTGAAAGGTCTAGGGACTGGCAATATTGAGAAGTTAGGCAATACAAGATTAAATTAGATGCCCAGGATCACACATTGGTAAAGGGGTGAAAGCGTGAAGCTGGGATTTGTGCCAAATCTGCAATTTCTGAATTTGAACACTTTCTTTTCCAGTTCCTACCATTAACTAAAACCATCTCATTTTATAAAAACATACTTGGAAAGTACACAAATCACATTACCAAACATGACCATTTTTAAACAGAATATTATAGAAGGGTATTATGCAAAATGGGAATGATCCTAGCTTCATTCTCTCCATCATCAAGGGAAGTATATAAGTACCAGCATACCAATCGATGTGATTTACTACATTTTATATAGGTTTGTCTTTTGTATTTTAAAGCTTTAAATACTTCCAAAACAATGGCTTGTGACATTTTAATTTATAAACATGCATAAAAATCTTTGACTTGTACCAAAAAGCAAGACGTTTTATGTGTTAAACAAGCAGACCTTAAAATATGCTTGCCTGAGGCCTGCAACATCTGGTCCGCTCTCTTCTGTCTACCAACCCATCCACCCAAATGGCCTTCATAAGAAGAAAGATCAAGTAATGGGTTAAACGATACCAGCAGCATGCAAGATGGCCAACCTCACAGAAGAAAGCACAGTAATGTAAGATATATTAGATTATTTGACCTGGATCACTGTATCGTCTGCTGGCAAATCCAGGATACAAGCATGAACGCCTTTGTTCCATAGTCTTGAATTTGGATACTTATTCACCTCTTGGACTAACAGCTTATGCCATTGTTTTAGGCGATTGCCTAGGTTTTACAAAACCCCATCTGAACAAACCAATTTCAAGACCTTCACCATACGGATGATATGTTAGTTTTTATAGCAACCCCTATCTGGTGCAGGTGCATTGCTGATAATAGCGGATGTTGTTCTGCAAAATCAAGTAAATATGCAGGCAGGTTTATAAACTTCAGGCATAGGAAATGCTCAGCCAGCCATGCTGGATTATATTCAAATTTTGCATTGAACACATATCTCTGAAATGGGTGCTTCACACACTGAGCTAACTTCTGAGCCATTGTGGTACTCAATTCATCAATATGAATTTCACTGTTGCCTATTGCACATGATCAACAGAATTCCCACAGGAAGGAAAGAATGCTACAGAGTTGTGTCGTAAGGAACACACAAACGGTCTATACCACAGCGAACACAGAAAGCAATACATGATGAATTGATCAAGGCAGAATGTACCTGTCAAAACAGAAAGGCAATGGGTTTAGAGCCTCAGCAGCACCCCATAAAATATCCTGACGTGTGCTATTTAAGACTGGTGAACAATGGAATTTTACTTCTTCAGATCAGACAGCCCTGTGGGGCCCCCTCCAAGGTGGGGGCCCTGGGTAAGTGCCCCTTTTGCCCTCCCATAAAAACGTCTCTGCCTGGGTCCACTGCCATGCCAACCTGCACCCTGCCCTCCCAGTTCCAGCCTTGTATGCCACTACCTAGCGCCTTGCCCTTTGGCACCACATTGCAGGTGCTGCCACATGCTGAATTAAGGAAATGTTTATCTGGTACTACTGCCATGCCAACCTGCACTCTGCCCACCCAGCTCCAGTCTTGTGTGCCACTATCTAGCGCCTTCCCCTTTGGCTCTACATGCTGAATTAGGGCATGGTTTGCCTGGTACTACTGCCAAGCCAACCTGCACCCAGCCCACCCAATTTCAGCCCTCTGTGCAATGACCTAGTGCTCTGCCCCTCGACAACACCACCCTCATGCTGCCTCTTGCTGAAACAAGGAATTGCCTGCCTGCTACTATTGCCATGCCAACCTATGTACCGCTCGCACTGCTCTTGCCCTGTGTGTCACTACTCAGCTCAGACCCTCATGTCACCCACAAGAGCAAAAGCTCTAAAGAGTGTACTGGCCAACCCAGACTACTGTGTTTTAACACCCGCACCCAACCCCCGAACCAACCACCGTGCACAGGTGCTCATGGAAACAAACGCATTTACACCCGCCCAGCCATATTCCTTGCACTACTGCCACTTCCCACCTCTATGACACCTACACTGTGTCAGGTGCACCCATCTGCACCCATCCCGACCCACCCCGCCTGCACACCAACCCAATCACCTAGCCTGCGCCCTCATCAATGCACGATACCTATGCGCCCACGCCACAGACATACATGACTTTATACTGGAACATGACCATGACCTACTAGCCATCACAGAAACCTGGCTGCATGATGCTGCAGGACCAGCCTTATTGCTTGCCATCCCCACTGGTTATTCCATGCTCAGATGTGACAGGCCCGCCAAACCAAACGGAAGATTTGCTATCATATCCAAATATTCTATACCAATCAGAACCTTCCCCCTGCCAGTTCTACAAGGCTATGAACTCCTGCACACTAAAATCGAGCCCTGCCCCAAAACCACCATTAACCTTGCAGTCCTCTACCTCCAACCCAACACCTCTCCTCCCGAGATACTGACATCCCTCTTCTCCTAACTCTGCTCATTAAACCTAACACCAAACTAATACTACTCAGTGACTTTAATTTAGGCTTCAATGACACCACCGACCTTAAGGCCAGTGCTCTCATTGCCAAAGTACAAGAGATGAAACCCACCCAAGTCATTACCACCCCCACCCACACTAAAGGTTGGATCCTCTATTGGATACTCAATCTTAACACACCCATCATGGTCACAACCATTGACCCCCTACCATGGACAGACCACTCCCTGATTCTATTCACCCTTACATTGAAATCTGCGACTATCCACAAAGGCACTAATCGCCTCCCTATTACTGCAAGGCACACCCGCAACCTCACCAAAGAGCAGCTTGAACCAACTATCCACACCTCCCTCGCTCTATTGCCTGACAGCAATGACCCAGAAACCATCCTGACAGCCTACAATGCCACGCTCCTGCATACACTTAACCACCATGCACCACTGAAAACTACATCACCAATCAAAACTTGTTCACAGAAATATTCACCCTGCGCAGACATAAAAGGGCACATGAACACGCTTGGAGGAAGAACCCCTCCCAAGCACACAAAGAGGCCATTCTCGCCTCAGTTAAGACTTACAAAGCTGCTATCATAACTACTAAATCCAATATAGACAACTCCAGAATCAGCGAAGCAAGCTCTAATACTAAGGAACTCTTCAAAATCTTCAAGGAGCTTGAATTCCCAGCACCACCTACCACAAGCTTCAGGGTGGGACTGCCAACTTTTGGCCTGGGGGGCAAGTATAATTCTTTGGCCCATGGCGCAGTGTAGGGCCCCAGGTCCACAATGCAGCAGCTCCAACTTCCAGAACAAGTTAACTCAATGCCAACCTCTCCCACTCCCACACATTGTTAAGTTTATATAATATATATTATTAACATTACTTGACTTTTATGCAACATATCTTTCAGTTATGTTTGTGGTTTCTTAGAGACGCTGACCACAGGAAACTCTCCCACATACACAACATATGTCACCAGGGTCAAATAATTATTAAAATGGGAAAGATGGTATTTTGAGCCCAGATTTCCCCATGTTCCAGTTTACAATTTGACAGCAGACTACATCTCATCCCATCTATAGTTTTAGACCACTGTAAAGATGTGGTGAAGCTGGAGAATTAATTGGTAGATCGGAGCAATAGCTAAACCAGGAGTCTGGCTTTGTTCTCCAAGCAAACCATAAGTTGGCACAGAAAAAGACCAATATCTTACTGCCTCCCCATCCCACAACACAAAATCCATACCTGGCACAATGTCTACCTTCCCACCCCATGCACAATAGACGCTCACTTGGCAACCTGCCTTCCCAAATTATAGAAGTGGTTACAATAATTATAATTTATGGTGTAACAGTACATATTATAAACCCATATGAGTGAGAAGTTGCCTACAGGTAGCTAAGGAAAATGAGTCACAGCGATGAAAGGAGATTTGCTCACGATCGCATAAAGTATGAATTGTAGAAGGTGACCCATCTTCCTAGTTCCATAGTTTACAATTTAGAGCGCAGAGGAGACTTCATCTTCTCCTATTCCATCCATCAATATTGGAAACAACAAATATAATTTCTGCAGAGTCTTTCAAAAAACCAGTGTATCTACAAGAGGGAATCCTCTTAATAGGCTCTGTCTTGATGAGAACATATAATTGTTCTTTTATTACGCCCTTAATACCAGTGAGTGGTTTTCAAGCGCACTTAATACCAGCGAGTGGTTAAAAGCACGGGATCAGGACTCGAACCTGTGTTGCTCTGCATTGTATTGCTTCCAAGACAAACGTGTTGCTCCTGGGCTATCCTTCATCGCCACACACAATTCTACAGACTCAGATTATAATCATTATGAAAAGTCACTATAATTATAAGATTAGTCTGTACAATTGTGTCTGCTTTCAAAACACCAAATTACATAATAAAGCAACCTGAAAAAATATAAGGGGTCTCAAATTAAACTCAGGTCCATGAAGCAAGTATGCATAAACTTGTCAGAAAAAAATAAAAGAGTGGAGCCAGTCCCACGATCAGGTGCAGTGGCATGCAGATCAGTGCACAGATTGCAGCAACAGTCAATTAACCTCCTGACCTACCTTTCCATATTTGTACCGCTCTCAGGTACTCTATTTTCATTACACTTTTATCTCTTTTGGCCTTCTTTTGTACCAGATTCTTGATGCCACTTCATGAAAAATAAAAGGTTGCAGCCAACAAAGCACTCCCTTGGTGCCAGCTTTTGCTAATTTTAAAAAGAGCTTGTGTTAGGTAACTTTGAAGAAATACACAAGGCTGTCAGCATGAGTACTTCCCAAAGACTGTGCGTCTGCTACACAGATACACTGTAAGAAAATAAAGGATTGGGAAGAAATTACTCCAATGCGCCACCCTAATTTTTAAATTGTTCCAAGGTGAGTCTTCCAATTGTAGTGTTTAATTGGAATCAGGTCCAAATTGTGGTTTTGAAAAAGAGTCCAGTTCAATGTTAGTAGTATTCTTGAAATCCTCTTTATTGTTGTAATTTAATTAGAAAAGAACAAACAAATCATATCCTGCCTGGTGTTAACTTCACACCTTATGATTTTCAAATCAGTGGTATGCACAGATGCTTATTAGACTTCAATTTCTCTGTCCTTAACTCTCAAATCATATCCTGCCTGGTGTTGACTTCACACCTTATGATTTTCAAATCAGTTGACATGCACATATCCTTATTAAACTTCAATTTCTATGTCCTTAACTCTCGACACATGTTTCCCCATTGAAACTGTCAATAGTTCATCAGGAGAGGAAAGTGGTTTCTGACAAAGAAAAAAGAGGGGGGGGGGCAAAGGTAAATTACTTAGAATTGAAAAAAGGGATAAGCATAGGTTTTGCAAATCATGTTATTTAGCAGTCTCATTATAAACCTTAGCAAATAGTCATAAAATTTGACTCATCCTGATTGTGATGCAATATTAGAGGTTACATCTTCATCCAATTGATTTTTTAGAGGCTTCAGATAAATGGTAAATAGCTGGTGTGTCCAAATACTCTTTAGAGAAAGTTTAATAAGATTGCCTGATGGTCAATATTTTTAGATTCAATAAGGTCAGAAATGCTACAGGGAAGAGAGAAAAACAGAAAGCTTCTGTTTAGAATCAGTTGAATATATATATATATATACATATATATATATATATATATAGGGCTTGGAGCAAAGAAGTGGTTGCTTTATATCTTAACAATGGGATCTATAGTAACTTACCTCTATCAATCCTTAAAGTTACATGAGTCCTGTTCTAGCCATGATAAGCTGTGGAGAGGTTGCCAGGACGGGTGTATAATACTGGCATTAGTACGCGCGCTATTTATACTGTCGGCGCAGCTCGGTGACGTCATCATGCCATGCCCAACGTGGTCTAACGTGACGCAATGACGTCACCGCATATGGGCATGTAATTGTCGGCCATTTTGGAATGGGTAGCGTGAAGTGGAAAGATAATTCGGCTGATTTGTTTAGGTAATGTTAGAGCCTATAATGGTTATTAACTTTTCTAATACATTGGTTTGGGCTAGGTTAAGTAAATGCAAGTTGGTGTTGAGTGTATTTTCGAATGAAAACGGTTCATTAAGGTAGGAACATGTGTATTTGCATTTCTTTTGAATTTTTGTATTTTTTTATTTTTTACTTACCAGTTCAACAAATTAGCCATCTGCAGTTATATACATACTTATACAGAGAGGTTTTTTTTAAGCTTGAAAGGCCAGTGATGGTTAATGTTGGAGTCTAAAAATAGGTAGTAAAGAAAAATTGTGTCCTGTTGGGGATTTCAATTTTGGTGGTTAGTGGATGGAAAGAATACATTTGAAATAAGGTTTTCAGCACGCATATACGTATCCTGTTGTGTGGATCTCAACTATGCTGGAGTGGCAGTTTTAGATGAGATTATTGCAGATGATCAACTGTAACTCGACTTATGTTATACACGGAATATACAGCATGGCTCTCAGCGGAGGAGGCGCCTGGCTACTTCGGACATCTGGTGCAACACAATAAGGCTATTGTTCGTCGCCTTCTGGTTCTTTCTCTCGCGGCATCACGGGTCTCTGTCCATAAGGGCAAGGTCTCTCCTCCCATTGGTAGCCTCTCGACTCAAGGTATCTTTTGCCTTCTTTTGAAGTACCGGACTGAGTTAACTCTCACATTGTGCGGTCTACCATGCTCGTCATGTGCTGTTGTTTGCCACCTTTTATCCCTGTGAGGAAAGGAAAGATCGTCAGGTATGTGCGATTATGGTCAATTGCCTGACTTTGCATGACCTTTGTATTGGGACATGTCTGGTAAACGGCTCTGTTGTTTGTACATTGTCTTTCATGCTGTGCGAAAGTGTTTGTGTAAGAAAGGGGGTGGTAGAGAGGTTGACTGTCCTGTATAATAGAATAGGGAAGAGAGTTTGACAGAAGGGGAATACCGTGTCTCACCCGTTGGTGCTCCCGTTCCACTCCCCGAAGACCCCCATCCAGGTGATCCTCCCGCACTAGTCCACCCACAAGAACTGGTTCCAATGGCGATGGCTGTGTCCTGGCCAACTGGATAACAGATCCCCGGGGACTAAATTGGGAGACACCTTCAGGTTTCTTACACAACGCTATTCAAAAAACCTTCCCGTGACCCCACTCTCCCCACCATCTAATGCCCCATCACTACAGTTCCCTACCTTGTCAAAATCCTGGCTTGAACTGCCTACACCCAACTCCAAACCCCCATATAGGCCCACAACCTTCTTGGCTCATGCTAATCTGGCTTCAGAGCCAGGCACAGCACTTAGGTAGCCCTCCTCGAACTTAAGATCCAGCTTGACAGCTGGAGAACTCGCCATCCTTCTCCTACTAGACCTTTCTGCAGTCTTTGATCTTGTTGACCACAACATCCTATGCAATAATCTTACCTCCAATTTCAACTTTTCCAAAGATGCTGTCAGCTGGGTCAACTCCTTTTTCAGTGAGTGCACCTCCAGGATGTTCGCCGGATACGAAGCAGCCAACCCTATACCTGTCTCATATGGGCTCTGCAAGGCTTGTGTCTGTACACTAAGCCTTTTTGTTCACCCTGGCAGTCTTGAGATCCCCAACACAAATTTAGCCAACCACACTCAAGTATACTGCAACTTACTGGAAATCACATCCTAGACTCTGCGAGCATCAATTGTGTTTATAGTATCATCCAAGCTTGGATGGCAGACAACCATCTCTGCTTGAATGATAAAACAGAGTTCCTTATCATAGGCTCTCTGCACCAACTCAAATACCTTGATCCGGCATTCACCTTTTTCTCTTTTGATGGCAACATCATCTTGTCTCCAGCCATGTGAAAACTTTGGGAATGTACCTAGACTCAGAACTTTCCATGCAAAACATATCAAGGACCTAGCCACATCAGCAGCTTACTCCACCAAACTCATCAATCTCAGTAGAAGATTTCTCTCGTCTGACAATCTCCTCTCGCTTGCTAGGGCTATCATTGGCAGCATACTGGATTATTGTAACACCATTCTTTCCGGAACCTCGACCAAAAACATAACCAAACTGCAAATGATCCAAAACAATGCCCTTCGGGAAGTCTGGGGGTTGAAACAAATGGCCCACTTCTCCCAAGCAACATGCCACTTGCTGCCTATCAAAGCCTGCATTGAGTTTAAAATCCGATCAATCATGCAGCGATGCATCCACAACAATGCACCTACCTACTTCCATCAGCATATCTCTAAAAGTTCTAAACCACGTTGCCTACATTCCTCTACCACCTTAACCCTAGCAAAACTAACATTTACCAGAAAGAGAGCAGGCGCAGCAAGCCTCACTGTCATAGCTCCTACTCTTTGCAACGCCCAACCAGCATTTATCCAAGAAGAGCCTTTTTACATAATCTTCAGAAAACTTAAAACTACAAATATGGATAAGGCCTTGCCTTCCATCTCTCTCACAACTGTATTTCACATGGTAACAGGTACTAGTGCCATGATACTTCCGGGTCTGGGCGCTATCAACAAATGAAGTAAATAAATAAGTAATGTTGTGTGTTTAATCGTGTTACATGAGACCATTTGTGAGCTAAACTTAGTTATTGGGTAATCCTGATGTATTCATTAATCTTCTTTCAATGCTACATGAAAACACCAAGGTGAGAATTAGACTTGGGAATGACGGCCTTCTTACAAGACCCATTAACACCTATGTTGGCCTCAGGCATGGCTGTATTCTAGTTCTGATTCTCTTTACATAAAGCATATCAACACATTATGGCACACCCAAAATCTCTTTCAGTACAAATGCGTGCTCTGAGCCTGCATTGGGCAGCCTTTGTCGATGACTTGCTTCTATTCGATCTTACTCCCATTGGCCTCCAATGGAAACAAACCAAGTTTACATTTTATACCATAGGTAATAATCTTTTGATCAAAGGTACCAAGTCAAAGGTTATTATTCTCTCTAACAAAAGAGTGTCCAAAACAATGTACTGGTCTGTTGGGGATTTCATACTGGAAAGAATTAGATCCATTAGATATTTGGATTTCACCATTTCCAATACCATTCCCAATAGTGCTTCGCTGAAAGAAATTAGGGAGCAACTAAGAGCTAGATGCTTCCTTTGGCTGCCAACTTAAGAGTTTATGTTAGCCTCTGTAAGTAATCTGTTTTTACCAAAATTGTATACAGATAAAATAGTTCCAGCTTTGACAAATGACTTAGAAGAAATTCTTGTTGATTTGGGTTTATATCTTAATACATTACAGGGAAAGCCTTAGGTCTTTCCCTGCTCATTTTGAAAAATGTCATTAGATACAAGTTAAGGCTGATATCCCTGGACTCTATTGTAAGCTAGAAAAACTGAATCTCTATGCAAAGTCCCTCTTTGAAGATTTTAATAGAGCTATAGCAGACAGATCCGTACCATCTCTTGATAAATATAGATGCTTACTAGATGATCTCCTGAAAAATATTGCCTCTGATAAAGAGGAACTAGCCAATAAACCCAATATGACAATAAGGAGACTTTACGAGTTGGACTGGATACAAACAGTTGACAAGTTGGGATATTTCTTGCTTTATTTTGAATACTCTAGATTTGTAAGAAAGTGAGCTAGTCTATCAAAATACATTTATTTGTTTCAATACAATTATGCGAGAGCTCAATATATTAGATTCAAACTAAACCAAATTCCTACTCTTGAATGTATTGGCCCCAGGATGGGACTAAATATGGAGAACAGAACTTGTAGGCTGTGTAGAGTGGAGGCCACTTTAAAAACAATTTAAACATCTTGTTATTTACTGCCCAAACACCACTAATATTAAACAATTACAATTTGAACGTTTTATTTATTATTCCTTTGACCAAGCTGGATACACCCTGTGGGCTCGTTTGATGGGAGGACAGAACATCTCAATGTTATTAGCACTTTATCAATTCTTGCAGCATCTTAATGAACTTCTTAAATAGTAATTATTTATATTGTACTTTTTATAACAAGCATTGGTAAAATGCCTTCTATTAAGTGTATGATACTACTTTTTCCTTTTTAGTTTTCCTTTTATTCTTGACGTTAGAGGATGAAACATATATATGTATATATATAACACGGCCTGCAGTAGCAGGTGTGTAGTTATGGTTAAGTTGCTTAACTCATATGAAGAGCACTTTTTGTGAGGCTTATAACTTCGCTCCCCCTGGAAGTATCCTTACCAAACTTTGCAAAAAAGTATATGGCCTGCTCTGAATTTTTTTGGCAAGTTTGGTGAGGTTTCGGCAAGGGGAGGGCAAAGTTGTAGGGGGATCCCACATTTTTCTTTTTCCATGGACATACTGGAAAAAAGATTTGCTCATGCCTACAGCCCAACCCGCTGCATGGATTTTCATCAAATTTGCATTAGGAGCGGCGATTTGGACCCAAAAGCATGCTTTTGTAAATTTGGTGTAAATCCGTCCAGTAGTTTTTTTTAAAACAACCAAAAAGTAGGTACAAAAAAATAGTGATTTCTGCCTCTGCTACATTTCCGTGTTTGTTCCGTGCACAGGCATCCAATTGGCCCAGAGGGTGCTGTGATGTCCGCGGACATTGGACGGCCATTGATTGGATGGTGAAAAGTGTGAAGTGTGTCAGATTTTTGGAAATGCCCGCCATGTTGGATTCACGGTCAACCGCCGGTTTCCGTGGACACCGCAGTAGAAACATGTTAAAAAACACAACATTGCACTTGTCAAACTTATCAAATAATCTCTCGGGAGGTGAAGGGTGATGAGGATGGGATGGGATATGGCCTGTTATGTCCGTGAACACTTCAGATGTTCGGGGACATATATGCCTATTTCTGCATTACATGGTTGATGAAAAGCAGTTCTTGAACCACTTCTTGACCTTGGCATCACTCAATGAAACTGAATAAAAATTTGGACATATTCTAGACTTGATTCTGAATGGTTTTGGGAAGTGTGGAGCTGTTTTGTTAAAAGGGAACAAATTTAGAGGGGGGGTCCCAAAATATTGTAAAGGCTTATAAATGTGGTGCCATTTGACTAATCTGCATCAAAGTTTACAAAACAATTTTAGATCTAGATATAAATGTTTTTTTTTAAAGTTTGGTGGGCTTTTCTCAGCAAGGGGCTAAATTAGAGGGGGTGGTCTCAACATGTTTAGATGGCTTATAACTTTATTGCCATTTGACAAATGTGGACAAAGGTTTCCAGAAGGATTATAGACCCAACCTTCAATGTTTGTGTAAAGACTGAATGGATTTTGTCAACTGGTGGCTAATTTATATGACTATTCTATGTATATACATTTTGGAAAAAATAAAACATGAGCAGATTTCAAGAAAACTCGTGTAAGGAACATTGGCAAGGACCTTACAGCATGGGTTTGCAAATGTGCCCGTGTTTTATTTTTTGAAAAGTGTCATAATGTAGGTACAAAAAGTACTGGTCATGGTATAAGGTCATGACTGGGAAGATCTGGCTACTGGCCATGACCGTGAGGGACGAAAAATGATGTTTAAGTGGCCATGTTGACCTGGGACCAGCTACGTGGTAAGGTTATTTGAAAGTAGGATAGGCTTGAAAGGGAAAAAATGTGCTTGTGGTAATATGGTCATAGGGTTCTGACTTCGCCTTCTACAGGCTGCCATGGAAAGGGAAGAGAGGCCCTGTATGGAGCACCGCCGTCTCTTTCCATGGTGGTCATCTTGGAAAAGGATTTTCCTTCCTACAGCGGGATGCCACAGGTGTCCTGCTGTAGGAAGAAAAATCTATTTTTTAGCACCCCGGGGTGCCGTATTGGGAACCCGGGGTACTAATGGCCTTTATATCCCATTGCAGGGGCTGCAATGGAAGATAATGGACCGAAGCCCTCGTTATTTATTTATTCATTCATTTATTTTTTAATGCGCTGAAGCCTGCAGGCATCAGGGCGCACACATACACACTTTGCTTGGGCCGATAACGTTGGCTGCCGAGCCGTTATCCCCCATTCCGGTCCCTGGAACGGGGAATGAATGTCACTTTATTCCCATTAGCATAACACAAAATGCTAATGGAAATGTTGGAAAAACGTATTGAGTCTATTTCCACACAAAATGCTAATGGAAATGTTGGAAAAACGTATTGAGTCTATTTACTTTACTGAGAAATGTAAAGTAGATGGAGTCTATAAGATTTTTTTTAGTTCTCTTTTTTAACTGTGAAAGGTGGTTCCTAAATGAACCTTTCTTTTGTTGTTTTTTAAAAAAAAGAAATTTTTGCAATAGAGTTTAGAATGTAAGGTGAGAAGGGAAATGAGGTAAGAGGCACCAAGCACTAATATGGAGGGGCAGGTCGACAGGGGAAGATGTGCGTGTGTATCTTCTAAGGTAGTTGACAATGTTTCTCATGATCCTTGAATACAGCTTCAAACGCACATCAAAACTGCTTCCCCTTGCACAGTGGTGTGCTTTGTACTAGATTATTAATGGATAATGAGAAGACTAGGTGTAGGAGCTGTGCAAAGGTACATTTTGAGCTTCAAAGTTCCTAGATCAGTAGAAAATGCAGTTCCGAACTGTCCTCGAAGCAAGGACCCTATCGCGAAGTGCAAACACGTTCATGGACACGCCATCATGCCGCGTGCAAGCGCATGGTCACAAGGCACTGTCTGGAAGCTACACAATAACGTCATACATTCGCGGACGTCGACGGAAGCAAAAACAGTATAGAAGTGTTAACAATGATGCTAGAAGGTGGGAAATGGCAGTTCTAAGGTGAAACACTGTAAATTGGGCAAAAACTTTGCTATATTGGTGTAAGTATGATATTAGTAAGTTGTAGGAAAATAGCATGCGCTGGTAAAAACCCATTGAATTCTCTGAAAAACCTTTGTTAAAGAGATGTTATGGTTAAGTTGCACTAATAAAACCTATGAAATTCAATGAAAAAACATTGTTAAAGGGAGGTTATGGTTACAAGTAAAACCAAAAAACCTCAGAAATTCGCCAGTTATGGTAAGCTAAGCAACCTTAACTTGCGCTACCACTGTGCACTGCTAAGACTAACACCCAGGACATCAAAGATGACATCACAAAGTAGAGCCCACATCATGGGACTTGCTATTGAACTGAGATGCTTTGAAATCATTTGCTGGGTTTTCCTCACTGGTACTCATAGACACACAGGTTTGACATTCTGTATCCATCCTATTGACCTCTGACTCTCTCAAATCACATTGACAAGCTTTATCAATCGTACTCAAGGGGACGTGTGAGACAATCTGATTAAAAGAGTCCACCCAATTGCCAAAATCCTGATAAGTTTTGCATTGATTGTCTTTACTATAATGCTAGTTTACACTTCCCTTAGGCTCCTTATTTTCCTACCACAACTGTGCCATAGTCTCAACAATCACAGCGTTCATGCTTTAAGACGGAGAATGCACAACCTTCTTCTAGGCCGATGTCATAAGGGCAGACTTCATCAAATAATCCAACAAGATCCTGCTGAATGGTGACTACTTCCAGCTCCACTGAATTTATCCCTGGAACAACCACAGCAGTACCCTACCTCTTTCTATCACCTTATGCCTCTCGGCTATCTTTTCAGGGCGCTCCTAGCCATAACCTCCCTCACACGATTACTGCCCACAGGTACACATGTAGGAGGGTCTTTTCTTTCAACCATATTAGCTTTAGAGCCAGTTTCACTTAACAAACAGGACTTCATTTGTAAGGCAAGCGCTCTACTAATGGACATAGCGCAAACACTACGTAGTTTACAACCGCGAAGGCAGGGAACAGCTGGCATGAATCTGGGCACAACAGACTGGCAAATCTAAACCAATCTAAATGAAAATGTCGCCCAAAGGACTGTTATTCTACAGCACACTCTCTAGTAGTATGCTGTGACTCCCCACCCTCTCCAAAATATCCCTTATTGTGATTACAAGACTCCTTAACTGCCTCTCCGGGAATGTCTCATGAGACATGGGGCACATGAGGCATGGGGCACAGAGGCACAAGTCCCAAAGGCACAGCAGCACTGGACACTGCACCGAGGAGGGGAAGCACACAGCGTGGTGAGCCCAGCCGATCGATCATTTCCAGGTTAGAGAAAAGAACCTGCAGCTTGGCGGCCGTGCCTAATCCAGCCGTCAAGCTGCACTGCCGCCGCAAGAGAAAGCGACTGCAGCCACTTGCGACAGCCTGTATGACATGTTGAGCATAAGTCTGATGATGGTGTACTGGGTTCTGGAGAATGTGGCACAGGAAAACGGTGAGGCAGTGAATGCAGAGGTAAGTGGGTCGGTTGTGTTAGCAGGGTTGGTGGAACACTTGTTATGGGGGGGAAGCATCTCTTTCAGCATACCACTTATTTTTAATTGTAAATATAAGGTACATTACCTTCTGCATTTTTTTTTCTACTCTTTTCAGGTGGAAATTCTCACAAACATCACATATGGCATTGGAAGTTTGCTTTTGAAAAATCAATGCCTCAACTACAATCAATGCCCCATGGGAGATATTGAAAAGATTTTTGTCTAGTGTCAGTCACCTTTTGGAAAAATGAAATTATATCTGCACCGCTTTGTGACATACACCTTTCTTATTTGGTCCAAATCCATCTAGCAGTTTTCACTGTGTGCTTGTTTAAAGGATGCACCTTCTGCCTATTGAAAATGAATGGGATCAGCAAAATCATGTCATTATGCACACATTATGTTGTACCGTTTTTACCCTGTGAAAGCACTTTGGCAAAAGCGCTATAAAAATCAAAATAAAATACAAATCCATGATCTATTTGTTCGGTGACTTTGAGATAAATGCTGGGTTGTTCACCGTTGAACTGCAATACCAGCACTACTAAATCTTTTTCTGGTTGCTTGGATTGTACCATGGCATTTTCCACCTCACCCATTGCTATTTCTACTTGATTCCTATAGGGAAGAGTAGTGGAAAACAGCATGACTCTAAACGGTTTTCCCATAGACTCACGAGACAGCCTTTTGCTTGGCACATTTGGTATGTTTCTAAAGCCTTTCCAATGATGTTGCTTGAATGCAGTGGATGAATTGTGTAGTGGTCATACTTGTTATCCATAGTTTCAAGAAAAACAATTTAAAATGAACCAGTTTGTGGTATGTCTCCATATATTTTGGTAGGTTTATTTATGGGGTCAGTGTTTATGTCTTGTAGCATTGTTTGTGTTCTTTGAGAGCCTCCTTTCTTGTTTAAGCCAACTAGTTTTTGCCAAATGGTTTGGCATTTATTTGCATGCAATTAATGAATACAATTAAATATTGATTTAATTGATGTCCTTTCAATGTTGTCTTTGAAGTGTAGTGGAAAATATGCAACAAATGCCTCTTGGTAATTCTGAAGGGGGAAATATGGTAGTTTTGGGTTGTAAACGTTGCACCTGAATCCATCCACTTGATCTGTTGTACCAGTGATGTCACTCTTGATGACATAAGTGATGGCACATGCAATATCATCAGTGATGCAATTTGTGATGTCATCAGGGTGCTTACAGGCTGCGCAATGGGGGCCTCATAGTTGAGGTGTCGTAGCTTCCGGCACCTGCCGAATTTCATGGGTGCTTTGGTATTAAATCAGCACCTTAATGTCACTCCAACTAAGGTTTTTTCCACCGAATTTCAAGGGTTTGATGCATTAGATTGTCACACCTTAACGCTGCTTCAACTAAAGTTTTTACTCTGAATTTCAAGGGGTTTGGTTGCACTGAACATATTTACCTTAACTGTCCTTTACTTAATGTTTATTTACTGAATTTCAAGGGTTTTGTTATGCTATACCTTCCATGTACTTGTAGTTCTGCAAACAGTGATACACGAAACTCCTAGCTTCAGGAGGCAACTACTCACCCTTCTGAACAACTGCGTTACCGACTGATATAAAAGTATCTTTTCATTGTAAAGAAAATCAATAAGAAAACAGTGCAGCATCAATAGACAAAAAATATGACCAAGAAAAAAATACAAGTACATTTCCTTTTTGCCCGTCATGTCAGTACAGAAACAAAGACTCCACACTATGGCATATGAGTGACTTATTACACGGCAACGCTAGTGGCCGTGTAGTTATGGTTAAGTTGCTGTTTCCATATGAAGAGCACTTTTTGGGCGGCTTATAACTTCACTCCCCCTGGACGAATCCTCACCAAACTTTGCAGAAAAAGTATATGGGCCACTCTGAATTCTTTTTGCAAAGTTTGGTGAGGATTCGTCTAGTGGGGGAAAATTTATAAGGGGGGCCCAAAACGTCTTTTTTTCCTACAGACTGAATGGGGGAAAAACTTTACGCATGCCGACAGACCAAACCACTGGATGGATTTTCACCAAATTTGCGGCAGGAGCTTGGTCCGGAAGCGTGCTTTTGTAAATTTGGTGCCAATCCGTGTACTAGTTTTCTTTAAAACGACCAAAAAGTAGGTCTAAACAAATTAGTAATATCTATGTCCGCTCCGCGGTCACACTTTCCTGTTCGCTCCGCGGACAAGATACCGATTGGCTAAGGGGCTGGCGTCATGACATGAAGTCTCTGCCGATTGGTTGCAGTGAGCCGTGATGAGCTTCAGAATGTGTGGATGCGTCCGACATCTTGGATCCGAAGACAGCGCAGTCGCCATCACAGGCGAAATGTTGTTTCGGAAACTTTTTTGCTCTCCTACAGTGTGTTGGGAAGGTTGACAGAGTAAGAGATGGGTTAAATAATGTACCTGTTTGGGCGGCAGGTGTTAATGATGTAGTCTCCATGCAAAATGCTGTTTAGGAAACTATTTTGATCTCCTACAGTGCTTGGGGAGGTTCAGAGAGTAAGAGATGGGTGAAATACTGCACTTATTTGGGCAGCAGGTGTTAATGATGTATTCTCTATGCCCACCTTGTTCGGGATGTTTGTACGTGCAGAAAATGAGGGGTTTAATAAGGGTAGTATTTCAGTCTGTGCTCTGAACAGGCACCTTGAAACTGTTCTAAGGACACGCGTGGTGTTAGCGACCATTAAAATTGCGTACATGTCATTATTACATATTTTTTCCTATGGGTGTGCTATTGATTAGTACGCCGCCATGGGTGTGACATGCTGCGGTGGTTGTGTCCAGGGCCTACAGTCTTGGATGCATGGCCATAGGCCGAAGGCCATACTTCCAAGACTGTAGGCCCTGGCCACAACCATTGCAGCATTTCATAGCAATGGATACACCTGTAGTATTGATTATCGATTGGATGTTTGCGGGGAGTGTGTACAGTCTTGGGTGCATGGCCGAAGGACACGCACCCAAGAACAAAGTTAAAAGCATTGGAGATATAAGCCACTGCACACCCACACATTGTAATATCTATGGACATACAGCTAGGAGTCTAGCCTCTGGCTAGAACAAGAGAAGCATAACACACCTATCGATACAACTGTATTTCCGCACATCACCCAGGTGGTTGTGGGCAGGATGTAGAGTTTTGGGTGCATGGCTGCAGGCCGTAAGCCATACCCCACACTCAAAACTCTAGGCCCTGGCCACACCCATTGCAGCATATAAGAAAGGCACGTTACTGGCTGTGTTGTTATGGTGAAGTTGCTGTTTCCATAGGAAGAGCACTTTTTGGGTGCCTTATAACTGCGCTCCCCTTGGACGAATCCTCACCAAAGTTTGCACAAAAAAAATATCGGACACTTTGAATTTCTTTGGAAAGTTTGGTGATGTTTGGTGCAGGGGGGGAAATTATAAGTGGGGGTTCTCAAAATGTCTGTTTTCCCTTTAGACTGAATAGGGGAAAAAGTTTGTGCCTGCGGACATGTGGCGCCTTCCCTGATTGATTGTGGAACAGCATAAAGAACGTTAGCTTTCTTCAGTGCCCCCGCTATCTTTTATTCATGGTTTGGTCTACGCGGATATCGCCAGAAACACATACAAAACAAGACAGCATTGCACGTTTCACACTTCTGTAATACTATTTCAGATGGTGACCTTTGAGGGGGGTAGGATGGGATGTGGGAGCACAAACTGAAAAAGTGGAGTTTTCTTGTCACCAAAGTCATACGTTTAAATGGAAGTTAGTGCTCACTGTACCACTACCAATTAGTGCGTGCGGGTTGAAATGTTTTTGGAATTATATTGCCGTCAGACTGGGGTCCTAAGTTTTGAAAACTAAGGCCACCATCTGCACTCTTTGCTGGAAACAGCAATTCTGGAGGTGTATGGGAGTAGCGGTTCTCATAATTGGATTTCAACATGTTGCTGCCAAGTAAGAATGTATTTGGCTTCTGAGTGAAGGTCGCATGAGTTGGTTTTTTGGTTGGACGCTCAATACGCCCACTCATCCGAGTGAATGTATAAGGGGCAATTGTTTTTTGACCTTGAGAGAAAGGGAAAGCTTTGAAGAAATTCACAGAATGAAAGGGTCGAATAAAACAGCAATTGATAAGGTTATGTTTTAAAAAGTTTGTAAGGCACATGCAATATCAGTCCACGAAGATTCTTTAATGCAAACACATTGGTGTCTGACTTGCAGAGAAAGAATGGAGGCAGTAAATATGATGTAAGTTTACTTTTGCCCACTGTACAGTGACCCATGCTTTATTTTTAGATTACCGAAAATGTAATTGAGCCAATATAACTAACGTATTATCTTTCTGCACTGTAACATTTTTCCTGTAATATTGTAGAGTGCACAGGTTCTGCTTTTGTGTATCAGTTTCCATGTTCTTTTTGTCTTGTTTGCAAACACGAGATGTAATATTTTTTTAATTGTTCATTCATTTTGCTTTCATAACTGCATTATCGTCTTCCTGTGTAGTTGGCATTTATTTTTCTCTTACGGTGCATGCAGAATCTCTGCTTTTGTAGCCTTTTACTATA
This sequence comes from Ambystoma mexicanum, assembly GCF_040938575.1. Lineage (NCBI taxonomy): Eukaryota > Metazoa > Chordata > Amphibia > Caudata > Ambystomatidae > Ambystoma > Ambystoma mexicanum. The sequence continues at coordinate 910,509,205 of NC_090927.1, read as the reverse complement.
GGTACACATGGTCATTAGTAACATTTCAATAAAATGTCATGTTTGACCAGTTACATTTGTGTATTACTTGTTGTCTTTTTTGAAATTTTTTGGTAAAGGTTAGTTATTGACACATATTTTCTCTAACGTTTCCCGCCCAGGTACATATTGCCGTTCTGTCCCTGCCATGGTTTTCAGATGCCGAGTGAGGGCTTTTTTGGCTGGCAAATACAACTGCTTGCGAGCGGTTGCCTGTTCATAACAATTATGTGGGATGGCACTCTAAGCCTGCTTTGTCCGTACGCTGAACTCGCTATTCGAAGCAACATCACATCATTTATGGTGCTGTAGGCTCAAGCTCATGGCGCCTTCTTGGAAATCGCTGTGTAAACAAAGCGGCTGCTTTAACCAAGAACCCAACCTTTTTGTATGGAAAAAAACCAACGTGTTCCTCATCTTTAACATTTGCAATGTCGCTCTTAGAAACATTGTTATCATTGCATTGAAAATGGAATTACTGCGATGGTCTCTGACAGTTTGTTGTTTAATAAAGCTACTTTACGAACTCTAAAATGTTCACGTTTTCTTTTACAGTCCAGTCTATTATTTCGAAATGTAAGTTATTAGGTTGTACATCGCTGTATGTTTACTTACAGGTTCTGCGTCACGTCACATACTTGTGCTTTTTGCAGCCTACCATGGAAAGGAAAGAGGGACTATGTATGAAATAACCGCCTTCCCTTTCTATGGTGGCCATCTTGAAAAAAGATTTTCTTTTGTAATCCGACCCACCAAAGCCGCCCCGGATTATAACAAGTATTCCTCCTTTTTAGTAGCACGCGTTAGTGCTTTGCAAATTTAAACTATTACTCGCAAAGATTATTGTGTCTATGTATTTTATTGAGAAATATGCAATAATTGGAGTGTAAAGGGACGTTGTGGTTACGTTGCCCTACTTCAAATCTGTGACATTCAGTAGAACATTTTTTTATTAACAAGACGTTATACTTACATTGATCTACTAAAAACCCGTACAAATTCACTCCAATAAAACGTTGTTAAGGGGACGTTATGGCTAAGTTGCACTACTAAAAACCTATGTAACAAAAACAAAGGGGCTACACATGTGATATAATCAGCAAAGTCATTAATGACATTTGTGATGCCATCTTTCAGGTCCTGGGTGTTAGTGTTAGCAGTGCACAGTGGTGAGGGCAGGTATATTTGCTTAGCCTACCATAACTGGCGAATTTCAGGGGTTTTACGGTTTTACTTTGAACCATAGTGGCATGTTTGTAAAGTGTTTTTAGTGAATTGCATAGGTTTTTAGTAGTGCAACTTAACCATAACGTCCTTTTTTTGAGTGAATATCATTATAAACTACCCAGACTCAGAACTCTTAGATTTATATCAAGTACACATGTTGGTTGATTTATTTTTCAACAATAGTTTCCTTGTTATAAATTTCCATATAAAAACATACTAATAAGTACAAAACAGAAACTTTTCTCACTACAGAACAGACATTTTTCAAGGGTTACACATAGATTGGCTTTCTTAATGTACCGTCTAATCACAAACTTTACATTTGTTTCGAAAGAGACTTTTCTTTCATAGATTTTTTAAAATACAGAAAGTTTTTTCTCGAGCTAGTGTATCTTCAGGATGATGTGTCAATGAGTTTCGGCCTATTTCCATGGAATAAACCCCATCCTTGAGTAGGTTTTTTGTTACTGAAAGCCAGTTCAGTCAATACATGAAACGAAACAGTACTGCTCTCTTCCTTAACTAATATTTGTTTTTTGAAAGTGGGACACATCTTTGAATGTCGTCCCTTCTCCCCTAGTGGCTAAGAACCTCCAACTGCCCTGCAGAAGCAGATGTGGAGTCACCACAGAGATCATGAAGCCACAGGTAACTGAATGAAGCAGCCAGAACGCTGCCACCCTCCAGAGAATACCCAGCGTTGTACCTGGGTTGAGCGGGAAGAAGAGAAAGGCACGGGATGTGAGAATTGGTGGGCTGTGGAGTGTGCAGAGACCCAGAAACTACATTTCCCAGGAGGCTCAGCAGCAACACGCATACAGCACATGCTGCTTGAGCTTGAAAAGGCTCACATTTGCCCATGCTCAGCGCTGAGTCTTGCAACCTTCAGGAGCACGAGCAGGATGTGGCGTGATGCGGCAGGAGTGGATGAAGCATGATTGAGGGATGAGATTGGTCAACGCAGGTCTGGTAATCCGGGGCCGTGGTGGTGAATCCTGGGAAGGGTTTGTGCTCCCTGGCTGCTGCGGTGAACTGTGCGCTGCCTGCCAGAGCATGTGTTATTGTCTTCTGCTACTCGCTCGGGGTCGCTGCATGGTGATTCCAGACCAAGGATAAGTTAAACTCCTGAATCTATAATCTAGCATGTGTGTACAGGGTATAGTTTAGCTTAAAGTGTGGACAGCTTTGCGAAAAAGTACTCCTGTGAAGGAACACGCTTAAAACATATGAACCTTTTGGCAACTTTTCTTTCAATGCTGAGTTGGGCATCTGGAAGACATGGCATAGGTTGTTAACCAACAGCAGGACTAAGTTGAAGAACATAGGATAACTGGGCCGTGCTCTGGGCAAACCACCAGTGGGGTGGCTCTCAGAGCAAACCCTTCATATCCGCCAAGCCAGTTGGGGAAAGGGCGACAAGAATCTTGATGCTGTATTATTTATTTTCATTTGTCTCACGTGAACTCTGTGTCATCATGCATGGCTTATGGCATGTGTGTTATGTGGCTACATCATATCCATTGTATGAGCTTTCATGCTTAGGGAAGTTAGGAGGCAGACAGGCAACAAGAAACAGGACAGGGTTGTAGGTGTTAAGCACCTGACTCAAGTAAGAATCTGACTCAAGTAAGAGAGGTTCTAAGCGGTTTGGCATTTGCACGTATATTGTATGTTTTTTTCCCGGTATTCCTCGTACCCATCCATTCACGCATCCCTAACCCTCTTTCCGGTGATCCTAATCTCCCCCTACCCATCCACAACCACAACCTCTCCCGAACCCTCTTACCCCCATTGGCTGTCTTGTGGTGACCTGTTTATACACATCGGGGGCCCGGTGTCATGATCTCTGCTTCCAAAAGGTCAGGACTTACCCAACTCCCTTGGAAGCAGACCCATAACCCAGGTTCTGAGTGCCAACCAGTCCCAATTGGGACCTTTTGGACCCTGTCCTGGCGCCAGTGGCACCAGGCTCATAAATATGCTCAGTCCCAGCGCTGGAAGCGCCGGGCTCATAATGCTTGGGTGGACTTACCTGCAGCAGACCATGCTGCTTACTTACCTGCCAGTTGAGCCTCTAATCCTCTTCTGTTTGGGACTACTTTTCCTGTTGGGTGGGGCAGGAGCCACTCCCTAGGTTCAGAACACTGGAACTCTTCTTTCTGGAAAGCAGGAACTCTTTTCTTACCTAGGCGAGGCTGTGGAAGGAGACACCTAAGCACTACAGGAGGCTATTTAAACCACACCCGATGGATGAATTTTGCTTTGCGTTATTCTGCATCCTCTGCAGCAGAACGCTCATCGTGTCTTCTGCATCTGATCCTGGGCCTAAGGGAAAAAGGCTTACCATCCTGAATCCAGTCTTCAGCAACACCTATAAAGACAAGAAAGAACAGGTTAGCATTACGGTCTTCAGTGACAGCGCTTCTCTTACCTGGTCCATCAGCTGTCACCAACGCCTCGCGCTGCATTCCGGCATCTGAAAGACAAAGGCTTACCTACTCTTCGCGTGCTCCGGAGGTCTTCGCACTGCATTCCGGCATCTGAAAGACAAAAGCTTACCAACTCTTTGCACGCTCCGGAGGCCTTCGGCGCTGCATCCCGCATCTGAAAGACAAAAGAAGGTGCGTTTAAAGACATTGGGTAACTTTATTACTCACGTGCCATTACTCCTTCCCACGCCGAACCCAGTGGGTATTCCGGCACCCTTTAGCAGCTCCGAACTTGTACCTGCAAGATAAAAGGACAGTTAGTGCGCATCGTGAAGCAGGCAACAAGCGCTTACTTACGTGCTTCCAGGTGCTTCTATTCCTCACACGGGTTCCATCCTCAACTCACTTCAGCCCGTCATCCGCCATCGCCGGAACCCTGCAAAACAAGAGACATCATTACAAAAGACTTTTAAAGACATTTGAAATACTCGGAACTTACCGTTCGTGCAGTAAACGACAGACAGTAGTCCTCTGAGGTCAAGAGGCCTGCACCCTTATCCAGTGAAGAAACTGGTTACGGCACCCTGCCCCGAGGCAGATGGAGAGCACGGCGTTCACTTACCTAAGGTGAGAGCGTTAACCTTTGGGGTTCTACAGGAGAAGAGAAGGGGAAGAAGAGAGAGACACCCAATAACCCCAGTTCATTAATCCCATATTTTCTATCTGCAGACATCTTACTCTTCGAGTCAGACATACAGTGCACAGAGGTCCAGCCCAAAGAGCCAACCGTGTGTTACACATCACCTTTGAAGATACGGTATTCGCCCAGTCAAGACCGGCGCCTCTGCGGGAATCAGGTGAGCGTTACAGAACGCAAAGCCTACCGCAAAACTCCCGCCCAGGCGCTATGGAAACCTCGGATACCGACCAGCTAGCCCAGTTACTTGGGGAACTAAGAGCAGAAGTGCATGCAGCCCGTCAGGAAACGAACGCTCTAAGAAGGGAACTGATTATTTCCAAGGAGCGAACAGACGATCTCGCCAGACAATTGCTACAGTCACAAGCCGGACAGACCCCATTACCCGCATCAGGGGCAAATCTTCCTTCAACATCCTCTATGAATCCAGTGCAAATCAATCTACCTGGGAATGTACCTCTGGCTCCGCCCGAACGATTTTCTGGTGACCCAAAGAGGTTTGCAGTATTTATTAATCAGTGCCGGTTGCATTTCTTATGCCGGCCAGCAGCCTTTCCAACTGATCAAGCTAAAGTAGCTTTCGTGCTTTCGTACCTTAGTGGCAATGCGGCAGACTGGTCGATCCCTCTAGTTAATCAAGATGATCCGGTTCTCCATGATTTTCAAGCTTTTCAGCTCAGTATGGAAAAACTGTTCGCAAGACATTCACAGGGGCAGGCCTTGGACAATGAGCTTCTTTCATTGCGACAGGGTAATCAAGACCTTTTGGCTTATATTGCGTCTTTCAACAGACTGATAGTGGAAACTCAATGGCCTGAGGACAAAAGGATTACGCTGTTTTATAGAGGTCTACGTGGAGAGCTCAAAGATGTGTTAGCCCAAGTAGTGAATCCCCCGCAAGACTGTTCGGACTATATAGACTTAGTCGTTCAAATAGATCACAGACTGCAGAACAGGAAGGCCGATCGTTCCAAGTTTGATGCTCGAGTATTTTCCAAACCACCAACTCCTTCCAAAGGAGTAGACTCCGGGGAACCCATGCAAATAGGGGGCCTGAAAGGACCACTAACACAAAAGGAGCGGGAAAGGAGAAAACAGTTGCAATTATGCCTCTATTGTGGAAACTCAGGGCACTTTCTTCAAGACTGTCCGGTGAAACCAGCCAAGAAGGCAGTAGGTGCTGCAGTTACCAAGGTCACAAACTCTGAGCAGGGAAACAACCTCGCCCGACAAGAATAGAGGTCCTCTTGCCGAGCGTTAAAACCAGTTCCGTGACCTCGCATTTCGTGATACCTATGGTCCTCATTAGCCCTGATCATCCGGATCGATTACATGCGATTGAAGCTTACGTCGACAGCGGTGCCATCGGCAATTATGTGGATCATGAAATGATTTTGAGGATGAATCTAACTCTTTGTCCCAAGGCTGTAAAGGACGTCATTACTACGGTGGATGGTACGGAGATAGCCTCCGGACCAGTAACGCATACCACTCAAGAAGTGACGCTAGTAAGTCAAGATGGACACCATGAGAAGATTGTGTTCGATGTGATCAAGGCCCCTCAGTTCCAGATTATTCTAGGAATACCTTGGTTAGAGAAACACAATCCTCAGATCGATTGGCGAGCAAGAACGGTTCAGTTTCCAGAATGTGTCTCTACTTGTCACCCTCCACCTGGTGTTGCACTGGCAGCAATTTCTTCGGAGACTCCCCAGTTACCTCCCGAATACCTAGAATTCCAAGATGTTTTCCGGAAGGATCAGGCTAACTCTCTACCTCCTCATAGGTCTTATGACTGCCAGATAGACCTGATACCTGGATCTACTCCTCCTTGTAGTAGGATTTATGCCCTCACCGAGCCTGAGAACCTTCACCTCCGACAATACCTGGATCAATACCTAGCGAATGGGTTTATTCGTCCTTCCAAGTCCCCTGCTTCTTCAGCTTTGTTCGTCGTTCCAAAAAAAGAAGGGGACCTTAGAACTTGTATAGATTATCGTGCCCTGAACCAGATCACCGTTAAGAATAGATATCCGTTGCCTTTGATCCCTGAACTCCTGGACCAAGTCAGAAAAGCATGCATATATACAAAGCTGGATCTTAGAGGAGCCTACCACCTGGTACGAGTAAAAGAGGGCGATGAATGGAAGACGGCCTTCCGCACCAAGTATGGGCTATTTGAATATCAGGTCATGCCCTTCGGACTTTGCAATGCCCCGGCCGCCTTTCAATATTTTATGAACGATGTCCTCAGAGAGCTCATAGATGTGTGTGTTGTTGTTTACATTGACGACATCCTCGTTTATTCTTCATCGGAATCTGAACATCGGAAACACGTGAAAATGGTCCTCGAGAGATTGCGTCAACACAAACTTTTCGCCAAATTGGAAAAATGTGTTTTCAACGTGACTGAAGTTGAGTTCTTGGGATTCATATTATCACCTAGCGGAGTGCGTATGGATTCAAAGAAGGTCGATGCAATTCTCAAATGGCCATCACCATCCTCCGTAAAAGGTGTTCAAAGCATGTTAGGCTTCGCTAACTTTTACCGCAGGTTTATCCCCGAATTCTCTCGAATAGTCCAGCCCATCACCGCCTTGTTAAAGAAAAACAAACGTTTTGAATGGTCTACCGAGGCGGAGCAAGCTTTCCAGAATTTGAAGACTAAATTTATCTCTGCACCAATTTTAAAACATCCTCGCCCCGAACTCCCCTACATCGTTGAAACTGATGCTTCGAGTCTTGCCATGGGGGCAGTTCTATCACAAAAGGACCCAGTAACCAATCAGTTGCATCCCGTGGCATTTTGGTCCCGCAAATTCTTGCCTCCTGAAATCAATTACACTATTACTGATAAGGAACTTCTGGCTATCAAGTCTGCCTTTAAGGCTTGGCGGCATTATCTTCTGGGGGCCCGACACACCGTTACTGTGATTACGGATCACCGAAACCTGCAATATTTGAAAACCGCAAAAGCCCAATCCTCTAGACAACTCCGTTGGGCACTATTCTTTGCCGAGTTTGATTTCATAATTACCTATCGACCTGGTACAAAAAACGGTAAAGCTGATGCCCTTTCTCGGATGGGAGTGGAAGAACACTTGATCAACCCTTAACCTGTACCTATCATTCCCGGAACAACGAATCCTGGGTGTACTCGCCACACAATCCATAGAGGAAGTTAAGGATAAAGCCAGGCAACTTGTAACTCCAGCAGACATACAGAATTGGCATCTGCAGGGAAAGGACTTTGCAGTGAAGGACAACTTATTGTATTTCCAAGAACGATTATACCTGCCCAGCACAGATTTACAGAAAAAGGTAATCTCTTGTTATCACGATTCCTTAATGGAAGGACATCCCGGTATGGCCAAAACCTCAGAAAAGATCAAGCGCTACTTCTGGTGGCCGTCTTGGAAAAAAGATATCAGAGACTTTATAATGTCCTGTGGAGTATGCGCCCAAAACAAGAGTCAAAAGGAAAAACCAGCCGGCCTCTTACGCCCTATTGACATCCCACCTCGCCCTTGGCATACGCTTTCTATGGACTTCATCACCGATCTACCTCCATGCTCCGGATACAATACGATCCTAGTAATCGTGGACTTATTCTCCAAGATAGCGCATTTCATTCCACTCAAAGGCTTGCCAACAGCAACAACTCTGGCCCGAGAATTTCTCGAAAACATCGTCCGACTGCACGGTTTTCCTTCAGTTCTAATTTCGGATCGAGGTAGTCAATTTATTTCTCATTTTTGGCGAAGTTGCTGTCGGTCGGCTCAAATTGATGTGAGACTATCGACCAGTCACCACCCTCAAACCGACGGACAAACCGAGAGGACCAATCAACAGTATTTACGCTGCATGCTGCAACAAACTGAAAAAACTTGGAAAGATATCCTTTGGATAGCCGAATATGCCTACAATAACTCTGTCCACTCGGGAACTGGGAAAACCCCGTTTTTTCTTCTATACGCCAGTCACCCTCGAACCTCGGAGTTGGATCCACTCCAAGATCTTGGAACACCAGCAGTAGACTACCTGCATTCTACAATCACCCAAGCCTTTAAGGAAGCCGTTTCTCACCTTCAAAGGGCTAAGGAACAATACAAGAAAGGAGCAGATCAACATCGGAAGGAAGCCCCCCAATATCAAGTAGGAGATCAAGTCTGGTTATCCACCAAATATCTACCTCTAAAAGGACCACACACATTCAACCCAAGATACGTTGGTCCCTATTCCATCACTACCATAGTAAACCCAGTAGCGGTCAAGTTGGACTTGCCCCCTCACATGAAGATACATCCGGTTTTCCACGTCTCTCTATTAAAACCCGTGCAACCTCAAACCCGACTACCTAAATCTCCAAAACCTATCCTAGTGGATGGAGAACTCGAGTTTGAAGTCAAAAGCATCCTGGACTCCAAGATCTCCAAATCTAAACTATTTTACCTAATTGACTGGAAAGGCTACGGCCCCCAAGAAAGATCCTGGGAACCTGCAGAATATGTCCACGCTCCTCGTCTAATCAAAAGATTCCATCGAACCTTTCCTGACAAGCCCAAACCCCCGGAGAAGCCCGGTTTGGGAGGGGCCTTGAGGGGGGGTGCTGTCATGATCTCTGCTTCCAAAAGGTCAGGACTTACCCAACTCCCTTGGAAGCAGACCCATAACCCAGGTTCTGAGTGCCAACCAGTCCCAATTGGGACCTTTTGGACCCTGTCCTGGCGCCAGTGGCACCAGGCTCATAAATATGCCCAGTCCCAGCGCTGGAAGCGCCAGGCTCATAATACTTGGGTGGACTTACCTGCAGCAGACCATGCTGCTTACTTACCTGCCAGTTGAGCCTCTAATCCTCTTCTGTTTGGGACTACTTTTCCTGTTGGGTGGGGCAGGAGCCACTCCCTAGGTTCAGAACACTGGAACTCTTCTGGATAGCAGGAACTCTTTTCTTACCTAGGCGAGGCTGTGGAAGGAGACACCTAAGCACTACAGGAGGCTATTTAAACCACACCCGATGGATGAATCTTGCTTTGCGTTATTCTGCATCCTCTGCAGCAGAACGCTCATCGTGTCTTCTGCATCTGATCCTGGGCCTAAGGGAAAAAGGCTTACCATCCTGAATCCAGTCTTCAGCAACACCTATAAAGACAAGAAAGAACAGGTTAGCATTACGGTCTTCAGTGACAGCGCTTCTCTTACCTGGTCCATCAGCTGTCACCAACGCCTCGCGCTGCATTCCGGCATCTGAAAGACAAAGGCTTACCTACTCTTCGCGTGCTCCGGAGGTCTTCGCACTGCATTCCGGCATCTGAAAGACAAAAGCTTACCAACTCTTCGCACGCTCCGGAGGCCTTCGGCGCTGCATCCCGCATCTGAAAGACAAAAGAAGGTGCGTTTAAAGACATTGGGTAACTTTATTACTCACGTGCCATTACTCCTTCCCACGCCGAACCCAGTGGGTATTCCGGCACCCTTCAGCAGCTCCGAACTTGTACCTGCAAGATAAAAGGACAGTTAGTGCGCATCGTGAAGCAGGCAACAAGCGCTTACTTACGTGCTTCCAGGCGCTTCTATTCCTCACACGGGTTCCATCCTCAACTCACTTCAGCCCGTCATCCGCCATCGCCGGAACCCTGCAAAACAAGAGACATCATTACAAAAGACTTTTAAAGACATTTGAAATACTCAGAACTTACCGTTCGTGCAGTAAACGACGGACAGCAGTCCTCTGAGGTCAAGAGGCCTGCACCCTTATCCAGTGAAGAAACTGGTTACGGCACCCTGCCCCGAGGCAGATGGAGAGCACGGCGTTCACTTACCTAAGGTGAGAGCGTTAACCTTTGGGGTTCTACAGGAGAAGAGAAGGGGAAGAAGAGAGAGACACCCAATAACCCCAGTTCATTAATCCCATATTTTCTGTCTGCAGACATCTTATTCTTCGAGTCAGACATACAGTGCACAGAGGTCCAGCCCAAAGAGCCAACCTTGTGTTACACATCACCTTTTGAAGATACGGTATTCGCCCAGTCAAGACCGGCGCCTCTGCGGGAATCAGGTGAGCGTTACACCCGGGCACAACCAAGGTGGGAGAGTCGTACTCCCTTCGGCTTCCGTGGTTACAGAGGGGTTGCGTATACCCCTTGAGGTTTGACACGGGACACCTAAGATCGATACACAAAGACGATCTTGATTACTGTAAGCCACAAGAACACTTGTCAGGTTAGAGAAACAGGTGTATCAAAGGGGATTAGGAGAATAACTCCTCCTTCTCGTCACATTGCCTATGGACAAAGTGAACACGATCTGCCACACAGGGTCTAGGACAAAGGGGACAAAGACAAAGGGGTCTGGGACCCACAAATAAGATACCAGAACAAAGGGGTCCGGGAAACATGGGAAATAAATGAAATAAAAAGGGGTCTGGGACCCACAGAAAGGTGTCAGTGGCAAAAGGATTGCACAGCGCTACAGTGCAAGAGAAATACTTGACAGGGAAGTATACCAAGTATATATAAATAAATAAAACTGGAAATAGAAAGCGAGTCTGGGATCCGCACCTAAAACCTGGAATTCTACAAAGACAAAGTAACTAGGCACATTCGGGAAACAGGAGGCAAACTGTGCAAAGAGAAGCCCAGGGGGAGGAAGACACTCCGTCTGGCATCGAGGACCACCTCTCAAAGAGCAGGGAAAGGGGAGAGTGCCCCTGCCCCACGTGACACTGTAAACATTATAAAAGAAAACCTGGAACGGAGACCAGGGAAAACTCCTATGTAGAAGCCTGTTTTTCTTTTCACTTTTTGGAATTTTATTTTGCAAACTTGCAGTGAACTTTAGCCCTGAAGAACCCCCACCCCATCACCCACACATGTTAGATTAGGTTATTGTGTGAGGTCTGGAAATAGGGGGTTTTGTCATAACAACAGACTTAGTTTATTTGGGCACCCTGACTGACTCCTTAGCTTATGATGTTGAGGCAGGGAAACCCCATATTAGTAGTAGGCTTAGAAAGGCAAATATCCATCCCCACTTTGTTTTAATAAAAGTTTATGCCAACCAACTTACCACTCATGTGTCCATCTCCTATCTCTGCATGCTTACATATGGTGTCAGAAGTGGCATGCTGCCATGTTGACACAAACTGGGGAACCCACATGAGTAGTTAGCAGGATCACATGGCACATAATCGCTAGCACCAGGGGTGATATACTCGGAAAGGGATTGACTAACATTGGGCCTCATTACGAGTCAGTCGGTCCGGAAATAACAGTGGCGGTAAACCCGCCACCGCCGTTGTTTCCGGACTGGTTGGTGTGACCTGGCGGGTTTAACACCACCCACCTGCAGGTGGAAACACCGGCACCATCACAAATGGTGCCGGTGTTTCCACTTCCCCATTCCCATGGAGTCCTATCGGACTCCATGGGAATGGGGATTTAAGGAATTCCGCCTCCGGAATTACCGGAATTACCGGGTCACTGGGGTTGTAATGCCACGGTGATTCCGGGAATCACGGAGGCGGAATGGTAATACGAGTCCGGTGGTAACATGCCAGTTTTTCCGGCTCGGTTACCGCCGGACTCGTAATGAGGCACATTGTCTTTTCCATCAGTAGGTCATCAACCCTAAACCTAGAGACAAATCAACCTCACTTTATTGGGTCAAGAACACATGATCAGGGTCTGCTTAGAAGCCCTGAACCCCATAACTATGTGAACCGTAGGATGGGAGTTCCCTTTCAGCTATTGACCTCCCAGTCCATTCTTCCAGTAAGGAAAATCATAGAGGGGAACAGCTATAATCTTGTTTTCCCCCAGAGTATCTGCTTTCTGCCAGAGACAAGATTATCATCTCCTTGGACTTGCAGGTAGACCTCACGCCCCTAACTTGGTCCTCTAGTTTATGCCTTCTGCGGGATACGGCCAAAAGGGAGAAAACAAACCACTAACCATCATGTCTTGTAGAGCGAAAATAAAATGTGCCTTCTTGAACTTCTCATCAACCCCAGTTAAAGTCAGAAGCGGCGGGTTGGTGGGAACCCTGATATACAAGACCTTATGGGAGTCTTCCTCTAACGAGACCAATAGAGAAAGAAAGGGAGATCACCCTGAGAATCCATCATGTTATGTTATGTTGATTTATACTGCACACAGCTACCACCCAGGGGCAGTCACCAGGTTCTCACATGGCTCTGCAAGAGAAGAGGGTGGTGTGTGTTATTGGGGATAGGATGATAGGTAAGGTTCAGAACCAGAAGGAACAGGCTTCTGTGTGCGTTGTTTTGTGTGTGTCAGTTGGTTGAGCGGTCCAGTTTGTTGTAACCGTAGGGGTAAGACTTAATGCCTCTGAAATGTGCTAACGTTTCTGTTGAGTATGTGTGTCATATGCGGTTAGGGTGGAGGTGCAATTGTGGTCGTCCGCACTGGTTAGTTGTTTCCATAAGGGGGTCCAGTGTCACAGATGTTTGTTAGGTGTTAGATTGAGTTGTGTTGCTGTGTGTTTGCGGGTAGTGTAAGAGGATTTATGGGCTATGTGAATTGGTATGTTCCATCTGAAGAGAAGGGAACCCTAGATGAATGTTTCTATCCCTCAGAAGGGGAGGTTCACCATCGTCACACCAAGGATGAGTCCTTGTGGGAGAATGCCAAACTTCTCAACACCTTAATAGCTTTGAAAAATTCCTTTGCTCTTGAAATAGAAAACCGGGAGACTCCAGAGCCTAGAATCTCAAGGTCCTCCCATAGGAGTGATAACCTTAGAGATCTTGAAGGCAATGAGAATGCTACTTTATACCTTGAGAAGAGTAAAACACCTGAGCCACCGGTAGTGATATCCCAACCAACCCCTGAAATCTTAGTCAGGACCATTCCTGATTCCCCACTTTCTTGGGAAATGTCTGGCCCCTTCAAGACAGCAGAATGTGAGACTTCTGGGAACCCAGTCATCCTGTCCCCTCACTGGGGTGATTACCCCATTATAACAGGATAGGAGAAGGAGGATATTTCTCACCCTGAGGGAGGTAACCTGTCCAAGCCATCTGTTACCCTGGATAAAAGGGAGACTATCGAAATCCCCCCTTCTAAGAGTCTACATCAACAGGTTTTCCAGATAGAACAGGAAAAAAAGAGAGGAACATCTGTACAATCAGAATTCCCAGAAATCAAGAGACCCCTAACAAATCCAGGGATAGTGAACTAGTGTCACATCTCTGCGGCATTGGTCGCTTTGGCAGCGCCGCCGATTGTGCAGAGCCCTTTGCGTCCGCCTGTCTAAGATGGCCGTGGACGGCTTTCCCGTAGCGGCTCACAACGGTATAGACTTTGCACGCTCCTCTACGACGCAGGCGAGCGGTCACATGATCCCATATAGGAAAGGAAACACAGATACCTGCCGCGTCGCTACTCCTGAATGGGACGCTTCGTAAGATTCGCCACTAGATAGACGTTCACTACTACGTGATTCCTTGTCACTATTCTTCCCTGCAATTCACTCTCCTTCCCTTCCTTCCTCCTTGTTACTTTTCCTCTCCAGGCTTAACAGAACCTTGTTTTCCCTCGGCAACTCTCGTGCTTCCGGCACCCTCTCTGACTGGCCGCTCCCTCAACCATCCCCTTCAGAGTAAGTTAGCATTCTTTCTTTTCCTGGTCCTCTATCCTTTCATAATAGTTCTCTTACAGAAAGCATATCTTTTCTCTTGAAGGGAAACTGATATAACGTTTCCGGCTTTAGGGACCAGAAGTCGTGATTTCCGATAACTTCGAATCTCTCGGCTGAGAGTTCAACATTCTTCCAGTAAGTGCAGATCTCTGCCTTTTCTGCACATCTCCTGAAGTTCTGTGCTAAATATATTTACCTGTTATCTTACCTGTATTGTATACTCCCAGATGACATCATCGAGATGACCTTGGTTTACCTCAAGACACGCCCGGAGCACCTGTGAACACCATCGTCCAGGGTTTTCTTCCCCTGAGGATTTCCCTGGGAGGACTTGCTCATACCCGCTCTGGTGTATTTTACCCCCGGAGAGGGTGGAGCAAGATTGATCAGGGGGATTCTTATTTCTACATTTGCTGCATACCAGGGACTTGCTGTCAGATCAGGTTAGTGCCATTTTAGCTTTTGAAGGGTTTTTTCTAAGCTCCTCGGATTCTACCGATAGTGATTTGACAACTAGGTATTAACACCCTCGTAATAAGAGATGAAGAAGAGATGCCATCCTCTATAACGGCATCTGCTACTCTACATAAGAAATGTTTCTCCTGTGAGGTGTTTGGTCACAAGGCGAGGGATTTCCCCTCGATGAAAATTAATTTCCCCAACATCTCCTCACTTAAGGAATACATCCAGGAAGAGAACATTAACAAATCGAGAGCTGAACCATCCTTTGCTAGTATCCTCTACTCTCAGCCCAGTGAAATAACAGCCAATTGGGAAGAAATTATGGGGAGATCTCCAGCTAGAGGGAAGAAAACTAAAAATAAGAAAAACAAGACACGATTCCTATATGTGAAAGTAAACACCATCTACCGGGTACCCGTTACAATTGAACAGAAACAACTGTGGGCCCAGTTGCATAGCGAAAGTAACAAGTGTGCCATCAGGCCTGAGTTGTTGCCTAAAAATTGGAGAAGGACTCAAACTGAAGAAATGTGTTATTTCCTTGAACACATGAAAACATACTCTTTTGGGAAGGTCCCCATAGGCATCGTTGGGAAGGAAATCTGGGTAACAGCGTCTGTAATCCCACTGCTACCGGCACAATTAATCCTCTGTAGTAATCTGCCCCAGTTTTCCAAATGGGTTTCTGCAATAGCACAGATAGACCTTCGAGTAAGATCCCAGGGCTATGTGACATCCCCCATGACCCTTGTTTAAACCCTGATGGGGAAGCCACCATTATAAGGGGAATGACATGTGACAAATCTTCGGATATTGTCCCTTCTCCCCTAGAGGAAGCCCATTCTCATGCGGCCAGGGTGAAGCTGCCACAGCCCAGATGTCCCGCTGGGGGTGGTGCACAGGGGGGATCACATGGGGAGAGATCACCACAATGGGATTAGGGACAACTGCATGAGAAGAATGCGGTATTCCCCAAATGTACACCTCTTCCCTTCAACTCCCCTCTTCTCTTCCCTGCTAGCTTCCACCATGTGCTTTTGTAAAGTTACCCCAACTGCTAATGCTGAGATGAGGAAGAACTCGATGACTTGGTAAGGTTGCCTAGTAAAACCACTGAGACGAGGAAGAGTGGCGGAGCAATGACAAGTGCTCCGCAGAGCCAAGGTCAACAATCTAGCCTTCCATGTAAGCAAAAACAGGAAGAGGATATAAAAACAAAAAAAGGACTTACAAAAAACACACACAGACCTGGAGGCAGGCCAGCCGAGGAGCAGAGCAGCATAGAAGGTAAAGAGACTCGCAAGATTCAAGGGATCTGGCCGGTTTGGCAGAGGGAGAAACCCGCTGACCGGGATGCTGAGACGACTGCAGTGGCATCCGAACAAAGTCTGCAAACAGCAGACCGGGAGAAGAAAGGCAAAGAGAGGGACCAGGCTGAGCCAAATACCACAGAGAGATGAAGTGGAGAGAGCCTTGAGTTTTGTTTGTTTGTTTTTTATTTATATAGCGCTCCCCAACTAAAGGTACCTGGGCGCAAGTTTACATGTTACACTTGAGTGTGTACACAGATTAACAGGTTACAGTCAAAGTACAGGTGAATAACATTACATTTGGTGAGGCACATCGTATAGTATTACAATTATATTCTACAAGCAGACAGAATGAGGTGAGGCACACTTGGTATGATACATCATATAGTCTTGCAAACTATATTATGCATACAGATACAATCACAGTGGCAAAATAAAAGATTGCCAATACATGTTGGTGGTTGTCAGAATTGGTTTTCAGTAAAGAACAAAATAGACATAGATCGATACTCAGGAGGATAGGAGCTAAAATCTGCCTTTAAGAAACTGGATTATTTTTGTGAGACTAACCAGGTTTTTAGTTTTTTTTCGAAAAGTGCAGGATACTCTCTCTGTTCTGAGGTCTGTAGGTAAAGCATTCCATAGCTTTGCGGCTAGGACCGGAAAGCTTTTGCCCCCAGATTTTTCAAGTTTGTATCTTGGTATGATGATTTAGTTAATTTGTGCGGGCCTGGTGGTTTTTTTGTCTGATAGGTTTTTGGAAAATTAGGTATTTCGGTGTCATGTTGGCTAAGCACTTATGGGTGAAGGATAACGTTTTGTAAGTGATTCTGTTCTTCACAAGGAGACACTTTACTTTTTAACTGGCTGCCGTGATGTGGTTGGCTCTGGGTATGTTAAGGGAAGCTCTAAGAGCATTATTGAAGTTTGTTGAGGTTAAGCAGACCAGCTCTGTTTCATAATGTTTTGCAATGGTCAAGTTTAGATAAGATAAGTGCCCTGGCCAGGATGATGCAACTGTCAGGTGACAGGAATGGTCTGCAGTCGGTTATACGTTTAGCTGTGTAGGCTACTGAGGAGGCTGTGGTGTTGATTTGTTTAGTGAGGCTAAGGTTAGAGTCTAGGTATATCCCTAGTGTTTTGACTGCTTTAGCCACTTGGATGGTATTGTTGTCAATACTGAATCATTGGAAAAGGCTGGGTAATTTGTTCAGGCGGTTTTGACAGACAATCAATAATAACTCTGTTTGTCATCATTCAGACAGAGGCCGTGAGTGGCTATCCATGGCTGAATGATAAGGTAGATTTTGTTCAATAGGGATGAACATTTCTATATCATCTGCATAGTTAGTGTAGGTGATGCCCAAGCTGTCTAGGTGATCAAATAGTGGCGGAGTGTTTGGCAGAGTGTTCGGCAGGAGTGGAGATCTCCTGTCACAAGCAGCTAATCGATTTGACTGATGAACTCTACCATAAGAAAGGGTAAGGCAATTATTTGTATCCCCTCCTCTACAGCTCTGGAAGTGCCGCGTAACGGCAACTCATTGACATTTGTACTGCCACGGTTCAAATGATACATGTTGAATTAGATAGCATCATACAAAATAAGCAATAATTATATTCGTGCGATCGCATAGAAACACAGTTGCCAAAATATTACTAAAACACAGACTTGCAACGTGAGATAGGCAACGAACAGAACAAGAGCTTATGAGACAGCTGACAAACCCATTCTATAGCGGAGATTGAGTCAGTGCTATGAGAGTCTGCTGATCTGCTGATCCAATTACAACTCTGTAGTGGACAAGTACCTAAATGCAACAGAGCGACTGCAAGGATTATCCTTTGAGCGCTGTTGCTCAATGAATTATAGATACGGTGAACAGCTAACACCTTCAATGCTAGGTTTAGCCAATAAAAACATTGTATTAACATAAGCTCACCCATATGGCGAAAACAAATCTAGCGTATGAGAAGATAGCAATCAGAAAAGGGACCAAGCCTACTTTGCAAGTATAATGGAAAACAAAGATTATGGGGAGACTCCGGGCATTTTTTCCTTTGATCCCCAGAACCCTAAAATCTCAAGGCCTATATAGTAATCAGTAAAGTGATTAAGCTTACCTTGAACACACAATGGGAAACAAACACTGGGGAGACTGCGGGCACTCCTGCCTTTGATCCCCAGAATTGAACAAATTACAGAAACGCAAACTCTGAAGTGGCACTTTACCGCTAGACAAGGTTGTGTGTAAGTGCGAGCTTGAATTGTAATCTTGACTTCAACTGGAATTGTGTAATCCTACAACTTCCCACAAGGATATTTCTTCATCTCCAGACAGTAGAAAGGAGACTACAAACCCACAAAACCAATATACGTCATCATGGTGGCAATGACTGGACCAAAGACTTGCCATCAGATGAAGAAAGGTAGTAATGCAGATATACTATATAATACCTCGATACTCCCTCATATAATAAAAATGAAAAAACAAACAAGGCAGAATGACATTGAGGTAAAGGAACACCCTAGACAAAACACAAGTCTAGAGCAAAAGAATGGAAGCCTACGGAAGACGCAAGAAACAGAAAAATCTGAGTCTGATGAAAGAGAATTAACTAAGTAGAAGGTGGAGGAGCTGCCTTCCACACAAAAGATTACCAACCCCAAATTGAAGGGTAACAAATCAGAAGACAAGAAAAGTGAAACTCTTGGAAAATCATTAACACAGAAGTCACCAAATAAGAATCCCTCTTTGAAAGTTAGTCAGATGGCCATACAAGATGCAGCTAAAGATACCTCACTAGAAGATAAGAGTACTGTCGATGAGGACAAATCTAATCAAATAGGTGAACACACAAACCTGCAATCGTCAGAAAATACGGCAACTCCCCTGTTGACATTGAAATTAAGAGCAGAACATGCCAAAGAGATATGGCAAGAGAAATTCAATACACAAAACATAGAAAGAAAACGCATCTCACCCAAATTGCAACCGGAAATGACAAAAATTGCAAAACTGTCCTTAGACATAACAGATCGAATCTCTGATGGCAAATCACGAAAGAGATCTCAACTTTTTGGCCTTAATCCGTTTAACAGTGGATCCAATGAGACAAGAGACATGACTTCTACTCCAGCTCCCAAAGACCCAAAACTGACAAAAACAAATATAACAACACAGTCGAAAAAAGACAAATTAAATCTATTTAACTGTACCGATACACTTATTACTAAACAAATGAATAAAGAAACTCAACAAGAACGTATAGAAAGACATAACCAAATCAAAATGGAAAGACAAGATCAACATACAAAAAGCATGTGAGAAGCAGAAAGAGAAACAAAACGATGTGAAGCGCAGCATTGTCACTGTGAAAATGAGTCAAATATGCCAACTCAACCTATACCAACAACGATGGTAGATCTTCAAAACTCACTAATGGCTGCATCTACCTACGCATTTGCACCATTATTAAAATTACTGGAAACTCACACAGACACTATGAAAGATCAAGCTACTTGCTTGCACTTATCCACACAAAACAGATCAATCTAGAGGCATTTGAAAAGCGCACACAAGACAGATTGGATAAAGAGGCAGAGTATTCGGCTCAATGGCAGGCCAGGTTATTTGACATTGCCAGAGTTGACAGAAATGACAAGAATGACATGACATCAGTCCTTATAACCATGGTGAAACACATGGGAAATAATGCTCAAAGGAACAACTCTAACCAACAAGAGAATGAAATAAGATCACAAAACCAACAAGAATCATGCATAAGTAAGACAACTAACAACATGGCACCAATGGGAAATGAAGTATAACAGAGATTGAAGGAGCTAAAACCACCAAGCTTCCCAATATTTGAAGGCCCACAAAAGGGAGCAAAACAACAAGAAAAGTGAAAACGTCAAGCCCCTGGGCCAAAAGAAAAGAATAAACCTTCTAAACCCAAAAATTGTATGAAAGGATCACAAGCCTTTTTACAAAATATAAGGCTCCGGCAACGAGTACCTGACTCCACACATTCAAAGCAAGATAAAAAGAAATTTGAACAAAATCCTGTACAACAGCTCCAGAAAGTAAAGAATGCACTAGAAGAGTACAAAACTAGCTCAATGGAAGACAGCCATATACAAGAGGAAATCTTGATGAACTTATCGACATACACCATTGATGAAGGAGAAGAAGCTGCAATAATGCTACATGATGAGTATATAGTCATCAATGAAGACTGCTCACCAGGAGAACTAACCCAATCTGGGAATGAAAGCACAAAAAATAATGAACACTCCATCCTAACGTGCGATGACATTTCAGATACCGAACTTACATTCTATACAGGGTCAGAAATAAGTTCTACAAAAAAAGAAAGACAAAAAAAAGACCCCGATCCAAAGAGAACTGGATGATATGAGCTCCTCAGTTTCGAAGATCCAAGAGGATCTTACTCTGACAAAACTGTCAATATCAAAACAAAATGGCAGAGACACGACAATATTGTTCTGAATAGAACAAACATACTAAGGTTATTACATGCGATTCCTAATCTAAAAATTATTGAATCAAGGGATATTCAAACAATTGAATTTCTCCATGAACACCGTACTAACAATGCAGCTGTACATTTCTAATACAGGAATACTGCAAATACTGTAACAGATATGGCAAGAGAATTAGATACTCTGGGATTTGAAATCACAAATAAAGAAATAACAAACAATAGAACAACCAAGGAAAATCATCATCAAAGAAAAAGCATCTCTCCTAGTCGCATATTATAACATGAGATCAAGAAAGTGGAAGCCCCTGGAAATTATGCTGTTGGAACACTCGTGGCTAAAGGGCTCTCTTCAGGGGCGACAACCGGATTATTAAAAATGGTGATATATTGTATTTACAAGAAATGTGGATCAGTTAGCAACCCTCCTGTGATGGATTCATAATATACATTAACCCTGCTATCACTAGAGAAAAAGGTCGACCATATGCGGGCCTTTAAACTATGATAAGATTGGGATTGAAGATACAGGTAATTAAATCTTGCAACCTGAACCCATTTACACAATGTACCATTATAGAACACTCATCCATCAAGCTAAATTCTAGAACGAAAAATAAACAATCAAAGACAAGGATAGCCTCTATATATAATGTCTACTGGAATCCATGTGCCATTAACGATAATGTATTCATTGACACCGTACAAAAAATTGACGAACTGAAGATAATGTATCCAAAAATTGAGGCAATTATATGTGGCGACTTCAATATCCATCGCTTCACAAAAACTGGGAATAAAATCGCCCTCAACAAATTTACGAAGAAAGCCCAACTATGGAATAAGGAATGCTCAATGAGAGATCTAATCCTCGTTAATGGCCTGATAAAAGGAGACATCCCACCAAAACCAACTTGGGGTAAAAGAAATACAGTCGGTTACCTGGATTACATCTTCGTCTCTGGCTCACTGATGAAACACCTTGAATCACTGGAGATTACGAATAAGACCACAAGCGACCATAACGTCTTAACTTTAACATGGATGGTTCTTCAAACTCGCCCCCACATAAATATAAAAGTGCCTTTAGAAGTGAACCAAGGATTGAACCGGCTATGAATTTCTGACATGTAGGTGCAACAACTACTGACGATCTTTGAGAATACTGAAATGATGGACAATAATAAAATTGAATACGAATGGCTATTTTACAGACAAAAAGGACTTAGATCAAAACAACGACCACAACCTGTCCAGCATCTTCATGCATTTAATTAGGAAACGGCCACCAAGAAAAAAAACTTAGATTAAAGATTTGAATGGCCCAAAAATTGAATAATGAAGATAGAAAAATAACTATTCAAAAGCTCAAACAACAGTATAGAAACTGGCAAAGAAATTCACGAGCAATGCGCATGCAACTAGATGCAGAGACAATGCTGGCCACATTAAATCAACGCAACACCAGAGAGATGTGGAACTTGCTAAATAACAATCATCTCACTAAAGAACTTGTAACTGCTGATGTATCTGAGAAAGCATGGTCAGCGCACTTCACAAATATCTATAAAAAAAAAGAAGTGATGAAAAATTATGAAACCAGAAAAATACAAAAATGCAATAACTCAGTCCTGGGAATTTGAATGGTCTCATGACGAAATCTTAAAGATCATACAGCATCTCAACTCCTCCAGGGCCCCGGGTCCAGATGGGTTAAGTAATCACATTTTGAAGAGAAACCCAGAGGTCTGGTCAAGACTATGTGAACACATGTTTCACCTCATTATAAAAAATAAGCAAATTCCGACTACCTGGACAAGCTCTATTGTCATCCCGATTTACAAAAAGGACAACCGAGATCAACCAACTAACTACCGACCATCGGCACTGTTAGATCCCCTAGGGAAAATATTTGCCACCATATTACAGCAACGCCTGACAAAATGGACAATGAATACCCAAAGATTCGACGTGAGACAAACGGGTTTCCTAAAAGAAGTTGGCACTAACATCAACCTTTTTATATTGAACCTATTGAAGCTAAAAGCAATGAGGACAAACACCCATATCCTTACAACATTCATTGATTTCCAAATGGCTTTTGATAGCGTTAACAGGAAAAAATTGTGGGATAAATTGAGAGAGTGGAACTGCCCTTCGAACATCCTGGAACCCATAATGGCGCTGTATTCATCCACTAATGTCCGTGTCCCACTGTCTCAAATGGGAGCAGTAACAGAGGTAATTAATACATGGAATGGCCTAAAGCAAGGGTGCCCGCTGGCTACTACATTGTTCTGTCTTTATCTGGCTGACTTTGAAGATCATCAAAAAACTGTAATAATCAATCCACCAATCTTGAATTGAACTCCCATTAAATGGATCCTGTATGCAGACGGCATGGTTCTACTAGATAAGACCAAAATCGGCATGCAGAAGATGGTGAATATCCTATCTAATGATGTAGAAAAGAATGATTTAAGCTTCAACCTAGCAAAAACTGAATTGATATGCCTAACCAAGAATGGGGAAAAAAGAAAAGAAAGAACCGGCGATCTATCTTCAACAGAAAAAACTTGAATTAGTTACGTCTACAAAATATCTTGGAGTCTGGATCGATCAAAGCATTAATGGAAGTCTATGGAAAGACCATTTATTGATAAAAAATAGACTTCCTTGCTCGACAAGGAGCGATAATACGTAGAAAGTATGGAACATTTTCCTGCAAACCCCTGACAATGTTTTACAGACAAAAGGTAACTGCAATAGTTACATATGGAAGTGAATCCATCCTAAACTTGTCATGGACAACGTGGGATGCGATAGAAGGAAGGGTCTGGAGAAAAGTTCTAGCTTTACCACCCTCTTTCCCAGTAACTCAAATTTGATTTGAACTGGCCTTACAGTCCCTGGAATCCATTGTAATATGGAAAATCCTAGACCTATATAGGAAGATTGTGAATAATGATGACACGCCATCGACACGGTGCTTGCAGACTCACCCCAATTCCAGCTACTACAAAATATTGGATACATGGAAAGAAAATTGCAAACAACTGATGCAATACAAGAACATAACAGAAGAAATACTAGCTTGTAGACCAGTGGAAGCAAAAAGAAAAATACAAAAAGCTCATTGGATAAATACTACAGAAAAAAAAGATGAATACCGCGTATCACTTAATTGTACGATAGATTGTCGAAAACTCAATCCGATGCCAAAATATCTGGACCTCTTCCCCTGTCGACAGACACAGAACACATTCCTTAGTCTCGGATTGAATTTGCTTCCAACAAGAGAGATACTTGTAAAAACTAAGCACATTCCAAAGGATCAAAAATTCTGTCGAGGCATGAAGGAAAACAAAAGGAAGAAAGAGCAAATAAATTTAACTTAACAGTCAAGCTCAAGTTCATAGTTCTCTATTCATTCTCTAATTGATCAGAAATTGAGTTGGTGGTACCCTTCCCTTCTTCCATAATCAGTCTAAAAATATCCTTTAAATATGCCAGTAGGGCTAGTGTGACAATTACTTGTTTTCCTTGGTTCAAAAGCTCCCACCATTCTCTAATAGACATTACAGTGAACTCCTCGATTAATTTTCCCAAGTGTTTCATTCTTAGGTGAGTCAACGATGGACACTGTAACGTGAGATGGAATCGAGTTTCTGTTGGTTGAGAGCAGAATCTACAAGTATAGTCGCGTTCAATAGTGGCCTTCTGTCTTTCTATTACTTCCTTTGAGGTGTACAAATTAAAACGAAATCTCATGAAGTCGTGCCTCAATGTAGGAGATGGGACTTATTTATATAGCTCAGGACTACACCTCATTTTCTGAAGTCTTTTCTTTTCGTTCCCCCAATTTTTAGGTTGTTAATTCGCTCCTCTGTCATTATCCAATCTAAATCAAATAGCTTCTTTTTCACGTGTCCTGGATTCTGTGATAGCATGTCTTCCGATAACTCTATACTTTGCAAGATTTCCATACATATACTTTTCCATTGAATGAGGGTTCTTTCTTGCTCTTGCTTTAGTGCCTTTTTAACAACTACAAACCCACCTTCACCCGGGGGGCTTAGACACTTACGTAGGAAGGACAATGTTTTCCACACAGTGACCGCATAAAGTGACGTAAGCCCCAGCTCTTTTCGCATCATGTCCATTGGGAGCGAGTTAGGCATGCCAAGTACTCGCCTCCAAAAGAGGCCCTCAATTTGTGGCCACACATCCCCTGCAAGTGAAAGTTGTGCTTCTGCGCCATAGGTCAGTATGGGCATGACCTTGAGTTTGTAAAATTCAATCAGTGGTGCTAATGAAAACTTACAATACCTTTGTTTAATAACTTTCGCTTGTGATGTCAAGTTCCTAGATTTGCACTTCACTGATGTCAGCCCATAAGAGTCATTGATACTATCATTGAGGGTTGAGCCAAGATAGGCCATAGATAGAACTTCTGGTACTCTTTCTCCTTTCAGGTACCATGCTCTTCTGGAACGTCTTGTGCCCGTAAAGATATTGTATAAAGTGGGAGAGACACACGAGCCTTGGGACACGCCACATAAGACTGGGGCTGAGTCAGCTGTTGCAGTGGTAGATAACACTGTCATGGTCCTATTTGAGAGAAAGGATTGAATGCAGGTGATGGCTTTAACTGAGAGATGAGCAGCTGGTGTAAGGTGCTTACAAAGACAGATTGGCGAAGGCAGAGGAGGTTGTTCCTTTCAAGGTGTTTTTGAATTTGGATGTACGCTGCCCTATACAGAATTTTGAGTAGAAACGGTACCGTGGCTATGGGTCGATAATTGGTCAGTGTGTTAGGGTCAAGTGATGGTTTCTTCAGGAGTGGGCAGTCCCACGCATCTTTAAGGTTGGTAGGGACTGTGCAGGATTCGAATGAAGCATTTATAAAGGTTGTGATGAAAGGTGAAATATCTGCTACCACCTCTTTGATGAAGGAGGGCGGGCAAGTATCTCCCTGAAATTTAGAGGGTTTGAGGCTTTCGATAATGTTAATAGATTCTGACACTGAGATAGGAGCAAACAGAAAAGGAGTGGGCAGGTTTGTGGTGACTTTAGTCGGGTTGTAGTGTTTAGCTTCAACAGAGAGACTTTGTTTTTTAGCTTCAATTTTGGTTTGGAGGAGCGTAATTTTGTCTAGCAGGCCTGCTTGGATGTCCGAGAACCATTTGGTATCTTTGATGCATTGATCATCCGGTGTCACAGGTGTTTCCAATTCTCGGAGGATAGGGAAGAGTTCTTTGGTCCCGGATTTTGTGTTGCTGATTCTCTGATTGCAGGTATCCCTTTTCCTTTAGTGGATAGCATTTTTGTAGTTGGATGACGCTTGTGCGATTTCACTTTATTGAGAGCAGAGGTTTTTTTTCTCCATGCCCCTTTGGCTACTCTCTTAGTACTCTGCAGCTTTTTTAGACTAATGGTGTACCGAGTATTGAGGGTGTGCGTTTGTTCAGCTTTTCACATTTCTAGAGAGGCTACTTCATCTATGGCCAGAGAGAGGGTATGGGTGTACAGATCGACCAATTTTTCTGGGCAAAGGGTATTGTAATTGTGCATGCTAGTGGTGGGGTTAAGTAGCGGGAGCATCTTATCCACTGTAATATTCTTATTATTTCTAGTTGGTGGTGGGGCCATGCTGGGGCTGGAGCTAGTCCTCGGGGTGTCCTGAATGGTCAAGGTGATAAAATGGTGGTCAGACCAGGCACAAGGTGTGATAGAGAGGACTTTGATGTTGCAATTAAGGTCTGCAATCCAATCAAGGGTTATTCCTTTAATGTGCGTGGGGCTAGTGATGCGATTAAGAAAGCCAAGTCCTGTAATGGTATTGGCAAGGGCCAAGGCATTATTGTCATTAGGGTCATTGAGGCCCACGTTGAGGTCACCTAGAAGGATGATTTTCGACCCTGGTTTGACATTGTTAGTAAGGAGAAGTGTGATCTCTTCTTTCCAGCTTTCCAGTTCTCCAGCTTTCCTGGCTGCAGTGCCACTACAGAGGGGAGCAACATTGCGAGAAAGTGAGAGAAAGTGGGTAAGTGCTGCAGAGCTGATATAGTGGAAATCGAGTGTGTGAGAGAGAAAGCACACGGAAACAGAAAACAGAGCTGCTGGAGAAGTCAGTGTGAAAGCTGAGAGAAAGGGCATGGAGAGAACATCCAACCACCCTGCAGAAGCAACTGTGCAGTCGCCGTAGAGATCTTGATTCCAGAAGTCGGTCTAGAGAACGGGAAACCAAACGAAACCACCAGAAACACTTCGACCCTCCAGAGAATACTGAGTGTTGAAGCAGGAGGTACTTGGGTGGTATTGTACAAAAGGACTGAATACCAAAAGTTCGACTACCAAAAGTCTGACCCCCAATTTTCCACATACATATATGTGGGGGGGTAAAGTGTATAAAAATGTATAGGGGTAAGATGGGGGGACTGTGGGGGGGTCGCCCCGATATATATATTTGCGGAAATAAAAAACAAATCGAACTTTTGGGAGTTGAACCTTTGGGTTCGGTAAAATCATGCAGACCCACTTGGGTTGAGTGTGGAGAAGAGAAAGGCATGGGGCACCTAAGAAACAGGATCCTGGACCCAAAATGATATACAAAGACTACCTTGATTACCCTAATCCACTTGGCATGTTAGAGAACCAGGTTTATCAGAGGGGAATAGGAGGATAATCCGTCGTCCTTGTCGCAGTGCCTGGGCAGGAAGTGAACCAGATCTGCCAAACAGGGTCTTGGACCCACGAACAAGAAAGCAAGGAAAGGGGACTGGGACCCACAAACAAGACATGAAGACAAAGGGGTCTGTGACCCACAAATAAGATACCAAAACGAAGGTGTCTGGGAAACAATGGAAATAAATGAAATAGAAGGGGGTATTGGACCCACAGAAAGCTGTCAGCGGCAAAAAAATTATACAGCGCTACAGAGCAAGAGAAATACTTGGCAGGGAAGTATACCAAGTATACCAAGAGAATAAAACTAGAAATAGAAAGTAAGTCTGGGACCCGCAACTAAAATTTAGAATACAACAAAGACACAGTGCCTGGCAGATTCAGGAACCAGGCAAACTGCGAGAGGAGAAGCCCAGGGGAAGGAAGCCATCCCCCCTGGCACTGTGTGCTACCTATTGAAAGAGGAAGTAAGAAAAGCTATGGGGAAGGAAGGCACTCCTTCTCGCATTGAGGACCACCTCCCAAAGAGCAGAGAAAGGGGAAAGCCACCCCATGACATTGTAAACATTATAAAAGAAAGCCTGGAAAGGAGACCAGGGAAAGAAGAAGAACCCTTTTTGGAAGCGTGTTTTTCCTTTCACTCTTTGGAACTTTATTTTGCAAACTACCAGGGAACTTTAGCCCACAAGAATCCTCCCTACACTTGTAAGATTATGTTTTAGTGTGAGGGCTGAAAATAGGGGTTTTTGACACAGCGGCATTCCGAGTGACTACTTAGTTTATAATTTTGAGGAAGGGAAACCCCTATTGGTATTAGGGCTAGAAAGGCAATTATCCAGCCCCACTTTGTTTTTATAAAAGTTTATGCCAACCAACTTACCACTCCTGTGTCCGTCTCCTATCTCTGCACCCTCACAGAAAGGGACAATTCCGTTCCTTTGTCTTTTAGTAACACTATCTATCCTCTTTCCTTTACAACTAGCCCTCACAAAAAACTGGTAGCGCAGCCAGGTGAGGAGCATACTTTAAACGTAGACAGCGGTTAGGTTAATCCGAAGTTGAGGGTGCTTGCACTCTAATTAATTATTAGGAATAGATTATGTTTAATTGCAAGTAAGCTGCAGTGCTGGTAGGTCCTTCTCTTGACCTAACAGAAATCACCAAGTATGTGTTGTCAACGAGCACTTTGCGCTAACCATCCGTCAGTTATGTAGAGAACACAATAATTGCAGTCTTGTATATCACTTGTAAATGTATTGAAATAAATGAGTCTGCAACCTCACAATTTCCCATTAACAAAAATAATACCATGTATCATGAACAAAATTGTTTCCCAACAATTAGCAAATCCTTGCTTTTTGGCTACAAATCACAGGTTTATTTTTTCACTTTTACATTTCGTACAATGTCAGCAACCTTTTTGTGTCCAATTACAACCATCAACAGGAAATGGTTTCCTGTATATTCAACAGACCTATCATTATTGTTCTACAAAACATCAATACACATAGATATATAAGGCCTCATTACGAATCCGGTGGTAGCCATGCCAGAAAAACCGGCAGGCTGCTGCCGGACCCGTAATACCATTCCGCCTCCGTGATTGCCAGAATCACTGGGGCATTACAACCCCGGTGACCCGGTAATTCCGGAGGCAGAATTCCATTAATCCCCATTCCCATGGAGTCCGACAGGTCGCCAAGTCTAGCCCACGGGTGGCGGCGCAAGCCAGTGTCACCAGGCCACGTGGTACAGGGGCAGCCATGTCATCTGCTGCCCCGAGTAGGCGGGGTGGGGAGGCTGCAGGGGCAGCTGCAGCTCCGTCCACCCCAGCTCTGACTGCCCCAGCAAGGACAGTGTTGGTCCCGGTACATCAGACTGAGGTTCCCCCTGCCATAATCACACTTCAGCTAATGCCTGCAGATAGTCATGTGGTCAGTGTGCCATCGCACACTACTACTACACAGTCCACCGGTGCTCCTGCCTCTAGTGTCCAGAGCGGCGTAGGGCACTCCGGATCCCCACCACCCACAAAAAGAAAGAGGAAGAGTGCTCGTCCAGTACAGGCTGATGACCCCGACACGGCTACACGGTCCGGCACGCCAAGGAAGCCTAGCTTCAATGATACCGAACTGGATGCACTTGTGCAGTATGTGTCTGAACATGACGCCGAAATGTTGGTCACTTCAGGGTGTAGGATTACACCTGCTCGACGTCAGGCACACTGGCAGTCCATCGCGGACAGCATAAGTGCCCTTGGGTTTATGAGGCGCACAGCTGTTGAGTGCTACAAGCGCTGGAACGACCTTAAGCGTAGGGCAAAGAAAAAGCTGGCCTCAAGTCATGTCGCAACTCTGGTGACTGGAGGTGGGTCTCCACAAGAGGACATAGAACTCACTCTACATGAGCATGTTGCTGGGACCTACGTCACAGAGGAGCAGATCCAAGGTGTGGGAGAACTGCCAGATTACGAGGCATTGTCCGGTGAGTGCACATGCATGTGTGTGTGATCCATGTGTATGTAGTTTGTGGGAGGGGATTCGGTTGAGTGCCAGGTCAGGGTGTGTGTGCCTGAGTGTTTTGTCCCACCCATGTGCTTCATCCAATGCATTCTGCGCCCCGGGATGTGGGTATTACAGTGTCCCTTCTGGCCACAGTAGGCGTTTTGCACTACATTGCGCCAGTTGCCCTTGAAGTGGCATCTTGCTACCACATTGTTCCGTATTAAGCTGTGTTCATTCAGGCTGATTGTAGGAATTCACCTGGTTCTACTGCGCATCACTGTGCCCCATTGTCACATATATGTCATGCCCATGGTACATGCCATCTGTGTGATGGCATGTGTCATGTATGTGTATTGGACATGCCACTCACAGGCCAATGTGTGATGGCACTGCTGGCCAGCATGCAGCTGATGTGTTGCTCTCCCATCTTGGTGTCATCAGTGTCTGACATTTTCCTCCCCTTCCAACTCATGGACAGTGCATGCATGGGAGGGTTATAGTCATGTGGGACGTGTGTAAATCAATTACTGGTACTGTAGCTTGTCTGGCCTAATAGCGTGCCATGGTGCTAATGCCTGTTTCCATTTTTTGTCTTTATTGTTTTTGCAGAGGATGACGCACCTGATGCTGTTGAGGGAGAGGAGATGGTGCAGGCCCAGGAGGGATCTGAAGCACGACCAGGCACCAGTGGGGGACCTGGTTTGGTGGTGGGGGAGAACCCTCTCTTGCTGCAGGCCATACTGTCCCGGGGTGTCCCTGGCTGCACCTCCCCAGAACTCTTTTCAGGTGTTGATTCGGATGAGGCCTATGTGGATTCGCAGGTATGTGTTCATGGAAGGGATACTGTTCTGTCCGACCCACCTGCACCAGGGGTAGAGCACACTATGGGGATGTCAGTGTTGGTAGGTGCGCCTGTGGTGGTTACGGATGCAGGGCAACACTCCGCAACATCTGATCCTGTTCCTGGGCCAGCAGTTCAGAGGGGAAATGCAGTCCTGCAGCCTCAGGCAGTGCCGACACAGCAAGGCGCAGTTGGCCTTGCCCCAGACAGGTGTGGTGCCCGCCAACGCGGTGGCCGTCCGCCACCAGGCAATACCGCATGGGAGCAATCCATTTACGGTATGGCCAACCAACAGGCAGCATCATCCGAAATGATTGCTCAGGCCATGGAGAGGGTGGCCACTTCCATTGTCCCCCCAGAAAGGCAGATGGAGCTACTACAGCAGGCAACAGACTCCATTTGCCAATCAGTCAGGGAGGACATGTTGGCGCCCAACAGGGACAGACAGGCGGCCCTGGACAATCTGAGGGAATCAATTTCTATAGATGCCCAGGGACAGAGGGAAGCCCTGAGGGGAGAGGTCCGGCACCTCAGGCAGACTCTTGTGGACCTTGAGGCTTCCACTGTCACCAGGACAGAACAACTGCTTGAGCGCGTCACCCGTATGCTCTCAGCAGAGATGCAGGCAACTCGGGCGGAGGTCCGGGCAACACGTTGGGTGTTGCATGGGGATCTCCGCACCATCTCCCTCCAGAACGAGGCCTTCCAGGCCCGCATGCTTGCTGCCATGGAGGACCAAACTAGGGCATTGCGTGGGCTGCCTCCCATGGCACCACCACCTCCTGTGGCAGCAGCAGCAGAGGTTGAGGAGAGCGAATCCAGCAGTGAATCTCCCACTATTTAGTAGCCGTGCAGGCCATGAGCCCATGGAGGTGTTTTTTTTCGCAACATTCACGCAGGTGACTGTTGGTGGGCACCCTGTCCTCAGACCTCCTGGGTGGCCTCTCCCACCCCCCCGGCCCACACATGGCCATTTTTGATTTTTGATTTTTTGTTGCAGTGTGTTGCCTTGTGTGGCTCCTGTGGGCATCCACTGTATTCCGGCTGGGCACATGCAGGCTTGTCCTGAGTTTGGGTTAGATGCTTGGGTCAGTGAGACACACACCCCTCCTGCTTCCCGTTTCCATGGGCTTGCAAAGGGTGTGCCCAAGTGACAGTGAATTACACAGTGACGTTGGACTCCCATGAGCTGTGTGGGCAGTCTGTAGTCAATACTGTGTATACATTCCTAGTGCATATTGTTGTTGTATTGTGCACTGCATGGTGTATTGATGTGTGCTTGTGCATCCATGTCTCCCTCCTGATTTGCAGGTTCATTCCTCATGTCTTCACAAGGCCGTCCACTTTGGAGATGGGGCTCATGTTGTGAGCAGTGGACTTCCAGATGTGCCTGGCAACAACACTGTACAGTTGGAGGTGGTGGATGTGCTGGCATTCTCATGTTGTAAGACTACGTATCCTTTGCCTTAGTACTGTCATGTTTATGCTATGTCGATTGTATTGTGGTAAGTATTTGGTCATGTGTGTTGTTGTTTCTACATTCATGTGGGCACATTGTGTGTGGCCAGTTTCCATTAGGGACACTGTACTTTGTGACACGTGTCATGTTTGGGGGATGACTTTGTTTGCTCTCACATGGCATGTCATGCCATGGTGTGTTGGGTGGCGGTGCTGGGGAGGGGTTGGGTGACATGGCACTGTTGTCATGTTGTGTCTTGCAAGGGGGTAATGATTTCAGCAGCATAGAAGTTTGTCTTTTGAACACAGCATTGGTGCTGTTTGTGTAGTTTGGGAAGCACACAATGGAACACTTCCAGATGTACAATCTCAGGCTGGTATGGTTGTGACAGTTGACTGTCCATTGACACATCATAATTGTCAGTAACAATCATCATTGATTGTCAGCTGGTATGTGCCAGGGCTGTGTGCACTCCACAGGGGTGTGATTTTATGTGAAGTAATTAGCCAAGAGCTGCGTACGGGCTGCCTCACCCTGTGCCCTTTCCCCTCCCATGCGCAGTGGGCATGCATGTGGTTGGGGATGTGGGGCACCACCATGTCCACGGCCAGGCCCCGGCGTGTTGCAACGATGTGCAGGACACATGCTGCCACTATGATCCTGCACACTACTGGGGGAGCGTATAACAGCTGCCCGCCAGAACGGTCAAGGGAGCGGAAGCGTGACTTGAGCACTCCGAATGTGCGCTCCACGATGCCCCGGGTTGCAATGTGGGCTGTGTTGTATCTTACCTGGGGTGGCGTGGTGGGGTTCCGAATTGGCGTCATCATGTGGGTGCTGAGAGGGTAGGCACTGTCCCCTGGGGAGGTGGTGATGGGTATCATCAGTGGGATTGTGACATTACTCAGTATCTGACATGCATGCATGCGCAGTGGCATTTATACTCACCAAGCAGCCATGTATCGCCATGCCGCCCAGCTTCTATGTCCCGGTTTAGGGTAGACATTCTGTAGATGAAACTGTCGTGGGTGGAGCCTGGATAGTTGGCGTATACTGAGGTGATGATTCCCTTGGCATCACATACTACCTGGGCGTTGATGGAATGCCAGTGCTTGCGGTTTCTATAGATGTGCTCAGTTGCCCTGGGGGGACGTAGAGCCACATGGGTGCAATCAATGGCACCTAGCACTTTGGGGAATTGTGCCACCCTGTAGAAGTCCTGGGCAACAGCCTGCCTTTCTGCAGGTGTTCTGGGCAGGTATATGTGCCTGCGGACTGATGGGCGTGCAGTGATGATGGCCAAGACCTGGTGTAGGCAGCGTGACTGCGTGGCCTGTGACACCCCCCCACTATGGCACTTGTCCGCTGAAATGATCCAGTGGCCAGGAAGTGCAGTACATTGAGGACCTTCTCCAGGGGGCTGAGTGCTTGGGAGCACAGGGTGGTTGATGTGAGGTCATCCTCCCACTCACTGACCAGGTCGAGTATTACGTGAGGTGGAAACTTGTACCTCCCATACACATGGTCATCAGGCATCCCAAAAAGGCTGGTTCTGGGTGTAAAAATTCTGGCCCGGACTATCCTCCTCCTCCTCCTGCGGTATCCCACGGCCACTGCTGCTAGGAACGGTATGTTCATCCTGGCGTCTGAGCTTGTTTGTTGTTTGTGTGCACTTTTATGCTGTGCGGGTGGACGTACGCCTACTTCCTGCTGGCGTACGTGTTTCCGGATTGGCCACGTTCGTTTCCATGAATACGTGTTGTAGGCGAGCGTGTAAAACTTCCCGCGCAGCCCTGGAATACCCGCACCCAGCCCAATCGCGTGTGGTACTTCTCACGCACCCCTGAAATACATGTACCCCGCTCCCACAGGCCTGATCGCGTGTGAAACCACCCGCGCACCCCTGAAATACACGCACACGCTCCCCCAGGCCCGATCGCGTGTGAAACCACCCGCGAGCCCCTGAAATACACGCGCCCAGGCCAATTGCGTGTGGAACTTCTCGCGCACCCCTGGAATACACGCACACGCTCCCCCAGGCCCGATCGCATGTGAAACCACCCGCGAGCCCCTGAAATACACACGCCCAGGCCAATCGCGTGTGGAACTTCTCGCGCACCCCTGGAATACACGCACACGCTCCCCCAGGCCCGATCGCGTGTGAAACCACCTGCGAGCCTCTGAAATACACGCACACGCTCCCCCAGGCCCGATCGCATGTGAAACCACCCGCGAGCCCCTGAAATACACGGACACGCTCCCCCAGGCCCGATCGCGTGTGAAACCACCCGTGAGTCCCTGAAATACACGCACACGCTCCCCCAGGCCCGATCGCGTGTGAAACCACCAGCGAGCCCCTGAAATACACGCACATGCTCCCCCAGGCCCGATCGCATGTGGAACCACCCGCGAGCCCCTGAAATACACGCGCCCAGTCCAATCGCGTGTGGAACTTCTCGCGCACCCCTGAAATACACGCACACGCTCCCCCAGGCCCGATCGTGTGTGAAACCACCCGCGAGCCCCTGAAATACACGCACACGCTCCCCCAGGCCCGATCGCCTGTGAAACCACCCGCAAGCCCCTGAAATACACGTGCCCAGGCCAATCGCGTGTGGAACTTCTCGCGCACCCCTGGAATACACGCCCAGGCCCGATCACGTGTGAAACCACCCGCGAGCCCCTGAAATACACGCACACGCTCCCCCAGGCCTGATCGCGTGTGAAACCACCCGCGAGCCCCTGAAATACACGCACCCAGGCCAATCGCGTGTGGAACTTCTCGCGCACCCCTGGAATACACGCACACGCTCCCCCAGGCCCAATCGCGTGTGAAACCACCTGCGAGCCCCTGAAATACACGCACACGCTCCCCCAGGCCAGATCGCGTGTGAAACCACCCGCAAGCCCCTGAAATACAGGCGCCCAGGCCAATCGCGTGTGGGACTTCTCACGCACCCCTGAAATACACGCACACGCTCCCCCAGGCCCGATCGCGTGTGAAACCACCCGCGAGCCCCTGAAATACACGCGCCCAGGCCAATCGCATGTGGAACTTCTCGCGCACCCCTGCAATAAATGCACCCAGGCCATTCGAGTGTAATACTTCTCGCGCACCCCTGAAATAGACGCACCCAGGCCATTCGCGTGTCATACTTCTTGCGCACCCCTGAAATACACGCACACGCTCCCCCAGGCCAGGTCGCGTGTGGAACTTCTTGCGCACGCGTGTTCCCGACACCCGTAATACGCGTTCCCCGCTTTGCGTTTGCTGTTTGCCAGTCCGGTAAACTGGTACAGGGTTGGCGCAGCCCTTTGCGATGGTTTTGCGATCTTGGTGGCTTTTCCTTGCGCGAGGGCGTTCTTGGGGGCGTAACTGGCGCTGCTGCAGGGTCGTTGCGCCACTCTGCGCCACGTCTTCTTTTGGAGGTGGGAATCCATGAATACGCTGTGCGCGGAAATTGATTTTATCGCACGCGGCTGGCGCAGACATTCGCACGGGCACGCTGTGCGCCAGCCGCGTGCGACACGTTTGAGGGGAATTACATGAATCGGCCTGTATATATACATTTAGAAAAGAAACTTGGTCACGCCAACACGTGTTTCAACCTATCTAGGCCGTCTTCAGGGCGTAAAGCTACTGATAGTTGGTGCATTAAACATATTCAGTGGACAATCCTAAGTTTGCACAGAAAGTCTTATGTGTAAGTCCTCCTAGCGTCCTTGAAACATATACTCTCCTCTGATAAAAATGTGTAAGGCTCATGGGCCGTGTAAAGTAGGTATTTACTGGTGATCAGTTTCCTGAAAGGTCAATGTTGCAGTTGCAAGTAATTCCGTTTCACCAGCATTGGTATCTGTTAAATATTCATGCCGTATTCGGCTCGATTGTGATACTGCGACTGTTGTCTGGCGCCGTCAGTCACTGCCCGACTGCACCAGTCGGGCAGTCGGGCAGTCGGGCAACCCTCCAGAAGTAGCACTCCCTTCATGCTGAAACACAAGGTTTCAGCATGAGGGGAGTGCTAGCGTGCTACCAGGTCAGGGCGCTAGAGCGCAAACAGGGAGAACCTTTGTGAAAGGGGAGAGAGAGATCAACTGCCCGGAAGGGCTGCAGGCACACGCGAACAGTAGCACAAGAGGAAGAGAGAGTGCGGAGGAGGCATGATTGGGGACCCTGCCACAGACCACGTAAGCAGAGGAGCAGAGCGGCCCCCTCCCTCAGTGGGGCGGGGCCTCAGGTGCGTAGCAACCCACTCCCTCGGTGGGGTGGGGCCTCATGAGCGCTTGTCAGCAGAGCAACTCCAGTGAAGCGTGACAAACACCACGGCACTCGGGAGCAATAATGATCCGAGAGAGCTGCAGCAGGCGCAGCGCACACCATATTCAAGTTTATCAACACGATTCGTGCTCCAGCCTCCCGATACTGGGAGAGGTCACATATATCAAAGTATGCATAATCTGATATCAACACAAATAAACACACAGCACAGATCGTGCAACAGCCTTTCGGCAAGAGGAAGGGCTGCATCCATTCCCTCGCAAATCGAGGGGCAAGCTCAAATAGAAGCAGAGCAGAACAGGTGCTGGCCACACATAGTAACTCCACAGCAGAAGCAATGTCAGAATTTGAAAGGAGTGAGGAGGAGCAGGCAGAGGACTTAGCTCACAGCTTCAGAGAGGTGCTGGGGAACTCACTGGTGAAAGCAGTGGCCCAAGGTGTAATACACATACAAGACAGACTGTCTACAATAGAGACTTTGTTGAGCCAAAAGCAAAAGAGCACCGATAAAAACTGAGAGCATGTCCACTGGGGCCCCACAAGGAGGCCCATAGGGGTGTACTGAGACCTGAAAGAGGAAGGCCTCTTCTGACCACCCGGGTCAACGCTATGGGGCAGACAAAGAGGCCCCAGAGGCTACCAATGCTTTCAATATGCTAAGAGATGCATTCCTATGTAAGTCGGTGTTGCCAAGCCTCACGACCCCCGACCCAGGGAAGAACAATATGGGAAATGAAGGGATAGACTCGGAGGAAGAGTCATCAGAGACCCCACGCTCTTCATAAGAAGAGGAAGAGAGATGGAGGAGGGAGACTTAGAACCCTCCGGAAGTAAGATATTAAGGAAAGAGGAACATCTAGAAGATAGGGAAGAGATCTCAGGATGGATGGAACGGATGGATGGATGGATGGATGGAAGGGATGGATGGATGGAACGGATGGATGGATGGAATGGATGGATGGATGGATGGAATGGATGGATGCAATGGAACGGATGGATGGATGGAACGGATGGATATAACAGATGGATGGGATGGATGGGTTGGATGGAAAAGATAGATGGGACAGATGGAACGGACAGATTGATGGATGGAACTGATGTATAGATGGAATGGATGGATGGAACCGATGGATGGAACCGATGGATGGAACGTACGGAATCGATGGATGAAATGGACGGAATCGATGGAAAGGATGGAATGGAGGGCATAGATGCATGCAGAATTAATAGAATGTATGCATACTGAACTGATTGATGAAATGGATGGAATGATTGGAATTTATGTCTATGGAACCGTTGGATGCAATGAACGTAATGAACAGAATGGAAGGAATAGTTGTAATAGATGCACGGGACAGATAGAATGGAAGAGATAACATTGATAGAGGCATCTGATGGATAGAACAAATGATAGAATGAGTGGACGAAGAAATAGAGGAAATGGATGGATGAACTTACTGAATCGCATCTAGATAGAAATAAGAATGTAAATGTTAACATGCCCCCGTGTATCACTGTGTACCCTGCCATCCTGTTCCCCATTCAGTTGCCATATATCTGTATCCCTCCCCAGGCCCCTGTCGCTGTAAGCGCAGCCCCTGTCTCTCTGTGTCTGTGTGTCACTATGTTCCCTGCCATTCTGTTCACGTGTCTAGTCTCGGGCGCTTTAAAGATATCCATCATATCACATTACTATGCTTACCCTCTACTATACACCATCATTCAACTAGAACACAGCTATACCCCTGAATAATTCGGCCTAACTGTTCACATACGAATACTACCCCATGAAACACCTCATCACCCTAATAAAACGCAGCTAGCCGAGCACATTCCGGCCTAGTCGCTCACATACGCGTCCTTCAGGCCTAACGCAGCCAGAGCCCAGTCTGGGTGTCCACCCACCAGACTGCACACATCCAACTGATATCTCCAGCACCACACCTAACGCTAGGATGCAGCTACCACCCAGCAATTACATAAGCTGCACACATCTCTGGTGCACCCACGCACCTTACGACACTAGCTCTCTCTACTGACCAAAACTACGCTTCCCAAGGGCATTCAACCTACCAGCACTTTGAGGTCATACCAATGATATATAGAGCGCCATATAAATGCCAAGTAACATAACATAACATAACATAACAGATATGTTAGAACCCGAGAACATTAGAAACCCCAGGTCTTAGGATTGGCAGCCATCCCCACGAGTGGCCAAATACATGACGCAGAGGCTGCGAAAAGCACTCAAGAAAGAACCAAGACAACACATGAAAGCAGAGTGCCCGAGGCAAGAGTTATTGGGAAAGGTGGCAGAAGCACCTGAGCTGGACCCGAAGATGCTAGCTTTCATGTCTAAGACATCTAGCGATCCTCAAAAAGGAATAGATAGATCATGGAGGAGCTGTCAAGAGAAAATGCTAGACCTTGCGGGACCATTAGCCAAGATCATGGACCTAGCAGAGCGGTACAGAGACACGGGGGAAGAAGTTGACCCAGATGTTCTAGCAAATTGGGCACAGAGAGCGGTATGCCTCCTGGGGAACGCAAATTGCTTGATCTCCTCAGAAAGGAGGCGAGGAAACTTCTTAAAGATAGATTCCAAACTAGGAGACCTGGCCTCATATGAAGCGGGTGAAGTGGCCCAAGGCCTTCTCTTCGGAGAAACCTTCGGAAAGGAAATGGTGATGTTCGTGGCGACATACACCTCCCAGGAAAAGGCCCAGGCCTCGATTAGGAAGATATATCCTAGCAAGGTTTTCACCGGGACCGGTCGCTTTTGAGGTTGAGCGACGGATCGCGATCAAGGCACAAGGAGGCCTCAGAATATAAGAGCCATTATTGGGAATATAAACAGCAAGACTCCTTCTTTCCCACCACAGGCCGATTCCTGAGCAGATGTCGAGGAAGGGGACCAGGCAGAGGACATATCACCCCTGCAGGTGAGACACAATACATACCCACCAGTGAGGGCGCCGGGGTCACAGCAATTTGGGCGAAAATGGCACACGCTTTCCAGCGACACGTGGGTATTGCAGACAGCCAAAGGACTGCAATTAGAATTCACACAAGAACCATGCCAATGCCACACCCATCCCCAATACACATAGCCCAATCAGAGAGGGAGAGCTTGCACAGCGAGCTGCAACACCCAGCGCGGATGAGAGCCAACGAGCCATGCGCAGAAACACCAGAATTCGTAAGCAATATGTTCCTAGTACACAGGAAGGAGAAAGTGAGACCAGTGATCAATCTAAAAGAACTGAATAGCTGGGTGATATGCCGCCACTTCAAGATGGAAGGGATTCACCAGCTCGAGACACACTAAGGCAAGCATTCTGGCTCTCAAGGATCGATCTAAAAGACACGTACCTCACAGTACCTGTCCAAGAACAGTACTGCCCCTTCCTAGCATTCGCCTGGGACGGGTAATACTGGCAATTCACAATGATGCCCTTCGGTTTAGCATCGGCACAATGGGCCTTTACAAAGCTCATGAGACCGATAGCAGCAGCGATCAGGGCGAAAGGGATCTGTATGTTCATTTACCTAGACGCCATCCTGCTACTAGCAGACGACAGGGAAACCCTCTGATACCAGACAGAATGGGTAAAAGGCCTACTCTCGTTGCTGGGATTCCTAGTGAATCAGGGGAAATCCAACATTACACCGATAAAAAGGGTAGACTTCCTCGGGTTCATAGTAGACACCAGAACAGCAACACTAGAGTTACCAGCCAGGAAGGTAAGAGACATCAAGAAAGAAATCAGAGGATGTCTCGACAAGAGAGTAGTATCCTTGAGAACGTTAGCAAGAATAGTGGGACTATTAGCATTGTCTATTGAAGCCATATTTCAAGGGTCCTTACATTATTGGGCTTTGCAGAGACTAAAAATAAGACACCTACAACAAGGTCTGAAGTACCATAAAGCAGTGCCACTAGACCTCAAATCCAGAACAGAACTGGAATGGTGGCTGCAGAATATGGACGCTTGGAATGGGAAAGCCATATTTGGGGACCGCCCGACCTAGTGATGGAGTCAGATGCCAGCAGGCTAAGGGGCCCGGTGTGGGATGTTAGAAACAGGAGGAAATGGAGCTGGGAGGAAATCCAACCACACATAAATTGCCTAGAGCTGTTAGCAGGATCCTTCTTGATCAAGGCATTCACAAAGAAGAAAGTGAACTCATGTATTCTGTCGAAGATGGACAACATCTCGGCAGTCAAGTATATCAATGTTATGTTAGGAGTACTTATAAAACACACTTTCGCCTGAAGGCATCTTGGCGCGAGGAAAAGAAGGAGAAACCGACCCCAGCTGTGACCCTAAAACATGAAGGTTTTCAGTGCCCTTCTGAAATGAAGATGGCTCACAAGGCCTCTGAGGCTAGATGGAAGCCCATTCCACAGTCTACTGGCTGCGTATGAGAAGGCACGACCCCCCACGCGAGCCAGGCGGACTTTCGAGATAACCACTAAGTTGGCATCACTGTAGTGCAATAGCCTGCCCGGAATGTAGGGGGAAAATTTGTCCTGCAGATATTTCGGCCCTGCCTAAAGAAGGCACAGTGTACCAAACAAAAGGCTTTAAACCTAATCCTCTGTGACACCGGTAGCCAGTGCGGTGATCGAAGCACATGGCTTATGTGGGCTCTGCAAGGGGAGGAAGTAGTCAGGCTAGCTGCAAGATTTTGCAACAGC
The DNA here is from genome assembly GCF_040938575.1 of Ambystoma mexicanum. Taxonomy (NCBI): domain Eukaryota; kingdom Metazoa; phylum Chordata; class Amphibia; order Caudata; family Ambystomatidae; genus Ambystoma; species Ambystoma mexicanum. The sequence goes on along the minus strand of NC_090927.1, from coordinate 910,468,415 downwards.
TGCAAACGGTGTATCAACCCAAGGGGTTGTGCCAAATAGAGTGTGCTGCAATAATCGATCCGACTGGTAATCAAGGAGGCCACTACCAGTGGTCACAGACGTTCAGGCAAGAAAGGCAGAACTCTGCGCAGCACTCTAAGAAGGAAATTAGCAGTCTTACAGACTACGCTGACTTGAGATGACATTGATAAGTCAGATGACAGAAAAATCCCTAAATTCTTGGCCACCTCCACCGGAATAGGAAGGTCACCCAAAGTAGGGGGCCAAAAAGAATCAGACCATTCAGCAGAAACCAAAGAAGAACCCTCCACCAAGATTTTCGTCTTGTCCCCATTTAGCTTCAGCCAATTCATACTCATCCAGTTTCCCATTGCCGACAGACACTTCCCTAGTTCACGAGCTACAGTCCCCTGGTCCCGATCAAGACGGACCAGAATCTGAGTGTCGTCAGCGTAGGAATAATAGAAAACCCATAGGAATGGATGAGTCAAATTAGGGGCTGAATATAGATGTTAAAGAGAATGGGGGACAAGGCTGACCCCTGAGGGACACCACAGAATAAAGTGTGAAAGAAAGAAAAGGAGGCAAAGATAGTGATTGGCTCCTGTCAACGAGGAAAGATGCAAACCAATCCAGGACAGGCCCAGAGAGGCCAGCCGTCTGCAGGCGAGATAGCAGGACGGCGTGGTCGAACAGGTTGAATGCCGCCGATAGATCTAGTAAAATCAGGGCTTCCACTCTGCCCTGGTCCACCAGCATGGTGAGGTCATTGACCACAGACACCAGGACACTCTCTGTGCCCCATCCCAGATGAACCCCTGACTGAAAGGGGTCAAAGAAAACTGACAATTCCAGAAAGGAAGAAAGAAGAGGATCCAGTAGCTTCATGAAAAAAGGGAGAAGAGAAACAGGATGAAAGTTAGCCAACACCGACACATCCAGCAAAGTCTTTTTAAGAAGAGGGATCACCATAGCCTGCTTCAACTCACTTGGAACTTTTACCCGTCCAACATGAGGAATTCACTGCCTCCACAACCCAAGGGATCATGGCCGGCAAGATCGTTTTAAGAGTGGCCAGAGGGTTGGGGTCAGACGGAGCTGCTGACTTCAAGTGCTCCGCTGCCTGTGAAACTTCAATCGCCGAGAATTCTGGGAAAGTGTTCCATCCTGTACCATCTGCAACCACCTTATCGCAGGTCGTAGCTGTTGCTATGTGCTGCTTACCTCCTGAGATGTTATCACAGATATCCATTACCTTGGTGTGGAGAAAGTCTGACAACGAGTCACACAAATCTTGAGAGGCAGGCACTGTAGGGAAAACCATGTGGCTGAGGAGAAGGATTTTACCACAGAGAAGAGTTCTTTAGATTGATTAAAAATGGACTCCACCTTGACAGTAAAGTAGGATTGTTTAGCTGTTATCACCTCCTGTTGGTATACTCTAGCAATGTATAGAAAAGAAACCTTCTCAGCAGCACCATACGCATAGCATCATTTACGCTCTGCCTGTCTGACTTGCAGGTGGGATGCTTTCAGAGAATCAGTAAACCAGGGCTCAGAAGGACGTTTCCTGGCCTGGACTAATTTAAGAGGGGCTATATGATTCGCAACATGAACTACGATGCCAGAGAGTAAAGAAAATTGCACATTTCCAACTGCCTTACAGCAGGATACAATATCGGAGGACAGCAGCTGGGAATCTACTGCATGCCAGTTACGTCTCCAGGATGTGACTGGGAGCCCTTTGGCCCGCCCTGTGGGGCTCAGAATATTAAAAGAAATAAGGCTGTGGTCAGACCACGAATGCACGACAAGGAAATGCCACGAAAAAGAGGCTGCTAGTGTGAGACGTACTAACAGTGCTTCCATTTGCAATTTATGGGTCATAGAGACATGGGGCCTCATTACAGGTCGGGCGGTCTGGAAATAACAGTGGCGGTAAACCCGCCGCCACTGTTAATTCCGGACCGCCCGATCCCGACTCCTGCAGGCGGGAGGTGATGTTCCCGCCAGGTCTGACCTGGCGGGTTTAACACTGCCCGCCTGCAGGTGGACGTGGAAACACCAGCACCATCACGAGATGGTGCCGGTGTTTCCACTTCCCCATTCCCATTGAGTCCTATTGGACTCAATGGGAATGGGGATTTACCGAATTGCGCCTCCGGAATTCCCGGGACACAAGGCTCATAATGCCCTGGTATTTCCGGTAGTCAAGGAGGCGGAATGGTAATACGAGTCCGGCGGTAACCAGGCGGTTTTACCGCCTCAGTTACCGCCGGCCTCGTAATGAGTCCCATGGAAAGAGGACTCAAATATCACTGCAACCACCCCCCCATCCACCCCTGGGTCGGCTGAAGCCCAATCTAGGTGGACAATACTGTAGTGATCAGGAAGGGTATGAGAAAATATTGGAGCGGATGTTTCTGCCAGCCAGGTCTCGGTCACAAAGACCAGGTCAGTTTTGTTTCAGACAGCACCTCATAAAGAAACTGAGCATGGGACACCAACGAATGGGCCTTAATAAGAAAGGCTGCCAAGAACTCTTTACCTGTGGCTTTAGCCGTTGCAACGCATAACCCAAGCGTTGACATACCTGTCCGTAAAATCAGACTGCCAGGACGAAGGGCAAGTAGAGAATCTTGTTAGAGACCAAAGCCCTTTCCTCTGGACCCGGCCATGACCCGGGCGGGCCCAGACAGGCTTGTCTTTGGTGCAACTTCGGCATGATGGGCGCGTGCCCCTTGCACCTGACTGCTGTGCTGTCTGTGTGCTGACTCCATTTCAGCCATTGGATATTACCGTAGCCAATGCTCCTTCTACCTACAGGCAGTGAGGATAGACTGCCCCTGGTGACGAGTGGGGGAAGAAAGAAAAGAAAGACTGTGCAGACCGAGAACAGGCCTCGGTGCGCAACTGAGTCCAAGTACCCTCCGCTGCTAGTCGCCTACAAGGAAATCATCGACCCAATGTAAAAACAGAGAAAATAAAAATGAAATGATTATAAGAAACTAGATGCTTACTAGTAGAGTGAGTGCAAGTGTGCAGCGTCCAGTCAAGTGCTTTAACCCGGAACAGCGTCCGGTGCTGAATAAAAGGAAATCAAATTCACATGTCAAGAAACATTAAAGAATAAGATAAAAATGCACAGGCCACGGCGGTACCTTCTAATCCCATCACCTAGGAGGAACGAAGTCCAGGCTCCTAGTGGAAATAGCCAAGGACTTCTGGCACTACTGACAACAATCAGAGACCTCAGTGGCAGCAGAGTACCTCCCGGGAACGCTCAATGTAGTAGCAGACTGGAACTCCTGACACTTGTAGGATGCCAGCGACAGGAAACTGAACGTATAAATATTTCAGTGACTAGAGCAACTGTGGGGCCCATTCCGCACAGACCTATTTGCATCCAGGCTGAACACGCTGAAGAGCAGCTACTTCAGCTGGAGGTTAGATACGACAGCGAGAGGAGCGGACGCTTTCCTGCAAGATTGGAGCAAGGACCTACACTACACCTTTCCCCCATTTATGATGCTGAGCAGAGTCTTATCGAAGACACGCAGAGAAGAGGCAAATCTGATTATAGTAGCTCCACAATGGAAGTCACAAGTATGGTTTCCAGCGCTCATAGAACTACTAACAGACTGCCCGAGGATCCTCCCTGCAGAACACCTGCTCACGGACCTAGTTAGGTAATTTCATCCTCTGAGAGTGAAAGAGACTCTCCCATTAATGGCGTGCAGGATAGCTGGAAGTGCTGGGCCTTGCCAGGCATTTCGGATCAAGCTTCACAGTTCATCCCAGAATCGTTGGTGCCACCCACACGGCAAAGCTACGAAGCGGCTTGGAGTAAATGGTTGCTGTGGTGCAGAAGGAGAAATTGTCATCCCGTTTCTGCCCCTAAAGTAGCAATCCTAAACTTCTTAGCAGACCTGTTGCAGGACAGTAAAGCGTTTAGGACAATAGGAGTGTATAGATCCGCATTTCAGTGGGACACCTACCCATCAACGGAACACCCATAGTGGAGAGCGAAGTGATAGTGAGGCTCAATAAAAGGAGCGTGGTTTAAAAAACCTCCAGAATCAAAATACGTACATTTATGGGACATCACAGTAGTGCTGAGGCTTCTTGCTAGTTGGCCAGCAAACAGATACCTGTCTTTGAAACAATTATCGGGCAAACTAGCCATGCTCCTATACCTAGTGTCATGCAGGAGAGAAGCTGACATGAAGGCCCTAGACATAGACAGAACATCTTTCCGGCCAGAGGGGTTTACCTTCACTCTCGCCAGGAGGACAAAGACAGGATCACCATCTATATCATACCCCTATTTACATGACCATCCGAAGTGGTGCGTAGCGGCATGCATAAGAGACTATGAAGGCAGAAAACCATACAAAGCAGTTACCACAACCACCATAGCCAGATGGATGCGCAAGGTTATGCAACTAGCGGGAGAAGACTTGTCTAAGTTTGGGGTGCATTCAGTGAGAGGAGCAATGGCCTCTAAAGCATTAGCAAAAGGAGCAACGCTACAAGATATCTTGCAAGCAGCTGACTGGGCCAGTGATAGCGCTTTTATGACTTTCTACTTAAAGCCTATCCATTTGGTAGCGTCAGCAGTAGTGTGAAGCTTTGAACAAGCATAATGCTTGCCTCCGGTCTTGGCATAGAATGAAGATTACCTCTGCTAATAGGGCTGGGAGTCTTGATTCTATTAAAGACAAGGAGGCAACCATTACCTTCCCACACAAGATATGCAGAGCAATGTCACGTGTTGACATGTATAATAAAACATGGGTTTCCTATATGAAATAGGGCAGGGCATTCTCCACCCTAAACGTATCCTTTGTATCTTAATAGGAGATGACCAGAAGAACAGTTGAGGCAAGACGAACCAAGAGGCAGGCTTAATGAGATCATCAGGAGCAGCCGGATACGAACAAGAGGAACAGTCGCAGAGCATCCTGGAAGTTGTTGACAGGACTCTGCAATTCTTTAAGAATTGGAATTTTCCAGTTACAAAGTTTGGAGTGCAGTTCAGAGCATACAAAGAAGAGGTGGAGCAAGGAGGCAGGAAGAACTAGGAGCACCTGACAGGATATGAGATGGACTACATAAGAGACCATGTTTAAGAGGGAAATGTAGTTTTTTTATAAAAAGTTTGATTTTGTGAAACTGCTGAAGAGAGGAATAAAGAGAAGTTGAAGCATAATGCTTACCTCCTTGTCTTTAATAGAATCAAGACTCCCTGCGCTATTAGCAGGGATAATCTTCATTATAAGCCATTCTCCACCAAACAATAAATACATGTCACGTAACTGTATTAACACCCTAATATCACCTCAATGTGCGGCTTATGGTGCACAACCAAAATGCACAACACCTTGTTCCCCTGTTGTGCAAATTCCTCCATTCCAAATTAACCCTTTCACTGTACCTGTGTTTTGTCCCATTTAAATTGTATTAGTGATCATTAAATGCACAGTAAGTACCCTAAATTTGGACAGTCAGCATATTGTTGTGAGCATGCCAATTAGTAGCCCCAATGACCTAGGACACAAGTTCTATCTATTCACTCTTATAATCATTCTTTGGTAAGGCGTCATTGAGGTTTAACATTTCGTCCTCATTACCACACTGTATGTTTCAGTCGTTTTAGCATCTACCGTGAAATCTCATCATGTTTGTTAACATTTCATATTTGTGCCATTATCCGTAAGGGATAGATGTTCACAGTCCTGTTATACCTTACAATAGGATAATAGGTTATTGACTTACCCCATAAATTGAAACAATCTTTCAAATCATCCGAGTACACTGCGTATTCTATCCTCCTTATATAGTATTCTGATCTAGCTTCCCCACAACTTATATCGTGTTAGCTAAAATGTAATGAGATTGAGTGCTCACTGCTATTGTAGCCCTACATCAACCATTGGTAACACCACAAACAAAACTTCGGCCTTGCCAGTCCTCCTAAACTCTCAAAAAATCCCATTACACTCAAATTATGTTTGAGAAAGTATCCCATGGATATTAGTCTATAACATATACTATGCATAATGATTCTATGCTGACTTATAAAGTATTGACCTTCCATCAAATTACCCATCATGTAACTAAAGGATTCCTAACATAGCCACTTATTCTCCATATGGTAACAATCCCAAATATTGACTCGCTGGTTTCCATTGAACATTAAGGCATCCTCTTAATAGTAACAACAACTGGCAGCACTGTAGTATCTTAACTTGAGTCCACATTGTAAAAGGCTGGTGGGAACTTATCATATTATGCATCGATGGATGGTCTGTAAAACATCATCCTCTTCCTTGGCATCATGCATGTGATACCGCCCTGGCGCCATTTGATTTGTTTATTATATACTAAGTTGCGTGTGACATCACACGCATGCAACTTGTGACATCACAGTAATCCCCATAACGGTGAAGAAACGGGGAAAGTGTTGTGTTGCACATTAGCACCCCTATGTAATTAACATTGGCTATTCTTGAGTACACAGCAATGTAATAACGGCAATCCAGTTGCCATGTATCCGTTTCCACATGTACAGTGGCTCTCCCCCAATCTGTATCATAACATATAGTGATCATGGGCCATATTTGCTCATAGTATCTCTATCTGTCATTAGATAGATCTATTGATACATCATGATGCCCAGGGATCACGGGCTATAGCTACCATTAATGTGCATATGTGCCCTTACCAGTAATACTCACCAATAGTTTCCTAAATGTAAACATAATTATTGTTGCACTATGTAAATAACATCACTTATGTTAAAATAACTACCTGAGCTGTCCACCACAATGCTAATATCAACCAAATACACCAACATGACTAGAGGTACCACAATGCAACATACACCCACCAAAGCAATGCAGTGAAATGGCCAAAATCCCAAACAACACAACATCCCTGCCAGTGCCACAGCCATGCACCCATGTGTGGGCAGCCCACAACTCCCCCCCTCCCTGTTGCCACCAGACACTCATGGGGAATCCAGAAACATGCCCCATGCATGGTATGAATACACATCCACATGACAGCCACCATGTCCGCTGGACATGTCACTGGTAGACACCCTAAGTAACATATGATGCAAGGGAACAGGGTGCATGTGAAGCATGAACAATGCATGGCAAGAGTGTCACTGCATGAATAGACACATGCCATGAAATGAAGGCCAATCTGCATGCACAGGTAGACACCCTAAGTAACATATGATGCAAGGGAACAGGGTGCATGTGAAGCATGAACAATGCATGGCAAGAGTGTCACTGCATGAATAGACACATGCCATGAAATGAAGGCCAATCTGCATGCACAGGTACTCCATTGACTTGGTCTTGTGCAAGTCTACCCCCATACCTTACACCATGACTAACGCCTGTGCCTCCACCCATGCAGGTGACTAAAGATATCCACAGCTGCCATGGCTAATGACCCCTGTGCGTGATCCACAAACACTGCAAGAGAATGCCTACAACCACGCTCACAGTAGGACCCGGGTCTGCCTCAAGCGCACCTTTGGCCTCCTAAAGGCACGTTTCCGCTACCTCAACCGTACCAGTGGAGCCCTGTTGTACGCTCTGGAGAAAGTTGGGACAATTGTGCTTGTGTGTGCTATGTTGCACAATATCTGCCCGAAGAGAAATACTCTGCTACCCTCTGACGTGGGCATGCCACCCCCAGAAGATGAGGAAGCAGTGTCTGTGGCAGAGGCAAATGCACACACTGCCACAGTTGACATGAGGGATGGGAGAATTGCACGCCAGGGACAGATAGACAATTTATTTTGACACTTTCACATGGCACATGCCATGCATCACTGGGTGACACCACCCCAATTAATAAACACGACAATGACACAAAGAGGAATGTCCTCGCATTGATGAATTTTTACGGTTTTTATGGAATGAAGTGCTCCAACTATCCCCCCTCAACCCTCCAACCACCAACTCCCCAGCATGCCCACTCATGGTGACTTTGTGCAAAGAAGGCACTGGGACTGTCGTTGCAGCGTGCCCTGCTGTGACCCCTCCATGGGCGTGGTGGAGGTGGATGAGAAGGAGCCTGTCACCAGGTACTGCTGCCGTTGCAACTCAATGCCCTACCGGATGGCTTCCGCTAGGGCAGAGACAACCTCTGTCATTTCTCTGTCAGAGTTTTGAATGATGGCGGCATTTCGTCTTCCCTAGACAATACGATGGCTTGAATGACAAGCTGTCTACTCTCTCCCTCTAGGTGTCCTGTGTTTATAATGTGGATACACTGTTTTTCCTGCATGTTTTCTACTTAAATGAAATATGCAAAAACAACAATAAAAGGTATCAGGTAATATTATCCCCACCAAAAATATTGCTGTATATATATAGTCATCGGGAACGCCATAGGCAATATTTTTGGGGGGGAAAATTTGTGGGAGCGGGGGCTGCGGGGGTTTCCCCGGCACATTAAAAAATAATGCAGGGGTTGCGGGGGTGTCCCCCGCAGGGTCCATACCTCAATATCACCGCAAAACTATGGTGATATTTTTGTATCGCAATATTTTTGCAGGGATATTAACACATGGAACCCAATAAAAGAAGAACTGTACTTAAACAGTGGATGTGTAATGAACAATTGAACAACATTGTTACTAACCCTAACACACAAAAAGGTTTTTATATGAGGCGTTAATGTCCATATGAATGACATTTGGTATACATGATTTGTTATGAGTAAAACAATGAATTTTACATTAATTCTTGTAAGTACTATTAATAAATCTATATATTTGGAACAATATTTCTGGTTTCAGACAGACCACAAAATGCTAAAGCTAAATACAGCATAAAAAGAGTGTTACCACAAATAGGTGTGTAGATAAGGAAGAGGTAACCAGTTGCCTTGTAATTTAAAGGATATATTCATGGGGCAACAATTGATGCCGGGGGTTCATCCCACAATCAAGAGCATCACACCAATTGAGCGATGACTTAGATTCTTAGATTATTTACTAACTCTGTCTTTCAAACATATAACACTGCAGTGCTCCCTCTACCGTTTTGCAATAGGCAAGCCAAGAACCAGGCCGCTGTGCACAAAGAATATGATGTGTTTTCCTTAAATCAATAGACAAAATCCTTACAGACATAATAGTTAGCAAGAGGTACACCACCTTACTCTGTGGCACAACAACTTTCCTTCCGGTCAGAACTTCACATTACACACAAGTTGAAAACACCAGTTGAAAACACAGTTCGTCTTTGGTAACAAAAGATCACAGGATCTCTAACACAACAACAGGGGCAGTTTTCATTCACATCTCTAGTCCACGCTGTTCACTTATAAAGAGAAAAACAGGTCTAGTAAATACTTCAGATGATTGGGTCACTTACAGGAATACCCCTAATGTATGGGTAATCAATGCAGCACCCTAGAACATGACATGGTCATTTTATTTGACAGTGTAATTGGTATCTGGCTTAACGTAAATACGTGTAGCAATTTTCTGTTGGGAAAAATAAATACACATGTGCAGACCTTTTATTTCTGACCTCCCCATGTACTTTTCCCCATCGTGGTGGCATTTAAATTGTGGGGCAAGCGATTGAGGAACAAAAAGGTGTTGCTCTGGTCAGACAACTTGGCAGTGGTCCAGATCATCAGGGGACATCCAGCAATTCCAGGGTTTTGAAGCTGCTTAGTGAGCTCACAAAAACCTTGCTGACATTGAACACCGAAGTTAGGGCACGGCATATTGCAGGGGTGAAAAACTTGTCCGCTGACTCTCTCTCTCATTTACAGTGGGAGAAGTTTTGGGGGAACTGTCCAGAAGCAAGCAAGATGATGACCCCATTCAAGGCTCAGTGGTGGTGCATGATTGGGGGGATATGAGTTCCTTAATCCATTCCGCTCTACCACCGGGCACAGCGAGAAGATACAAGATGTGCTGGGATCGGTTCTTGGCCTTCCAGAATGAGGTTTTGACAGAAGGGCAGAGGGATTTGCCAGTACGGGCCTTTGTTGGATGGTGTTGGTGGTCTGGGAAAACTAGATCTTGGATGACGTATCATTTGCTTGCAATAGCCCATTATTTCAAGTTGGGGGGCAATGCAGACCTCACGAAATAGCATTACATTCTGATGGCAATGAGAGGTTGGGCCATGCAGGCTGAGAGGAAGCCAGATGCAAGGCGGCCCATTGATGTTGTAAAATTGCACAGTCTGATTGAATGCTTAGGGGTGGATTGCCATAATGTGTCTGAGAGGGTTTTGTTCACAGCAGCCTTCACATTAGCTTTCTTTGGAGCATTCAAAGTGAGTGAGCTGGTGCCGGAGAATAGGGATGGCAGGGGTTCTGGGTTTTTTAAGGTTGGGAGATGTTCACTTGACAGAGAGTCGGGTGGGCATTTTTCTAAGAAGGTCTAAGACCAACCAGAGGTGCAAAGGGAGAACGGTGACACTCCTGGGCATCTGTTGTTTTGGGGTTTGTTTATCAATTTATTAAAAAGAAGATTGAAGGGAAAAATGTAGGAAAGTGCTTAAAATTGCAATTCAATAAAGTCAGTTCACTGGTGTGCCCTCTTGTCCAGTTTGTTGTTGAATTTTATAGGGTGCCTTGTGTAATTTTCACACAGGTTTAGCTAGCTCTTTGTTGTGAGTCAGTCCTAATGTTACTGCACATTAGTTTCTTGAATTGCTGTAGTGGTACTTGGAGATTAATCCTCTTGTTTTATTCACAATGGGTCCTCCTTTAGTCGTGCTGAATATTCAAAAGGACACCACAATTCAATTCAATAAAGGATACACTACAGAATATTGAAAATCAATTTGCAAGGAGAAACCACAGAATATTGAAAATCAATTTGCATAATGAATACCATTGTGAAGCAACAATAGGTCAAAAAATGTTTTCTAAAATATCAAACAATTGTATATTCAGCACGACCAAAGGAGCACCCATTGTGAATAAAACAAGAGGATTAATCTCCAAGAACCACTACAGCAATTCAAGAAACTAATGTGCAGTAACATGAGGACTGACTCGCAACAAAGAGCTAGCTAAACCAATGTGAAAATCACACAAGGCACCCAATACAATTCAACAACAAACTGGACAAGAGGACACACCAGTGAACTGACTTTATTGAATTGCAACTTTAAGCTCTTTTCTACATTTTTCCCTTCAATCTTCTATTTAATAAATTGATAAACAAACTCCAAAACAACACATGGATCTCTTACTGTTCCTTGATTTGACATACAGAACAAAAAACTGACTGTAGGCGCAATCGGAAGGTAAAATACCTTTTTCCTTACCTTATGCTTTGTCGGCATTGGGCAACCTCAATGCAAATTTTACCTATGCAGCCCCAGACAACCATTAAAAATCAACTAAGCTTATACTAGGAGCTCGCGTTTTAGATTGCAAGCCGGTTGCAAACATCTTTAGTCTACTCTCCTGGGCATCCAAGGGAGCATAGTGTGCCCGGTAGCAGGCTTGGCAGCTTATCTCCAACAGAGGCTGCCTACTGGTATGGAGTCTCCTCTTTTCGTGCACAGTGACGGGTCGGCCTTAAGCCGTTTTCAATTCAGGAGGGTCATGGACATGGCACTGGAGAAGATGGGTATAACAGAAGAAGTGTTCGGGACTCATTCCTTTAGGATAGGGGCAGCCACATCAGTGGCCGAGGTGGGCTTGGGTCCAGAGGCAATCAAACAAATAGGGGGGTGGAGGTCTGGGTGTTTCAGAAGATAAATCAGACCTGAAAAATGTAGCGTTAACAGCTTCCTTCTCATCTCCTTCCTACTAGCAGCAACATAGATGAGGAGACGGTCCGTCTGGGTAGTAGGGCATTCCCTTGTGTCAAGGGCCGGGGCGAGGTGGACGGCAGAACAAGAGGAGCTGACCACCGGCGAATACCGGATATGGTGGTACGGGGTGCCCGGGATGAGATGGGCCCAACTGCATGGGCACGTTCACAAATTGCTGGCTTAGTAGTAAAAGCTGGATGTCTTGATCGTGCACCTGGGGTGCAATGATTTGACGAGCTTAGGGAGGGGGGCTTTGATGAGGGAGATGATGTTTTCTTTACAGGAGTTGTCGGCACAGCTGGGTGAGACCGGGATTTTGTAGTCAGAAATCATTCTGAGGCAGGAATGGAGGGGTGCTGAGAGCCACTCAGGTGTAGAGAAATCAAGGAGAAAATTGCTCTCCCACAGTGGTGAAAGTGAGCGGGAGCGGAGCGGTGCTCCTCTACTTTTTTTAATTACCTTTTACAGCTCCTATACTTTCTATACTTTCAAAGATGTTTCACTTCCCGAATTACTTCCTTGATTCTGTCAATGCAAGGCTTTCCTGTGGAGGTCAGATATGGCCAAAACAAGAAGAGTCCCCTCGCGCAAGGTCTGGCTGACTTGCATGATTGTGCCAGAGAAAACTGTCTCGAGGACGAAAGTCTGAAAATCAAGGACAACATGGAGGCATACCTTAATTCCCCACACAAAGTATTTGAAGAAGACAAGTGTGAGCTCCTATACTTTTATTTTAAAAAGAAACTGTTCCGGAATGGTTTCGTTTTAAAATAAAAGTGTAGGGAGAAGTTGAAACCTTCATTTTCAGTGCACTGCACTGAACGTTCCCTTAAACAGCAGGTGCAAGTGTTTGGGGGGTGTATTGTGTGTGGGAGGGGTCGGGGCAATCGGGTTTGTGGGGAGTGGGTGCAGGCCAGCAGGGAACATAGTTCCACTACTTCTTTTCATACACTTCGACCACTGCTCTCCCAGCCCAAGAACACCTGCAGGGGCAGGCGGGGCTCAGACACGAAGGGTTGCGGGAGTTGTTCCTACTGTGGACTTTGTTGGGAAAAGGGGGGAAGCAGGTTATTGGACACGGGGCAGTCGCCGCACCTTTGGAACTATTTTCACTAATTTGTGTGCAGTGTTTTGGAATCTATGATGTTGTGAAAATAAATCTGCAGCCTTTTTATGCCAAAAGGAAGGCATGTCTCATTCTGCACCTTACTGGGGGGAGAGGAAAGGGGCACAAAGAATGAGCAAGTATAATGTATTTTGGTACAAAGATGGACACATGCCCAGGTTATGGCCTTTTCTAGAGATTTGTCATCAGTGGGACAGAAGAAAGACACATGTGTTATTATGCCATATAATAATTGTAAACAGGATTGTAATCAGATCGCGGGTGTGTTGAAAACTGTGGGAGGCAATGAAAATTCGACTGCACACAAAAACGAACAGCCGCGTGCAGTTCCTGATGAGGCAGCTGTGCTAATCTTGAACAGTATTTATTTCCTGACAGGGAAATCCTCGAAAGCTTAGCCGGCTTCATTCCCCGCGCCCGGTGACCGTGTAATGAGAGCCAGCCTACCTCCATATGCAACTCGAGGGCTTCCAATGAACCAGGGCATCACACCACAGAATTAACAGATGTAACTCTCCCCTAAAGCCAAACCCCACGCCAGACCTGACATTTTCCCTGCTGGCAGAAGTCCGCCGAGACAAGCCTTAAAAGCAGGGGGATTTTTCGCCTTTTTTCCCTTGACTCAAAGCCGGATTTAAGCGTTTTCCGGGGGTGGATTATTACGACACTTGATCCACAGCCAAAGCATTACATAGTTTTTTTTCTTCATTAGGAATTAATCCGCACTAACCAACTGTCGACCAATGGTGTCTGTTCATCATCAAACAACAGGTCGGCAAACGCAGACCTGCTGCGATACGTCATTTGCCGGTTATATGGCACTTGAAACAGTTGGAAATAATATGACATCTTTAAAACAAGTGCTTTTAGTTTTACTAAAATTAAATGGTTATTGGTGCCAAATGTTGTCTGTTGGTCGGTATTTTGGTTTAACCAGCAGACTTTCTCCAGGCCTTTCCTGTGTAGATTTACACATCCCAGTTTACAAACTGCCATTACTGAATCCATTCCAACACCATGTGTGACTGGTCAGCTGGAACTCTCACTAGCATTACTTTGTATTCTGAGCCTTATCAGTGGAATATGTATCTATTTAATTCTTTGTCAAGTTACGTCATACACGGTGATATATCTGGTACCAATCAACATCAATGCCCTTGCTAGAAGAGTAATGCACTCACATAATGATTCGCTAGCGTGAACGCGCAGCCGCAGTCAGCGATTGAAAGGACACGCTTTTTGACTGTGTTTTTTGGCTTAAAGGAATCCTGAGACTACAGCTCTGGCATTTGCCATCCTGGTCCTGTTGAAAACAACACAGCTCAAGAACAGAGGTAGAGAACATCCTTAATTATTAGCTGTTGTTGTGTTCATTATTTGGCAAACAGCAGGCAGCTAGCTAATTCCTACCATCTGTTGACATATGCTGCAAGGTCAGGCTCACATTTCCGAGAGGGTCCTACGCGAACACCTCCTCATTACAACTCAGGCGTTAAGGGTTAACGCCACCGTTAACCCTTAACGCCTGATTCCCACCTTAACGCCTGCTTTTTGCAGGCGTTAAGTTCCAAGGTGCTAAGGCACCTTGGTGTTAATTACGGCACCGTAATTTACGGTGCCGTAATTAGCGCCTTCCCCACTCCCATTATGCCCTATTGGGCAAAAATGGGAATGGGGAAGGGAAAATGGGAAATGGGGATTTACCGCCCCACTCACCTTGTAATGGGGCGGTAAATCCGCCATCCACCATGGTGTAAACGTAGTTTACACCATGGTGGTAAAGTTGGTGCACTTAGCACCTCAGTTGTAATGAGGGCCTGTCCTGTTCAATGGGTCAAAGTGCTTCGGAGCGAACAGACGAGGCCGCTGTTGTCTCCAGGTCGGGGGAAAGAGCATAACGTCTCATGTGTTGAGTATAGTACAGTGCATATGAATATTTACACACCACAGAGCAAATTTCCTAGCTCTGTCCCAGAAGTAAACTCTCAGAATCTGTCATAATAAGTGGATTTGGCAAAATGACTGAAAAAAAGCAAGAATGCAAGGGAGGGTATTCCATTTTCAAACACATCATAATAGTAATGGTGATTGGTAAACATGTCCCAAAGCTTCAGGTTCAATGACATCAATTTACACTGCATTGATAACCCCCAATTAGGCTGAAACGGCTATGTGGTTGTTATTGCATCTTTGAGAGGTGTGATAAAGATATGTATAACATAGCACTACCCTATAAACAATGACAATGTGCCCATACTGTGATGCTGGAAATGCATTGGAGGGACAGAGCCTCCGTATCCTTGTCCTTTATTGCTTTATCATATATGTTCTGTCTTGTTTTCCGCGCAGGAGTTCATGTGGGACTCCTGGCGGTGTGGCTCTTCCTGTATTTGGTTTGGTGAACAGACCCTTGGGATATCCTTATGGCACCCATGGGTTTGGAGAAGCGGCTGACCCTGAGGGAGTTGGAGGCGGATGAGCAAAGAGCTTGAGAAGGAAGATATTTAGGAAGAGAGAGTTGAAGGTATTTTGGCCCAAGGCCCCAGACGGCTTTGTCGACAATGCAGAGGGTTTTGAACTTGATCCTCGCAGTCACTGGAAGCCAGTTCAGTGATTTCAGTCCTGGAGAGATACGGTCCCTGGGCTTGAGGCCAAGGACAAGTCTTGCAGTCCTGTTCTGGATGAGTTGCAAAGGGCAGAGAGTAGAGGCGGGCAGATTTAGATAGAGGCTGTTACAGCAGTCCAGCTTCGAGAGAACCAGGGCTCTAGAGACAGTGGGCCTCATTACACGGTAGGCGTTAAGGGAATACCGTTACCGGTAACGGAATACCGGTAACGGTATTTTCCCAAGCCGATCACGACCCCACCCCCACCGCTATTAGCGGACCCGTAAAGTACGCCGCCACCAATAGCGGCGTGGCCGCTTGCGCGCGACCCCCACACCGTAAATAGCGCCATGGCGCTAATAGCACGCAATCACAACCCATGCGTACACGGCAATACCGGCATCCCAAAGACCCAAAAAGCATGTACCGGCATGGCGCTAATAACAGCATCGAAAACCACACGTTAAGAGTCCTGAGCAGTGTTCCCATCTGCCCCAGGTGGACACAACCAGCACAGGTGGAGTCAATGGAGACAGCCAGCACTAAAGAGCACACCACACCCCTTCCCACACCCCTTCCCACAGCAAGATGGTCCCAACACCAGCAGCATGACATGGGCCTGCGTACATGACTGCAGTGCAGCACCAACAACAACAGGCAGCACCGAAGAGACGTAGGAGTAGGAGGAGGTGGAGGAGGCCGAGACTTGCGCAGCAAGCACCACCGGGGCACCCAGAAACACCACAAGGGCAGCCAACAAACCCCCGGAATGAAGGCGAAGATGACCATGGTATGTGTAAGGCACAACTAAATGTGCATCTGATAGAATGTGCCCATGGCACCATGCAAACACCAGATGAGCATGATGTGGATGTGGATGAGTATTGTCGAAATGGCCAGCCCGGACATGCAAGAGGTGATGGCATGGCGGGACAGGATCCGCGTCAGCATCGGAATCAAGAATAGCATCAGGAACAAAGGTGGAATATCATGCATGGAGAGACGTGCATTGTTGCCCTTGTGGCCGTCTGGAGGCCCACAAAGGGCCCTCTCCCAAAGAAATTCACACATACACAATGATGGAGACCATGCCTGTTTTTCAACTGCAGAAGAGTGTATTTTTAACATAACGTGTACAGAAAGTGCATAACCCCAACTGTGCAAACACCCTCCCTCCCCTCTCCCCACAACACCCCCGAACACACCCTCCCCCCCTGCCCCCCACAACACCCCCGAACACACCCTCCCCTCCCTCCCCCCACAACACTCCCACGTGAGTCCCAAGGCGTGAACATGTCCTTCCCCAAATGTGGCCGATATTCCTTGTTGGCCCTATTTGTCCGCTCCTTCTTCGGGTGTTTGAGATGTTGTGCGCCTGAGGTTGCGCATAGAGCGGCGTAGGGGGCTTGTCTGCCGTGAACTCCCAGAGGAGGCTGGGCCTGTTTCCTCCTGGGTAGGGAGTGGACATCTGTGCTCAATCGCATCCGCAATGTGGATCATGGCCTGCCTGAGTTGCCCCATCTCATTGCATATGCGATTGGTGCATGCCTCCATGGCCTCCCTCGTCTGGCGTGCGAATGCACCAATGTCCTCCCTCAGGTGCCCTGCCTCAACCACATGTTGACCTACCAGACCAGCCATTTCGGTCTGCCTCTGGTAGATGGCTGATAGGTCAAGTTCCACGGTGTCTGCCGGTGGAATGGCTGATGCGCCTGGATGAATAGCGCTGGCATCAGGCGTAGGTTCCAGGGGGCTCCATGACACATCATGTGTGTGGGCGGGCGATCCGCCTTGGCTGAACGGACCTGGTGAAAACATTGGGGATGAGAGTAAGTGGCGTGTGGGGATGGGGCTCTGACTCAGATCCTCATTCACCGGTGCTTCCTCCGCATCGGAAAGTGGCCCAGTGGCTGCTGCCTCACCCGTAGAGCTGGTGGCAGCAGAGTGCACTCCCTCCATGCTGCCTTCAATTGATGGGAGACACACTCCCTTGGTTACCACAACAGCGGCAGGCATTGCCTCTGGCTGCGTGGCACTGCTGCTCCTGCTGCCTTTGTCCCGGTCACTACTCTTGGGTCCCCTAGAGGTTGATGCGTGGTCCCCGGTGGCATCCCTCCTGGCTTTCTTCATGGTTGTGGGAGGTGGGTGCTGACGTGCGTGGCTCCTCATTTTCCGTGTGTGATCCTGCAGGGGTGATAAGAAGGGTAAATCATCATCTATGGGTCTACCTGCATCATGGCAGATGTATACGTCATGCAGTTTGATGCATTTTGTGGTCATCATTATGGAGGCATGGAATGGAATGGGGATGTTGGCTGGCTCATGCATGATTGGCCCTGTGTTGGTGGGTATGTGGTGGGTATGTGATGATGCATGCATGTCTGTTTGTGGCTGGATCCACGGCATTCATACACATGATTGTGGGACCCCTCACCCTTCACTGCGCATTTTTGGGTGCATACACTCACCTCCATCCGATGAAACGGCCACGCCATGCTCCATATCGCCGACCCCCTCTATCGACTCGACTCCTATTGTGGAGGCACATATCTCCTCCCACTCCTTCATCTTCAAGGGGGACTCTGCACCACCTCCTGTGGCCATTGCCATGTTTCGGTTCACAGATAGAATGTTGCGCACACGCACCCGGAGGTCGTCCCACCTTTTGCGGCATTCCCTGACACTCCGGGTGGTGGTGCCCACCGCACTGACTTTTAGCGCAACTTCGGCCCAGACAGCCTTCTTCTTCAGGAGGGCCTCCCGCCGCATATCGTTCACAAATACCACTCCTGCATTTGCAGCAAGTGTGGTGGTCAGCATCATTAGTTCCTCATTGGTGAACTTTTCTTTGCGCTGGCGATCAGCAGTTTTTTTAAGCGCCTTCGGCATCCTCGAGCTACCCGGTGTGGTTCCTGGTCGGTGTTGCCTGGATATATGTCCTGGATGCAGTGGATGGCAATGGATTGTGTTTTTGAAGATGGCCGCTGTGCTCTTTCCTGTTCCTGTGCGACGACGTAATTTCCGGTTCCGCTTTTTAACGGTGTGCGGTAATGGCGGTGTCCGCTATTTACGGGTAGTGGGAGGGCGGAGGCGCAATCGCCGGTTTTGCGGGCGCCGTTAAGGGGCTTTTTGGGGTATTTAGCGGCAGGGCGGAACGGTCATTTACGGCATGGCGCTATGCTCGTGTCCGCGTACTCGTGATGGGACGCTATTAGCGGCCTCTTGCGAGGGCGGACACGCTAATGGCACCATGCCGTAAAATTCCGATTTTTACCGCCTACCGTGTAATGAGGCCCAGTGAGCTTCTGGGGGAAGGAGAGGAAAGGAAGGATACCTCTGAGGAGGTGTAGCTGGTAGTGTGACTTCTTAGAGACGTCGGATATGTGAGGAGAGAATCACAATGCGTTGTTGTGTGGTTCTGAGCTAAAAGTGAAAGTCCTGTGATCGTGTGACAAAACCACTACTACTCTGCAGGTAAAGGGAGGACTAGTGGCTAAACCCACATCCTACTCATCCCCACATCACTACTAAACCAGCAGTGATCCCAATCATAAAGGTAAAACAGACAAAGCACGCTGGGTATACCTCCTTCGCCTTTTGTGGTAACGTGGGCCGAGGGCAGGCTATACTGTCAGGATGGGTGTAAGGTGATAACAGAAGCAACTCAAACAGCAATAATAAAGTGACTCCACAATAAAAGATTATCCATTTAAGGTTCAATACAAATATATATAGTTCAATTAAACAATAAAAATGCTGTCAACTAACTACAATGCTAGAAAAATCCCATCCTTGTTGTGATGAGGGGCTGTGGGGGCAGGTAGGACCTTGGAGGCAGGATGCGCAGTGCTAGCGCGCAATGAGGGACAACTGACCGGGTGGCTCTGGAGTCATAGAGGAGACTGCTTTTGCGCGCTTTCTCGCTCAACTTTATTGTCTTTCCCATGTGGGCTAGCCTGACCACGTTGTCATGAGTCATGTGGACATCACATCCCTCCCCAACATGGACAAACAAACAAACTTTTCAAACATTGTAGTAGTCTCTGGTGGTGTTCACCGGGGCACCAGTCTCATGCGTTCCGACTCACGCCCATCTGTAGATGCCATTTAGGATGTACCCTTGGATTCGAGTGGAGGGTACTGGACGTCTCTGGAGTGAGTAACGTCCTCCATCATACCTTTGGGAATTACTCACATTTCCGGCACGGATTCTGTCACTTTGGAGATATTGCAGAGGCTGGTGTGGAGTCTCCACTATGATGTGTTCCCCCTGGATGAACGGGTGGTAATTCTTCAATGCCCACACCATTGCCATGAGTGCCTTCTCACAATCGTTGAATTTTTCCTCCACAGAGGATAATGTTTTGCTCGCATAAGAGATTACTTTATTGACCTTGTCATGCTTTTGGTATAATACTGCCGTCAAGCACGTATTAGAGAACCCTGTCTCCAGGAAAAACTCCTTGTTTCTGACAGGGTAAGCTAGGCAGGGCGCTTGTGAGAGGCTTCTTTTGAGCTGTCTTACTGCCTCGGCTTGTTCTGGACCCCATTCCCACTTGACCCCCCCCTTCAAGAGATGAATCAGGGGTCTGGTGATCTCTGCGTAGCCCTCAATTAACTTTTTGCTGTAATTAGTCAGTCCAAGGAGGCTCCTTAGTTCCCGCAGAATTGTGGGGTCTTTCAGTTTCTGAAGTGCTTCCACTTTCTTTTCCTGGGGACAGAGACCCTGAGGAGTAATCTCATGCCCCAAGAAATGAACACAGGTTCTACACCACTGTGCTTTCTGAAAGGAACGTTTTGTTCCGGCGGCCCTCAACTGGGTCAGAACATAACGGATTTCCGCTATGTGTTCCTCCACAGTTGAACTTTTGATGAGGACATCATCTACATAAGCCAGGTTACCCCTTGCACCCAGGTCGGGCATGGCCTTGTGTAGGAAAATGTTGAATTAATTTCCGGAGTTGAAGTATCCGAAGGGAATCCGGGTCCATGTGTACTGCTGGCCCCCGAAGGTAAAAGCCAGCTTGTATTGGTCCTCCCTACTGACAGGCACAGTCCAGTATCCATTGGTCAGGTCTATTGCAGTGAATACCTGCGACCCCTGAATCTGGGCCAGCCCTTGGTCAATGTAGGGAAGAGGCCATCGGGAAGTATGGACCCTTTTGTTGAGCTCCCTAAGGTCGGCGCAGAGTCTCCACTGGCCGTTTGGCTTCAATATTCCCAGCACCGGATTATTGAAGGTGCTGTGTACTGGACGGATTATTCCCTGGGACTCAAGGTTCTTAATTATTTCAGGAAGGGACTCCATTGATGCGAGAGGCAAGCGATATTGCTTCACAAACACTGGAGTCATGCCAGGGTCCGTGGAAATTGTTGTTGTGTGGATGTCGGTGCGACCACAGTCATATGAGTCTACCGCAAAGAGATCTTGGAAATCCAAGAAAACTTGTTTAAACTTTTGCTTCTGTTCCAGAGTCACACAGGCATCAGCTAGGTTGACTCTCTCTTCCACCATCTGCCTGAAGCCTGGAAAGACTTCTGGTTTTGCTATCTCAGCGGCCTCCTCCAGCTGGGTGGAGAAGTCCCTGGTCAGAGTGCTGTTTTGGACTGGAGGCTTCAGGTGGGAAAGGCAGCCCTCATGGACCTGGAAAATCACCTCATCTCTTCTGAAGTCACAAGTCACATCTTCCTTACCATAAGGGCAGGAAGTGTACACCAGGAAGTTCCCCCCATGCCAGGTAAAGATCCTGTCTGGTGTTGTATTGTCATCACTGACACTGTCAAAACAGTCCTTGAGGATTGGTCCTAACAGTTCATTTCCTAAATCAATGGAGAAATGTCAGTCATCAACCGCCATTCCAATAATGGTGCCTGCGGCTAGAGTGATACTCTTTAAGTTGCTGTTAGCCACCTCTATTGGAATGGTGTCATGCTCTAGATTGACTAGTGGAGTTGGGTTTACCCCCAACCCTTGCTGTTGGAGAGAAGCATTTAGATGAATATAAGCATCAGGGTTATTCAATTTTTGTCTTCTTTTAACTTTCACTCCCAGGGAGAATTGTCGGGTCCTTTCTGGGATGGTGACTTCCTCTTTAATCTGAATTTCAACTACATAAGGTAGCAATTGAGCTGACCTAAATGCTTTTTTTGGATCATCAAAGCCCATGGGATTATCCGCTACTCGGGACCAAGCTTTGAAGTTTATTAGGTCCAAACTAATGGCAAAGCGATTGAGAATGTCACTGCCTAAGTAAAAGGCGGCAGTGACGTCTCGCACAACCCTACAATTATGGACTATGCTCTTGTTGCCAATGGAGATTTTGAGCATACACCTGCTTGGCACTAGATGTTTGGAATTGGGTGTTTCCAGATCCATTTCCCATTTGTCTATCAGTTTGAATGTGGGAATGGCTGGATCTTTTGGGAGTTGGCGGAACATGGCTTCGCTGATGAAGCTCTTACCATTGTTCACACACACTCAGGCGAGAACAGAGTCCTTCCCATCATTTAACTGAACAGGGATGAACAACTGCTCTCCAATTTGCTGAACATCAGCCAGGCTCTGAGCTGATCTCACATCTTTCTGGACTATAGGAGTGGGAGTGTCTGATTGTGGATTAGTAAAGAATTTCAGAGTGTTTCCTTCCAGTGTGGAATACCACCTTAAACTGGAAGGAAGGTTGATTTTCAGAAATAGAGAGGACCCCCCATCACCAGTCTGTTGTCCTACTGCTATTACTGTCACGTCTGGAATGTGGTTGTTCTGGAAGTGAAATTCTACTTGGTCAGATTTTTGTTCAAACATGTGGCAGGTACCGTTTAAACGAACATGGTTGACGCTCTGTTTTAGTTTTATTGGTCGGCTAGTCTGGGTCCAGAGGACCTTGTTTACGCAATCTATTAGTGGTGACAACCTTCTCAGGAGGTAATTCCCTAGTAAACAAGGGGTACCCTCTGGAGTCACTACTATGACCGGGTGTTTCACCTTGTGTCGCCCAATTTTGATGTCCAAATCTGCAGTCCCCTCGACGGGAATTTCCTTCCCGTCAAAGTTCTGGAGTTGTCCAGGAAGAGAGGTGAGAGGAATACGGTAATTTTCCCCCTTTCCTGTATTTAGTTCATCAAAGGCCCATTTGGACAGAAGGGTAGCTTGGGATCCAGTGTCCACCAGTGCCAAAATTGTACCTTGCCCCTGTACCTGTACCGGGGCATAGTATCTTCCCTCCTTCTCCTCAAGGGGGCACAGATAATGCACATTTTTGGACAACTGGTGGGCTAATTTCCTGGTTTTGGACATTGCGAGAGAAGAGATTTGGGCAGAATTCTGTGGAGAGTCATGGGAATCTGCAAGAAAAAGTTGGCAACTTGAAAGAGGATATTCGAGATCCCCTGGTTCTGGTCCTGGGCCGCCCCCCCTTTTTGGAGGCAGCCACCAGAATGGGTTTGAACCCGGGGATTTTGATGCTGTTGGTTCTGGGATAGGATGATGGGCGGCAACAGCTCAATCCCCACATCTACCCAGTCTATTGATGCGGTTTAGGGTTCCCCTGGTTCCGGTTCTGGGACGCCCCCCCCCTTTTTGGAGGCACTCACCAGGATGGGTTTGAACCAGGGGTTTTCGGTCTTGTTGGTTCTGGGATAGAATGATGGGCGGTGACAGCTCAATCCCCACATCTACCCAGTCTGGGTTGGAATCCCTTGGGACCCATTTTTCCTTGGGAGGAGTTCCCCCATCTCTGAAGGAGAAGATCCTTTTCCCAGGATCCTCTGAGGATCCCTCTCCCTCAAATAGGAAGACCTGTACCTCCTCCACAAAATGGGTCTGTTTGGGTCCTTTGTTTCTCCTACCTCCTCTTTGCTCCTTGGGTGGCAGACTTTCAGGGGTAGGAGATTTTGTTTCCGGTTCCTGGTTTTCCAGGGGCTGTTTACAAGTTGGGAAGGAAGCTTCCCCCAAGGCTTTACACCCCCCTCCTCCTTGTGCTCCTCCCTGGGAACAGGTGGGTTATCAGGGTGCTGCCCCTGTCATTGTTCTGGAGCACCAGGCCCAGAGTTTGGGGCATTCTGCGGTGGCATGCTCATCTGAGGGTTCTGTTGATCCCTCAGTATGTGACCCAGATCCCGTGCCATATTTTGGATCTGGCGCTCTAACTGTGAAACCCGCTGAGGCTGATACGGGGTTCTATTTTCTCCCCTGGGCTGATCCCGGGAAGGGTAGCTATCCCTTCTCTGGTAGTACCCCGGGTTGGGAAGATTTGGGTACCCCTCCACCCTTGGCCTCCCCTCTCCCGTATTCGGTTGTCTGGGCTCAGGGAATTGGGGAAAGAAGGATGGATGATTTTGGGGCTGGAAATTGGGTGGATACCTGAGGAAAAAGTTCTGCCCAGGGTTTGGTGAAATTCTGCCCTCCTGTGGGAAGTTAGGAGGGAGGTTCCCTGGGTTGGGGGCCTGGTTGGACCCCCCCCCCCCTTGGGCTGGAGGAGTCCACACATAACCCAGGATTGGACTGTTTCCCTTATAGTGGGGACTTACATAGTCAGGGGAGCGAGGGACCCCATTTGTGGGACTATCTCCTTGACTCCCTGTCTGTGACTGGCCCGAGGGCCTTCTGGGCTTAGAATTATTTGGTGCAGGCAGGTTTTTAGGCCCCCCATCTCCAAATCTAAAACGGGGGCAACCTTTACCTCTGCCACCTTGGCAGCAGCAGGGGTGCTGTTGGTTTTGGGGTTTTTTGGCCTGATTCTTATTTTCCACCGGTTTCTGCACCTCATAGATGCGGGTGGCTTGCTCAATGACCCAGTATAAAGATCTTTTCTCGTGAAAATTTCTCACGAGCTGGGTCATTATGTATTTGGGTAAGGCATGGAAAAACGTATTAACAAATTCCTTACTGTCGGTGCGCACCCTTTTGGCAGTCTACGCAAAAGCACGCTTTAACTCCTGCACAAATTCTTGTGGGGCCTGATCCTCCCCACATTGCAAATTGTAGGCTGCCTTGCGAGCCTCTTGAGGATTTCTATGAACAGAAAAATGTTTCAAGATGGCCGCCCTATAGGTGGACCATCTTGAATGATTTTGGTCCTCCAGTCCCGCAAAGAAACTGGAGTATTCTGGGGAGAATGTCCATTTTACATACTGAATGCAGCTACTGCTGTTCTTCAAATGGAAAGTCTCCATCATTTGCTCGTAAAGCTCCAAGTATTCCCAAACAGAATACTTGGCGTTCTTGTGATAAGGTGTGATGACACTCCTTATTGCCTTAATCTGTTTTAAGGGGTCCTTAAGCAAGGCCCTTTTTGCCTTATTGGCCTTTTTGGTTCGGGTAACCCTGGTCCATTCATCCTCTGACTCAGAAGCACTGCTCCCAGAGGTGCCCGTCTGATCTTCCAGGTTTTCCTGGATTCTGCGAGCCTGGGAATGGCTGGCAGAATGTGGGGACCTGGTCTCCTGTGTCTTGTGACGCTCAGAGGAGTCTTCAGATCCCTCCTTGCTGCCAGGATCTGATGGGTACCCCCCACCCCACTGACCTGACTGGGCAGAGGTTTTCAGGATGCCCTTAGTGGGCCTACTCTCCTGGGGTTCCCCACTAAATTGCACTGTGCTGGGGTGCCTATACCCGGATGCCCGCCCATCCATTCCTGGGAGGTACTGGCCTATGAGCCCCATACTTTTGGCTCGATAGTAATCTGCCCTCCCTGTGGCCCTGTGCTCATGCGCGCCAGGAGACATGGGGGTGGCAGAGTCCAAGGACTGGGAGAGATGAAGGCCTCTGGTACTAGGGCTCCTGAGGTTATGCTCAGGTGTTTCCCTTTCCCAGCGAACCTCATCTCTATCAGCCCCTGCTCCCTGTTGCAATGCAAGAGCCTGCGCTTTTAGTTCCTCAGTTAAGGCCTTACTAGACTCTATCAGTCTCTCCTGCATGGCTACCTGTTGCTGGCGCCTATCATTGTACTGACAGAGAGCCTTATTTTCTCTCTGCGCCTCCTAATTGGTCCTGGAATACTGGGCCAGTCTTTGCTGCAGGAGGGTTACCTCCTGAGTCCCATCCCTAGTGGCCTGTTCCTTTCTTGCCAGAGGGCCAGGTGATTTTCTTCAATTTTTCTTTTAATTGGCAGACTTCCTGGCCCAAGTTGTCCCTTTCCTGACTAAAAGCCTGCATCTGTGCCGCCAGGTTGTCCCTCTGCCTTTGAAAGGCACCAGCTTTCTGGCGTTCTTGATCAAACTCTGCCTGGGTATCCAGGTCTTTCAAAATCAATGTATTGCTTTCCTCTTTCTCTCTGTCTAGTTGGATTTGCAGGGTGGCTACCTGCTCTGTGCATGCCCTGTTGAAATTGATCTGTTGCTCCAGCTTTTTCTGGTACTGCAGTAAGGAGTCCAAACTGTCTTGGTACTCCTTCGGCAAAGCCAGAATTCTGGTATCCTGGTCAGCCTTTTCCTGTTGCAGGATATCCATAGCCTCCTTTATTTTAATGATGTACTGTCTACTATCATTTTCTGACTCCTGGCTCCTGTGCAGCCTCTGCTCAGAAGAGTCCAGATCAGATTGGGCCTTCTCTAATGCCAACAGTTGTCTACTTGCCAGAGTTGGCCTTCAGCACATTTGTCCGGCATAGCTCCCATATATAGATACAAATATGCCGCTATCCTGACAATCTTGTCGTGTTCATCTTTAGCTTTAGGAGCCATATATAGTTCACGCAGGGCCTTATGTAAGGGACCCTGATCTCTCCAGATATCTGACCCAGTTGTAGTGACCTGTTGTGTGATTGCCTGCAACCATACATTTTGGTCCTGTTCAGACCATTCACCTCTCACAAACAGTTTATGTAAGAGGTGCTCTCTCGCTATTTTGATGTCTACCAGTGTCGTCATTCTGGAAATTGCTTTCCTTCCTGACTTACCGAAGTTAGTATTTTATTTTGCAAAACAGACTGTTTCTTGAGAGCGTTCCTTTTTGAGGGGTGTTTTCACAGCGTAGCACAGCGTGGTGATCCAACAGGGTTTATGTATCCTATCAGTTAGTACACTGTATTAAGCTGCACAAGCGGTAGATCTAAACCAGAATCCCCGGCTACAAGCCCCCACTCTGTTAATGACTCCAATCAAGCATTCCCACTAAGTCAGTGCCTTGTCTGGGATTGCTCAAGGGAAGCCCTTATTTATATATTTTTATGACAAGTTATAATCTGGATGATGAACACTTGTATAACGCCCCTCTCTTAGAATCCCCCTGACCCCACTGAGCCAAGAAGTAGGTTTGTTTTGCAAATTAAAAAGGTTTATTTGAAAAATTAAACAATATATATATTTATCACACTTTTATAATAAATTAATATTTGATATCACACTTAAGAATATGATGTTGATCAACAATGGATAATCTTACACTAGCACACTTATTTTATTACTTAGGAGTTGGTATGGAAAGAAAAAGGTAACTGAGAATGCTTTTATGGTTTCAAGGAAAAACAATGATGGAAAGAATGCAACATAGGAATAACCTTGATTTGATTTCAACAAAAGCCAATGTAATCACTTTTCCCCTTTTGGCAATTCACTCCCCCTATATGCAATATAAAAAGATGGAAAGGAGAGCACACAGTTCTCTGGAATACAATCAAATGTAGTTCAGCTCCCCCCTAGCAAGCTTAGTTCACAGGGATGATTTTAAAACAGAGGCAAAATACTTTAAATGTGGTTTGCAAAGAAGTGAAAATATGCTAAAAATGATTTTAATTCCCTATAGGAGATTCAGGGTAGGTGATAGCTACTTAAGATTAGTTCAAGTCACACTGGCAATGCTCTATGAATGATTGTCAGTTTGCAAACGAATTTCAGCAAAGGAAAGCAAGAAGCTGCTATTTTGACAAGTGAAGAAATTTGAGCCAAATCGCAAATCGCAGCACTTTTTCCAAGTACGTCGAGCGCGATTACAGAAAATATATAATGAATACAAAGTCGGTTCTGGGTTCGTTGTAAAGCCTAGAATCGTAGCTTTAAAATGAAAGTCAGATCTCCTTCCTAGCACCTACGATTCAAAAGATACAGACGATCTTGTAAAGGTAGTTTTTCAGAAATGAAATTACAGTTTCGGAATGACAGATGCGCTTTGAAAGGTTTGAATCAACAGGAGGAACACCCGATTTCTTATGATGCAGTTCTAAACAGGTTCAAATGTTTTGAATCAGATTATTTTAAGCTAAGAGATGGGTTCTGCACAGTCTAGCTGGGTACTCACACTATAAATTTGAAAGGAATGGCCTCGTCACAGGTCTGGTCAACAAGTTTAGCTGCGGTTCTCTCTGCTCGGCGGGTCAATCAGGCACTGGTTCTGTTCACAGCGGTCTGGTCTGGGTCTCTGGTTCTGCTGGTCTGGATCAAGTGGATTCTGGATACCGCATTGCTTTCTGGGTACTGGTTCTGTTCTGGATACACAGGACTCTTAGCAAGCAGCAAACCGCACAGCCCGGCGGTTGAATAGTTTGCAAAAGATTTTGAAGCCTGCTGAAGAGTTCAGCTCTTTGGAGTTTTTGTTCTGGAGTTAGACTGGATCTCTGGAGTTCTGGTTTCTGGAGTTCTCCGTCAGCGTGCTGCGCAGGAATTCAGTTGAAGGTTGGAAAATGAATGTCCCTACCTGGATTTCAGTGGTCATTTTTATGTGTTTTGAAAATGGGTGTGGATGCTAACTTTCTATGCCCAACCCACTCATGATTTGATAGGTCAAGGATTTCTCTTTGATCTGATTTGAGAAGGGAGCAGTGAGTCAGAGTGAGTCAGAGTCTTACAGTCTATTGAAGAAACGCCCCTTTGCATTTACTTAGAAAATGAATTTTTCATAACTAACAGGTTTCCCAGATACACACGTCATTGACATTACATGTACATATCATATATCACATAAGGTAGTCTCTGTTCCAACTCTGATGTTTCTAAGAGCTTGCATTCAAAAATGACAACTTATTTTCGTTTTTGGTAGCTTTTGCAACATTGGTTTTTCATCAAATCTTTACACAGCCCTGTACCCTCTTCCTGAGCATGTTAATTTAAGTTATTGTGTCTATAGCATAAATACAGTGTTTGCAGCATTCATAATTCCCGGGGTTTTGCCTCAGAACATCACAGAGCGACCAGCCTAGTCTTGAACTGGGATTGAATGTGTCATTTTGAAGATCCCAAAGTTGTACATTTCTGTCATCTGGTTACAATTAGTTATCAGTATTCTTATAAAACATATATTTGCCTTCAATTCACTTCACTTCAGTGTTTGGGTCCGTCCCCAGAAGCTTGGTGAGTCAGAGATCACATGTCTGGCTTCTCCCAGAGCAGTGTGTTGACAGTAAACACCTAAAATCTGCATACCCTATTCAATGGAAAGAGTTTACTGTGTTGACCGAGGTCAGCAGACCAGGGGGCCACTCTGCATTTGGTTAGCATGACCATGTGATCTCCTGGGCTGTTGCTGGTAAGGACTGGTGTGAATGCTTCCCATGGACAGAGGCCCTTTGAACTGTTTTAATTGAATCAGACTGCCTCATGGGAACAAACCTTTGAAGTCCCAGCTAGCTCAGGATGCTGTTTAGCTTCTGCAAAACAGGTCCCCAGTCAGAGTTTAGACCGCTAGTGCCGGTTTGTGTCCAATGCCGGTACTGCACCCATTTTTGGGATCTGTCTTGAATCAATTCCATTTCAAAAAGGGGATTTTACTTGATAGTATATGATCCTTGCTTAACATTGTTTTGATGGGAATCCTTACAGTAGAGTGGTGATGTGGAACACCCCACAAGAAGGTTGAATCTTTAGAGTGGTCTTGTGAGCCATGATTTTAGCAAATTTTCGACATCAAGAAAATGAATTCCCAACAGCTCTGGGTTGCTTTTGGCAATCAGCATTGCCATTCCCAATGGTTTCAGGCTACTGTGTGTGTAGCCCAATGGTGGTTTTAGGCAGTGCCATCCTGTGCTCACAACATAGGCAAAAATGGGTGGCAGCCTATTCTTCATGTTTCCCTGTGCACTTCCTGGGGAGTTCTGGCCATCATGATGTTTTCAATGCCAGTAATGCACAGTTTTGTGGTAGGGCTTGGATGCATGGGTATAAACATCCCACACTTCATTACCTTTGGTTTGCCACAGGCGATGATCTGGCATACATGTTCCTCAGTCCTTTTGCTGCTTCGCTTTCCATTGCCATAGCCAGTTGGGGGTGCCGTGATAGAAATTCTGCAGGTTTTCCAGCCCCAGCTTAGTATTGTACCACAAGGTCGAATTGCTGTAACTGGAGCATCCAGCGTTTCGATCCTGGTGGGGGTGTGTGGCGCTGACCCTTTGAATATTGGGACCAGGGGTTTATGGTCTGTTAACACTTTCACGGGGTGGCCCAAGATGTATACGTGGAAGTGTCTGCACCCCCATATGATGGTGAGGGCCTCTTTCTCTATGTGAGCGTAATTTCTATCCATGGTAGTGAGAGCTCGGGTGGCGAACGGCTGGCAAACGCATTAGGGATGACGGTTCCATCTTGGTCAGTCTGAGTGAGGACTGCTCCAAGGCCAACGGGATTGGTGTTCACTAGTAGTTCTGTCTTTCATGACGTGTCGAAGAATGCCATGGTGGCGTCGCTGGACAGTGAGTCCTTTATCTTCTGGAATGCTTTTGTAAGTTCCCAAAGGGGGTGGCGATGGAGGCTAGGTCAGGGAGGAAACACCCACACTATGTTGCCATGCCCAGGAAGCTGCGGACCTCAGTTGCATTGGTGGGAGCCTGAGCATTTTTGATGTCCTCTACTTTGCCGGGGTCTGGTGATACTCCTTTTTCATTAAAGACATATCTGAAGAAGATCAGTGTGGATTTCCCGAACTCACATTTTTCTCTATGGAGCGTCAGCTCCGACTCTTCGAGTGGCTGTAGAGTGGCTGCTAGTCGGCTGTTGTGTTCCTTTTCTGTCTTGACATATACTAAGATGTCATCGCTGACAGTTGTGACCTCGGGGAGGTCTTGAAGTACTTTCTGTATTTCATGCTGAAATACCTCCGCTGTTGATAAGATTTTAAAATTGAGCAGGCGGTATCTTCTCAGCCCCAGATGTGACGAGAAGGTTGTGAAATAACTTGAGTCCTTTGCCAGGCAGATTTGGTGGTACCCTGACCTTAAGTCCAATTTGCTGAAGACGGTGGAGCCTGTTAGGTCCACGATCAGTTTGTCCACTGTTGGTGTTCCAGCACTACTGGATAAAATAACGATGTTACAAAGTAAAATAGAAGCAAAACAAAACAGTCTCTCCGCTGCTACATCTCATCAGCCCCCTCCGGTTCCATGCTTGAGCACCCATAACCTATTTAACTTCTCTCCTCTCTCTATTAAAGAGGTTGAAAACATTATCACTAATCTAAAGCCTTCAAAATGCCAGGGAGACATCTACCCTGCTCCCATCATCAAAGAAGCAGCTAAGGAACTGGCCCCATTCATAACCTCACTAATCAGTGCCTCATTTGAAATAAGCACAGTCCTCAATAACCTAAAAGATACCTGGGTCCTTCCCCTACTAAATAAGCCAACTCTAGACCCAAACATCCCCATTAATTATAGACCAATCACAAACTGCAGATCCAACAACACCTGGAAACAAACAACCTTCTCGGCCTCAGGCAATCAGGTTTCAGACCCAAACACGGGACAGAAACGGTGCTGATTGACCACAAGACTCAAATTGAAGATCTAAAAGACAAAGGAAAACTTGCCCTTCTCCTTCTTTTAGACTTATCGGCTGCATTTGACTTAGCAAATCAGAAAGTCCTCTGTAATCATCTAACCACAGCAGTACAATTCTCTGACAGAGCCAATGCTTGGATCCAATCATTTCTTGATAATAGATCAATGAGGGTATATGCACCCTTGGCCTCTGTTGAACCACAACCAGGCACCTGCAGAGTCCCCCAAGGTTCCTGTGTGTCTCCAACCTTATACAATGTGTTAACGAAACCTCTGTTCGATGACCCTGACTATTTGGGTGTCACCTACACCAACTATGCCGATGACACCCAAATACTCATCCCCATCACCAGAGACTATGCAACTGATACCAAAGCACTCAATGACATCTACCTCATCATAAAAGCATGGATGGCAAAATTTGTCTATCTGGCCTAACATATCTGGACTAACATATCTGTGCCTATTCAATGTGTAAATTGTACCTATGCTCACCGTTTGCTAAAACTGAAAGTGCTTGCTAATACTGATTATTGCACCTGCTATCTAGTGTTCATCCAACCAAGCACCTCTCATAGATATTACCTTGTCTGCAAGTTGTAATTTGAAAACTTTGCACAAATATCTGTTTGACAAACTATTGTATTTTACTGTATTTTCTGCAGCCTTACCACACACAATAGCACAGGCACAAGGCCATATAGCACACTAGCATCTAGCACACTAAACTGTCCAGCCCTAGCCCCACACCAACCATGATCACAATCAACATCTTACTGATATTAATCATGGTGGCACTTAGTCCAAGGGACCTCCTCTGCTCATCTGGCTACTTTAGATATGTAAAAAATGTACTTGCCCGCCTACTCTGTGCACGTTACCATCCTATCACTTGCCCAACACCATTCCTTCCCACAGTGAATATATTCCCAACTCCCACACTGTACCCACTCTCCCTGACCACTAAACTTATAAACTCCAATGAGACATCAGATCCTCCTCCCCTTGTCAGAGCACCTTCCACACTACCTATAACAGGTCACACAAGAACATTCAGGCTATCATCTTGAACAGCCCATTACCACTCTCATATGAACAGGTCCACCCACATACTGCCTACTAGAATACCTACTCAGCAAACATCTCTAAAAAATCAGATTCCGGACCCTCTAGCTCCTGCACCACCTAAGTCAATCAATAGAATATCCCCTCTAACAAGGTCAACTAATCCTGCATACACATCTCGACAACTCCCAAACCATCTCAACAATAAGACTCAAAACCCTAGGTCTCACAACACCCACATTAGCAAATCCAGGGATACCGACCCAAATATATACCTGAAAAGTGCCTTCGTCAATGCTAGATCTATTACAGCTCACGCCTTAGACATAGCAGACCTCATCGAAGTCCGCGACCTAGACCTACTTGCCATCACAGAAACCTGGCTCCACACGGCATCAGGCCCCGCTCTTTATCTGGCTATTCCAGAGAGATCCACCATATATAGGAAGGACAGAAATACTGCCAAAGGAGGTGGAGTAGCCCTCATAGTCAAAAGCACCCTCAACATTAGAATATCAGGAGAACTATCCTTCACCTCAGCTGAAGTGATCACCCTAAAAATTGAACGTACCCACACCTGCATGTGCACTATACAATTTGTGTTCAGACCTCCAGGCCCACCATACACCTTTAAAGACAACATTACCTCACTTCTAGCTTTCAACATGAAATCACACTCTAAAGCTATCATCTTTGGTGAATTCAACCTAGATCTAGATGATCCCTCGGATATTCACACAAATTCCCTAACTGACTCCATGAAAGCTCAAGCCTTCTCCCGTCGCATTAACACACCCACTCACGTTAAAGACTGTACGCTAGATTGGATTGCCAAAATTAACTGTGTCACGGACATCTTATCGAACAACCCTTCACCTTGGTCCGACCACAATACAATAATCTTCTCAACCACCATAACCCCTAAATGTATCAAAGTACTTTCACCGACACCTATATTACCATCCAGAAGCTCCAAAAACATCACTCGAGACATTATTCTGCCTCTTCTAACACCTCTAACAAACACAACATACTTGGAAGACGACCCATCAGCCTAATCCAGTTATACAACAAAACCATGTTAACAGCAATGGTTACAGTTGCACCTCTTAAATCTAAGAAAACCAAACCTAAAGTTCACACTAACACATGGTTCACCTCAGAATTACAAACACTGCGTGCGACCAAAAGCACCACCAAATGTAACTGGAGAAAATCGCCAACACCCTCAAACAAAGCTACCTTCCAGTCTCTAGCTAACATCTATAAGGAAGCAAGCACCAAAGCTAAAAGTAATCTCTATAATACTAGAATCCAGAATGCCCAATCACGCCTGAGGGAACTATTTGCTATCCTCCGTGAGCTTGAATCACCTGCCCTGGATCACTCCATCAAAGACAAACTATGGTAAACGAATGTTCAAAAAGCTTTAGCACATAAAATTACCCTACTGCAAAACAAAATAAAAAAAAAATAATCTAAATTCAACATTGACCCAAACCACAAACCCCTACCCGGGACCCAAGAACTACCCCGGCTAACAAATTCTCGTTCAGGCCAGTG
Source organism: Ambystoma mexicanum (assembly GCF_040938575.1). Classification (NCBI taxonomy): domain Eukaryota; kingdom Metazoa; phylum Chordata; class Amphibia; order Caudata; family Ambystomatidae; genus Ambystoma; species Ambystoma mexicanum. Next base: position 910,434,529 of record NC_090927.1, on the reverse strand, counting down.
TCCACAGAAGAAACCTTTAAAATCATCAAAGGATTAAACCATCCAGGTGTAAAGGCGACATCTGTCCCGCCATACTGATAAAAGATTGCGCACAGGAATTAGCCCCACTTATCACCAGCATCATCAATAGTTCATTCTCCTCTTGCTCCATATCTAGCGATTTAAAAGAAGCATGGGTGCTACCACTGCTAAAAAGAAACACCTTAGACCCCACCAGCCCTACCAATTTTCGCCCTATCACTACAGTACCATTTCTATTAAAAATCCTTGACTGTTTAGCCTACCTGCAGATCCAACAATTCCTGGAAGCTCACAAACTACTTAGTCTAAGACAGTCAGGGTTCAGATCCTGCCAAGGCACTGAGTCGGCCCTACTTGATCTAAAAATACAGATGGACCAGTTCAAAGACAGGGGAGACCTTTGTATTCTTCTTCTCCTAGACCTCTCTGCTGCTTTTGATTTGGTCAACAAAAAATCTTATGACACCATCTTGAAACTGCAATTAATGTCTCCCCTGAAGCCATCAAATGGATTGAATCCTTTCTTTCCAACCGTACAATAAGAGTCTTCTCACTTAAATCAGCAGCCGACCCTAGCCCGGTAACATGTGATGTTCCACAAGGTTCATATATATCACCCACATTGTATAACTTCTTCACAAAGCTCCTATTCGACAAACTAGACAACATGGGCATCACTTATATTAATTACGCAGACGATACACAAATACTAATATCCATATCAGGGTGCCATGACACTGACACCGACAACATTAATAAAATGTACCTTGCCATCCAGGCCTGGATGGCTCAAAACTAATTATGCCTTAACGATGACAAAACTAAGCTAATCCTAATAGGAAACAAATCAAAGTTACAAAACCTCCCAAAACAATACGAATCCTTCAACATCGGTGGAAACATGATCAAACTAGTCAAAGAAATAAAAACACTGGGGGTCTACATAGACTAATCTCTCTCGCTCACCAGACAGTTCAATGCCATAGTCTCATATGCAGCCTACACATCCAAACTTATCAGATCTAGCAGACCCTTCCTTTCAAACGATAATAGCATCACTCTAGCAAGAGCCTTGATCCTCTCGATGATAGATTACTGAAACTCACTATTCGCAGGTACCAGTCTGAGAAACATCAAAAAACGTCAAGTAATACAAAATAACGCTATCAGAGCAGCATTGAACATATCTAAGAACGAGCACATCTCCCCCACCAGGCGACTCATACATTGGATCCCGGTCCATGACAGGATTAAATTCAAAATTCTCACTCTTACCCATAAATGCCTTGCCAACAAGACAAGGCACCCGCTTATCTCAGTAATCAAATTACCAGAACACAATCCAACAGACCCACCAGATCCTTCTACTCTAACCTCATCACCACCCTCAGGTTCAAGAGAGTAAAAGCAGGTGGATCTAGCTTCCCAGTAGTTGCAGCAAATCTATGGAATGCTTTACCACCACACTTAAGAAATGACCCATCCTTGTGGTCATTCCGAAAAAGCCTGAAAACCAGGCTATTCAGCTTAGACCCACAACAATGACACACTAGCTGCAAAAGAACTAGACCCTAGTATGAACTCCTCAAGGGAGTCTAAATCTGGCTAAACTGTACATCTAATTGTACCTTGTTGAACTTGTCTGAAACTTGTAACGTACCATGTAACAACCACTGTAACCATCATCTTAAGCATTCTATTGCAACTATGTATCATCTTCTCCAATATATTGTAACCCTCTAACTATCACCTTAAGGGCCTCATTATACGGTAGGTGCTAAAAAACGGGATTTACCGGCATGGCTCTATTAGCGTGTCCGCCCTCACAGGAGATCGCCAATAGCGCACCATTACGAGCAAGCGGACATGCGCATAGGGCCATGCCGGTAAATGACCCTACCGCCATGCCGCAAAAGCACCTTACCGGGTCTGCCCAAAGTGCTGATAGCACCTCTGCCCTCACTGTACATGCTATTAGCGGTCACCGCTATTAGCGGTGACCGCTATTACCATCGACCGTTAAATTGCGGAACCGGAAATAGCGTCATCGCACCGGAACGGGAAAGAGCACGGCGGCCATCTTTAAAAACACAATCCATTGCCATCCTCTGCCCCCTGGACCATTTTGGAGTTGGGAGCTGTGTGAAATCATCCGTGACACCTTCATCATGGCCAAGGCCTTGAAGAAAACCTGTGACAGGCAGCGGAAGGAAAAGTATGCTAACAAGGAACTGGTCATGTTGACACAGACCCTTGCAGAGCATGCAGAGGTAGTCTTTGCCAATGACATGCGCCGCGCCACCTTGCTGAAGAAGAAAGCCATTTGGGAGGAGGTGGCTGTCAAAGTCAGTGCCGTGGGCAGCAGCACGCGCACTGTGCGCGAATGCAGGAAGAGGTGGGACGACCTCAGGCTGCGGGTGAGGGGCATCCTGTCGGAGAACCACCGCATTGCCAGTGCCGGTGGAGATGACTCCCCAATACGCCTGAAGGAATGGGAGGAGACACGCGCCAATATGATTGCCACCGAAAGCATCGAGGGAGTGGGCAGCATGGAGGTCGGTGTGGCTACCACTTCCGATGCAGGTGAGTGTACACATGACAGGATGCGGTGTGAATGTACAGTCACCCCCATATGTGAGCACAGACCCCACTCATGCATGGACACACATCCACACATGCATTCATCCATCACCATGTCAGTGTCAGACCCAAACACACACACATGCACACATCACCAGAGACAAGTCCCAAACTCAACCATGCATGGATGAGGCACTGAACTGGCACATCACCTGCATCCACAACTGCTAAGTCCCAATGGCCACAACTGCATCATTCCTGTAATTTACATTGAGTATATTGAAACGCAACCAATGCTATCCCCCTTCTTGTCCCTGACAGGCTCACATACAGATGGGGAGGATGCCGCTGATGCATCAAAGGCACCACCTACATCCAAGAGGCCAAGGGTACAGGAGCCGGAGGATACCCCTGCAACATCCAGGGGCAAGGGGGGAAGGCCACCCCTGAAGAATGGCAGCCTACGTCACAGTGCCACTGCCAGGGCAGCAGTAGCTGCACCACCAACTGTGGCCCCACCACCGGAGGCAAACCCACTGTCAACATTGCCAGACACCCAGGGCCCACCATCAGCTGCGGCAAGCTCTGCTGGTGAGGCAGCCCCCACTGGCCCCCAGTCCGATCCAGAGGACACCCTACTCCAGCACATGGAGATGCACACCCCAAGCCCCCCAGGAAACCCAGAGGCAGTGGCATCCCAGACCCCTGGTTCTGATGGGACTTTCGAGGACACCAACCCTGCAATCATGTCACCCATGCTACCATCACCTGTTGCATTGGAGCCATCTGAGGGCACGTCTTCCAATGCACATTCACCCGGCACTGACCTCCAAATTTCCGCCATCCTGCAGCGCCAACAGGAGCTGACCGTGCTGGTTGGCCAGCATGTCGCTGAGGCTGCCAATCTCACTGAGAACATAGGCCAGACGGTGAGGCACTCCACTGAGCGCATGGACGCCAACACGGACAGGATATGCAATGAAATTGCAAGTCTTAGGGAGGTGCTTGTCCGCATGGCAGACACAATGGACCGCCACTTTCACCAAAAAGGCCAGTCTGCCCCATCCTCGTCTTCCGGGTCGACACAAACAAGCCCCCTCAGGCGCTCGATGCGAACCACCAGGCGCACGTCTGGCAACCCTCAAGATCCTTCCAAGGACAATTGAAATTAGGGGGTTGATGGGGATACCTCGGTGTGCATTGGCCATGGCAAAAATGGCAGAGACATGAGGGACTGTTGTGGGGGGTGGTGGGAAGGGTGTTATGAGTCTGTTGTGGGGGGTGGTGGGAAGGGTGTTATGGGTCTGTTGTGGGGGGTGGTGGGAAGGGTGTTATGGGTCTGTTGTGGGGGTGGTGGGAAGGGTGTTATGGGTCTGTTGGGGGGGTGGGAAGGGTGGTGGGATGTTGTGGGGCTTGCACTTCTTCACCTTTATGTTAGTCAATACACTGGTTTCTGATGAAAACACAACCTTGGACATCTTCATTGTGTGTGTGTGTACTTCATTGGCGACAGGGTCCATTGCGTGCTCTGAGACATACACCAGTGCATTCCTCCCCATATCCATGTGACAGTACGAAAACATGTTCCGCAGATTGATTGGCTGATCGGATGCTGTCTCACAGCACGTGCCTTCTGGCCATCCCCTCTTGCAACACCTGCATCCCCTTCACCTCCGTCCACATCAACATCATCATCCTCATCATGTGCTTCTATTCCAACGTCAGGGGGTAGTGGCCCATTCTGTCTGTCACACATATTGTGCAGCATGACACATGCCATGGTGATCTTGGCCACCTTCTCATGTCCATACAGGAGAGCAGCACCAGACCTGGTAATGCACATTCAACGTGACTTCAAAAGTCCAAAGGCCTGCTCAGTCACGATGCGGGTACGGGTATGTGCACGATTGATTACCTCCTCGGCCTGTTCTGTGGTCTCCGTACAGGTGTGAGGAGCCAAGGTTTTCAGGGGATAGGCCGCATCACCTGTATGGGGGGATGAATGGGGTCCTGTTACTGTTCACCTCAAGGGCGGCCTGTTCACATCACACAAATTGACATAGCATTGTGATGCAAGTGCTAAAATGAGTGCATACATGCAGGTGGTCTGTGTGACAGCAACGTGCAAGTGTGTGGCCGACCCTGCAAGTAGAAATGGCACAATAATGCCTACAACAGTAATTTTCACATGTCCTGGGTGTGGCCAGGTCTAAGGTGTCCCTGGCCCAGGCAAATTCTGTAGCACACTGCTTGTGTGCTGACATTCTGACACCAATGTTGCCATGCTGTGAAGCATCACTTCCGTGGTGCTATAGGTGTGTGGTTCAGTGCTATGTCTAGGGGTGTTCCCTTTGCATGCATTGAAGGGTACATTGCTGGATTGATGCTGTGATGCGCTGATTCTGTATTACCATCTTGACGCCATGTTGCTGATTTGTGTAATATATGGCGTGGCATGATGTGCAATGGGGATGGATGTGTAATATTTTGCAACCTGCATTGTTCTCATAGTCGTGCACCTTCAAATTGCATGTGGATTCTTCTCAGGTACATCGTGGCCTTCCCTGAAGGACATTGGCGTACATCTGTATTTCCATTTTCCCTACGGACGTCAGTCAACACCCAGTTGGAGTATGTATCTCCCCCCCCCATTCACACCCAGTTGGAGTATGTTTCTCCCCCCCCCATTCACACCCAGTTGGAGTATGTATCTCCCCCCCTCATACACACCCAGTTGGAGTATGTATCTCCCCCCCCATTCACACCCAGTTGGAGTATGTATCTCCCCCCCATTCACACCCAGTTGGAGTATGTACCTCCCCCCCCCCAATTCACACCCAGTTGGAGTATGTATCTCTCCCCCCCAAATCACGCTGCCATGTGCTTGCCCTGCTACTCACCAAGTAGCCACAAACGTTGTCCGGTGTGTCGCTCCATGTAGCGTGGCATACTTGAGTCCCGCAGAACCATGGAATCATGTGTTGATCATGGGAATCTGGCACAGCAATGTGTGATTATCTTGCTGGCGTCACATACCATTTGGACATTGATAGAGTGGAATTGCTTCCTGTTTCGGTACACTGCTTCATTGTGATGTGGGACCACCAATTCCGCATGGGTACAGTCGATGGCCCCGATGCAACTTGGAATGACTGCCAGTGAATAGAAGCCAACTTTTGTGTTTGCAATCTCCTGGGCAGTCTGTGGCATGGATATGTGTTCAGGTGCATGCTTCAGGAGTGCATCGAGTACCTGGTTCAGCGTGCGTGAGGATACTGGTTGTGAGATGCCATGCATCTGTCCCACTGTATGCTGATGGGTGCCTGTGGGCAGGAAGTGGAGCACACTCACCACCTTCAGTAGCGGGGGGATGGCAGTTCTGATGTCTCTGAGGCTCGCAATGTCGTCGTGGATCATGTCCACGATGCTGGTGATGGGAGCCCTGTCCAGACGGTACAGGGTGTGTATCTGCTCAGGGGTCAGGTTGAATGGACTGGCTCTGGTCCTGGGTACTGATGGGTGCCTCTGTGGTATGATTAGGTGCCGTTGTGGTGCCTGCTGTGCCTGTCTTGCCCTCCTCCTCCTCCTCCTCCTGCGTCTCCTTTGTGCTGCCTGTTGTTGTAGCAGCTGCGCTGCAATGAGGTCCTCCAGGCCATGTAATGCTGCCAGTATCGGAACCATCTTGGTGTGGGGAGGGGTGTGGGAAGGGGTGTGGTGTGCTCCTTTTGAGCTGCCACAGTCTCCATTGCCTTCACCTGTGCTGATTTGGTCCACCTGTGGCAGGTGGGAACACTGCCCATTTCCCTTAACGGGTGGTCCGCGATGCCGGTATTTGCACCATGGCGGTAACGGGTTTGGGGGGATTTACCATGCCGCTATTAGCATGTACACTGGCCTTGTGATGCTGTGCTAATAGCGGCATTGCGTAATTAACGGAATGGAGTCGCGCGCACGCGGCCTGCCCACTATTAGTGGCACCATAATTAGCGGTGCCGCTAATAGCGGTGTGCCGGGTCGTGATCCACATGGGGATTTAACATTACCGGTAACGTTAAATCAATACCGCCTTCTGTGTAATGAGGCCCTAAGTATTCCATTGTAAACCTTGTAACTGTCATCTTAAGTACTGATGCGCCTTGAGGCCTCTGGGCTAAGTGCGCTTTACAAATGTTAAATAAATAAATAAATAAATAAATAAATGCATAAACGACGATAAGACAGAGTTACTCCACGTTGGCTCCCAATCCAAACTCAATAGACTAGATGGACAATTCAATGCTTTCAACATCGACGGTAACATCATTAAGGTCTCCAAGGATGTGAAAACATTAGGCATCTATATCGATTCCATATGGTCACTATCAAGACAAATCAATGCGATAGCATCCTCCACGGCCTACACTTCCAAATGAATCACTACTTGCAGACCGTTATTCACCACCTCCAACTGCACTACCATAGCGCGAGCACTAGTCTTGTCAAAACTCGACTACTGCAATGCATCCTACCTGGGAACCAACCAACGGAATATAAAAAAGATGCAAGTAATTCAAAATAACGGCATCACATCAGCACTGAACATCCCGAGATCTCAACACATCTCTGAAACCAGATGCAACTTGAACTGGTTATCTGTCAATTAATGGATTGCTTATAAAACCCTGTCACATACTCATAAATGCCTCGCAAATCAAGCGCCAAGGTACTTGACCAATCACTTCATGCGCAACATTTCAGCTCGCTCCTCCAGATCTGCACAGGCTCACTGCCTCAAGATCCCTATGTTCAAATTATTGAAGGCAAGAGGTAGCAGCTTCCCTGTTCTAGCAGCTAAATTGTGGAACACTGTACCCTTAACGCTTAGAACGGAACCCACCTACCATATATTCAGGAAAAAGGCAAAAATGTGGCTTGTCGCGCAAGATACCTAGTCATTTTTCTTGCCTCATGCGCATTCACCTGAATCCTTATGCACTTTCATTGTACTTGCTGCATTGCACCAACCTGTATTTAAAATTGTAAGTTTGTACCTACTGTAATTCACTAACTTGTATGCAAATACGTAACCGTCGCCTATGTAAGAAATGCGCCTAGATGCCTCAGGGCTTGGCCCACTCTATAAATAAAAAAAAATAAAAAAAAAAATAAATAAAAATAAAAATTTGTCTTTCCCGCCCAATTGCCACGTTTGGCAAGCGCATATCAATGCATAGCCGTACTGCTTGGGGGTGTTTGGTTTTCGTCGTTATGACCATGAGGGATACCCAGGGTGTGGGGCGAGTGGTCTTCTTGATTATTCAGAGGTCTTTGAGTTTTTTCAGCTCTGCCTCCACTGCTGCCCTCATGTGGAAGGGGACCCTTCGGTGTCACACTGCCCTTGGTTCCACCATGGGGTCGATGTGCAGTTTCACTGTCCTACCATTTAGGCACCCTATCCCTTGAAATAGCTTCCTGTGTTTGGGTAGTAGGTGGTCAATTTCTCTGGAGTGGATTGCGAAGGAGAACAGTATTAATTTCTGCGTTTCGGCAGTTGTGCAGCTGAGTAATGTCTCAATCCCTGCATTAACCACATAGATGCGGGTCCTGCAGCTCTTCTTGTTGTGTGTGAGAGTGGTTTTGAAGGACCCCACGACAGGGAAGGGCTTTTTGCATCCATACGCGAATAGTTGCACAGGTCTTCGCCGCAGGGGTGGTCTGAAATTCAGCTTGTTGAATGTGGTGGTCGGCATAACATTCACTGTGTCGCCAGTGTCGATCATTATCGTCACTGGGATGTCTCCGACGGTGATGGTGCATCTGTAGTGTGATCTGTCATTGTTGGGGTGCCTGCCGTGGGCCGGATTGACCGCTGAGATCATGTGGGCTTTTTCATGCCTTGAGTTGCGGTACCGGCTTGTGCGGTTTGGAAACTGTTCTTTTCCTGACTAGTCGTCGTCACCGCTGCTGCTGTCCATGTCTTCTCCTTCAATCGCCAGGGCCAGTCCTCTGTGTGTGTCACGGGCTCGGTCTGGCTGTCTCTGTGGGCGGCAGTCGGGTTTCTTTGGGCAGAACGCTTGTGCGTTCTTGGGCCTCGTGTCTCTTCTCCAGTCCTGGGATCTCCTCTGAGGTGAGTGCTCCTTGGTTCTCTGGGAGTTTAGGCACACCGATGCGTAGTGGTTGATCTTTCCACACTTGTAGCACATGGTGCCATATTCCGGGCAGGGTTCCCCTTTGTGTTGCTGGCCGCCGCACCACAGGCACTCCTTGGGTTTGGTTGCCAACTGCCCTTGTTGGGTTTGTTTTGCCGCAGAGCATTGATGGCGGTCATGTTGTTGCGTGGCGTTTCCGTGTCTAGTGACAGGCGACTAATCATCTGTTCCATTTCCGTCACATGCTCATCTGTCCTTTCCTGTTGTCACCCCATTGTCAGGATGGTGTCAAGCGGGAGACTCAACTCTGATAGGATGGATCGCTGGAGCTTTTTGGAAGAGAGGCCGGGTATGACTGCAAATTCATTGTCCGGGAAGTCGCAGCTGATAGCCATATCTCGCAGCCGAACATGGAAGTACTCAATGGTTTCCTGTGGTCGTTGTCTGGCCTGGCTCATTTTTAACCGCTCAAAGTCGACGCTTATCTGGGGCTTGAATTTCCTCATGAGGACAGCCTTCGCTGTCTCATAGTCGTCTTCTGTGCCTCGATTTGGGAGTGTGTTGAATAGTCTCAGCGCCATGGTGCCGAGGTTGAGCATGAGGAATGTCCTTTTCTTCTCGTTGGCCATGATGTCATGTGCCTTTAGACTCAATTCGAATTGCTGGACCCATAGCTCCTAGCGGAGCCTTGACGTGGGGTCGAAAAGGCTCAAAAGGCTTCATGAAAGTGTCCTGTGTGGTATCTAACCATGTGGTGATGTCTGGGTTCTGGTACTCTTGCCTGGTCGGTGACATTGTCAGGTCTTCTGCCATGGTGTGGTCTCAGGCAGGCGTCCGGAGTGGGGCACCCAGGGAGGCACGTGTGCAGGTTGCCGCTCTTGGCAGGGTTCAAATGTATGGTCCATGTGCTGGGCAGCGTGCAGCCTTCGATTACCTTGCCTGGTGTGCTGGGGTGATTGCCACTGATAGGGTGTAGGGTTGGCTGTGTCTCTGTCAGGTGGCTGCTGGCTTGCAGGCTGCCCGGGCTTAAGGTTCACGGCTGGTGTAGTGCTGGCTGTGCCCCTGTCTGGTGGCTGCTAGCTTGCAGGCTGCCAAGGCTTAACATCCGCTGCTGTGATAGTGTTGGTGCCTGTAGGCAGGCAAATAGTTAATGTCAGGTGTGCCAGTGCCTAGTGTTGGCCTTGCTGCGAGGGTCTGTGGGCCACATGTGCTCCCTAGGGCCTTGGGTAGCCTATGGGCCTGATGCTGTGCTTTCCAACGTGTATTTGGCCAGAAGAGTGAGGAACACAGGGTTGTCGGGCACGTGGTGCCTTTTCTCACTTACTTGAGTGCTCCGGTGTGTGTGTCGTGTCTCAGGCACTGTGTTGGGGGAGGGCGCAACTCTGCGGTGAGTCTGCGGGGCCTGGGGCTGCCTAGAACACAGGAGTCAGGTCGTGGCACAGGAGCGCAAGTGGATCAGGTGGGGGGCGCAGCGGGTGGGCTCCGGTTCTCCTCCTCGTCGCCAGTGTGATAAAGGGAAGTGGAGGCAGGTAGGGCCTTGCAGGTGGGACGCTTAGTGCTAGTGCAGAAGGACAACTGACACAGTGGCTCTGGAGTCAGAGCAGAGACTGCCTTCACAGGCTTTCTGACTCACCTTTATTGTCTTGCCCATGTGGTCTATCCCAACCACGTCGTCATGAGTCACACGGACATAGAACCTGTAAAGAGATCAGAGAAAATGCAAACTGGTGTAGTATGACTGTTGGGGTCAATGCACATGTAAGAAATTGCAGCAATGTCACTGTTCAAAAGGATATCTCTTTGAAGAATAAGCTTAGAAACGGGGCTTGCAAGTACCTGTGGTCTCTGAAAGTTGGCCAGGGGGACAGGGTCTCTCAGTACCTTATTCTTGTCTTAAGGGGCTCAACAGTTTTGAGCCGGGCTTCTTGGTGCTTTAGCTTCAGTCGAGCGGATACTGAGATGGTTCGAGTCAATGCAATCCCACTGGCAGTCGGCATCAACTCAGCTTGACGGTGCAGGCTCAAGAAGGTTGAGTCTGTGCTCGACAAAGCAAAAATGGTTTGAAGAGTGGTCTTGTCGCTGATAGAACAATGGCTTCATCTTGATAGAGTTGGCATTCACAATGGAGAGTTTGATAGCTTCCAGCAGATCAATTTGGCGTTCAGTCCAATTGCTCCCACGAAGGTTGAACCTGCAGTTGATTTGTTCAAGACAGTCTCCACTAATGGGATGAGCAGGCGTCTGACTGGCTTGAGATGCTGCAAGTAGTTTGAAGGTTATATAGAGTGCCAAAAGCACCACTGCGGGCCCTACATCAGTTTGATGGGGAAACAGGACTCCAGCTGCTCTTGCACTTTCAGGCTGCTGCGAGACCCAATCAAGGAGCTCCAGGACAAGGTGAATCCTTATTACCAGCACTTCCGGTCCCAGGAGTTTGGCTAGCACCCGCAGGGGTTCCTTCACCTCCAACAATGAGCCTGGGTTTAGTGCAGTTTACAGGCAGAGTGGAAGGTCTTGGTCCACAGCAGTTCACTCCGAATGTATGGGGGGGATGGTTAGCAAGCAGAGTATTCCTCTTCATTGTATACATTCTGTTTTTACCAATATGGCAGAGGACTTTGGAATGGACCGAACTCTGGAAAGAGTCCAAAGGTGTATTCTTCTTCCTGGTGTCCAAAGAATAATCAAGTAAGGAGTGGAAGTAAAAATGTTACAGGGGATTCACCCAAAGCAAGCCTGCTGTGAGCGTAAATTCCTGTGGCACTAACAAGTGACCCTTGCCTTCTGACATTTTACCCACAGTGCCTTGTGCGGCAGGAAAGGCATCAGGAAAGAAAAGAGCCCTAACAGAAAACCAAGATGATTAAACCCCTTCTCAGGCCACCTTACCCTTCTGGCTGCTCTAACACATCCCCTTTCCCATGCTACTGACTTAAGATGGCCTCTGGTGCACAGCACCCTGGTGTGAGGCTGGCTTTCTTAGTGCTGCCTTTGAAGCACCGACTCCCATGAGCTCTCCTAATGAGAGGTCCTGGGTCATGAGGGGTTTGTGTTTTTTAGCAGCTGTCAGGAATGCACAAGTGACCTTTGAGCCTGCATTATGCCACTGGAGAGCATGTGCTGGAGATGTCAGGAGACTAGTGCAGCAAAGGCTAATGGGTGCACTATGGTTTTTGGCATGGAGCTTTTATGAAAGGGGAGTCGGATTAGCAGGCCTCCCTTTCAGCAACAGAATTGCTCACATCATTTAATGTATGAATACAAATATAAAAAGCTAGGGCTTTCATACTCAAGCCAGATGGCAGTCTGTCATAGATGGCTGCAAGTCGGTGCTACTCATGTATGGTTTTTTTTCCGCTGAAATGACCTATTATACTATCACATTGCAGTTATTCAAGTTGTTCTTGTTTTATCAAACCCACTATAATATAACTAGTGAATGGTAAGCCTGTTAAGTCATAAATCATTTCTGTCCCATCTCTTGTACAGTCTGACCATTCCTAAATATTTTTGAGGGGATTCTGAGATGGGTTGATCATCTCCCTGCAGAGAAAGTTTGAAGCAATGCTGCACCTGTCACGTCTCCTGAAGCTCTATATTCATCCTCACACATTTCCTTAGCTAGCTCTCCCATCTCCTTATCATCTCTATTACAGATGCATTCCTTTATTGCATTGTTGACCCCCCACAGGCCAAGATTACCGATCCTTGTTTTTCCACAGATGTATGCAACATTTCAATGCATAGAGGGTCTGATTCTGTTTGTGTCCATGCCATGTGACTTACCGAAATCGAAGCATCCTTTGGTAAGTGAATGTTTAGCATCAATGTCAATGTCAGTGTCACTGTTACATGTTAATTTTAAATGGCGGCAACACTTGTTGTTGCTTAGTTCATTGACTAGCAATGTCCCTTATTGTTCCCGGTCACCATAAATCAACACCCAATATTTTGACAGGTTTGAGGGGTTGAACTGTTGGTGCAGTAAGCAGCCAGTAATGCTATTGGTGAAACGGATTATTTGATTTTAGCGCTTGTTTGTGTGCAGGCGGGATGGAACTAGGTGGAAAACAATGGGGAACACAGTCTGCACTGTGATGCACTGTGGTTATGCTTATTTACAGCCTCATTTTATATGGGGAAGTGTGGGAAATGGATGCTTAAAAGCAAGGCGTAATGTTTTTATGCCTGTATTTCCTGCTGTACCCCATTTTTTAGCACTGACCTGTCAGAGGAGGGAACGAGTGGAGTTAATAGCTCTGCCATTCCACCTCCTCTGTCTTGTCAGTGCACTTGATTTTATCCCTGCATGAGATTTTCATGATTTAGCACCTGCTAAATATCATGTGAATTTCATAGCAATCCATTAATAACTGATACTAACTATACTAGGGGCTAACACCCCATTCAGCTATCAACCATATGAACTATGAAAACCTATGAAAAACTCTTCTCCCTTTTCAATCAGGTTTTTCTTTTTTAGTTGCAGTGGATAGGCTTCCATTGGTCATACAATGCGACTAAAAGCCCAATGTCACTAATTTCAACACATCAGCTACATAAGAGCCATGTTTTCCTCTTTTGTAAGGGGCTGTGTGGATGAGGACTAGGGAAGTCAAACAACAGGGTTTCCCACAAAACAGCTTCCTATCCTCACACCATATGGTGTTTAAATATCCACCTGACTATAATGTATCACAAATTACATGCCAAATCAATTGGACCGAAGGTACATGAGTTTACAAATACATATTTTAATCTTTACAAAACAAAGGTCTGAATTCATCCAAGCCTGATCAATTGGGAGTAATTAATGCTACCAACAGTCAAACAATGTAAATTAATCACTTGATGAATTATCCTTCCAATTTCTTTCTAGACAGAACTGTTACATTTTTTGAAACAATGTGTCACCACCCAACATATGTTTCTAGAACCATTATGTTGTTGCAACACAAAATGGAATCATTCTTATTAGCGTGTTCCACTGGATCTGTCTTCAGGACACTTCTTGTTTTCACCATGTTGTTACATTTGACGTGTTGTATAGTAAGGCATACTACATTCCAAAATAATCTAAAACCCACACATACATACAAATGTGTTATCACCATGTACCAATATTTTGCACCCTGTCCGATATTTTGGATATATCAAAAAAACTAACCTGAAATTTCCTTTCAGCGTGTGAGGACATATTTATTTTCACAATATTCTGGATCAATCGCCCGACATGCCTTTTCACAGCTGGTGAGAAACCAAATATTTTTCTTTTATTTCTTAGTTTTCTTGTTGCTTACTTCTATTGGTTAGAATATTGTGAAAATTAAAATAAAAATTCTCAGCTTTGGTGACATATCTTGCAACTACAGTGGAATTGTCTGCAATGTATTGTATGTCCATGTTTGTATTCCACAAGAGAGCAATGATTGCATTGTAATCATTCATGTACTTGGATGCTTGTTGTATGTGTTTTTAGGTGATTTACCTTTTACACTGTGTCTAACAGTAGACATCAAGGTATTTACTTGTCCTTTTTTGAAAACATGTCAAGGGAAGCCAAAGCAACATTTGGTATAGTATTTACCTTTGGTTTCTGAAGGGATGTCGCAGGTTATGTATTTTTCAATAAACTGTAAAATAGTGGCGTCACTGTCATGGCCAAATTTGGGAGTATCTTTTATCCACAAAAGCATGTGGATGTGTGGTGCTCCTCTGGATTGATATTCTTTTCTCCAAAAGAGTTGTTGCACTTCTCTGAGCAGAGGGGTTGTTTTATTGGAGATGAAGTGCAGCATAGCAATGAAGCGATGGTGAAAGTACCTTGATACATTGACACGGTCAATAAAAGAGTTCTCTTGTGCTTTTATATGTTTTCAATCTTTATTTTGGTTTGCAGTGTGCAAGAAGTTGTGCAAGTCATTCCATGTATACTCTGCACAGCTTAAAGTAACAAACCATGTCAGTGGGCCTAGGTTGCTTAGCATACAACGTACATCAGCATGACGCCAGAACCAGTGCTCTTTTGTACCACACATGTTTGCCAACAGATTTGTGATTCTTGACTGCAAAACGTCATCTTTGTCTTTTATTATTTGAAGTAGTTGGGTAGCGAAGATGTTTAAAAAATTAGAGCCTTTTTTTAATGTGTGTGCCACTCCATAACATCAAGTTGCTAGTTCACTTGCGAACAGGAGCTGGAAAATGTATTCTACATTTTGTCTGAATCTGGGGTCTTCAGAATACATTCGTAAACAGCGATATTCTGATGCACTAATTTGTGTGGACCCTTTGTCATATCCTCCTCCTTTTCCTATAGGAAAGAGTAGAGGAAAAGAGCGTGCTTCTACACTTTTTTACAATACGCTCATTGGGCATCCTTTGGCTTGATGCATTTGATATGTTTCTAATGCATATTCAGGTGTCTTTGGACTGTAGTGTAGTGGGTGATTTGTATACTGGTCTAAAATGTTTGCTGCAGTTACAGGATCTACATGTTCAAATTGGCCAGTTGCTTGTGAATGTTGAATTATTTGGGATGTTTCTTTTAAGTTTTGCTCTATGTTTATATCTTTGCAGTATTCATTGTTTTCTTTTAGCTATTTTAGGGCTTGTCTAACTTTGTTCAAGTCAACTAGTTGTTGCCAAACATTTTTGTCTTTTGTTGGTACACCATTAACTAGTACAATCAAAGATTGATCTATTGGTCGTTGTACTCTTACAGTTTCTACATTTTCTTGAAGATTTAATGGGAAATATACTACTTTGCTATGGATGCCCTTTAGTAACTCAGATGGAGGTAATTTGGCTGTTTTCTGCTGAAGACGTATTATAGCTTGAAATGGATGAACAGTTTGGAATATAAAGCTCTCATACAAGTTAAGTTGTTGGAGGGTCTTTGGAAGTGGGAATATTTCTAAGTTTTTAGTGATAGCACATGATGGCCTTTGGTTATTGCCAACCTTTGTGTTGCAGTGCGTGCACATTATTGAGGGGTCAGTTATTTTGTATTTATTTTCTGCTGTTAGATATAAAGCTAATTGGAACCATTGGGATTCTTCATTGTCCTCTATTTTGTAGGCCATATCTTCTGTTTTTGTGCTCTTTTCATAAAAAGTTCTCTGACAACCGACACATACTTGGTATGGTATTTCAGCAGATGTGTTTTGAAACATAGCTATTTCTTTTTAGTATGTGTTTGTTAGGAGGTTGGTGTGTGTGAGGTTTTCGGTAATGTTTTCTGAAGTTACTGAATTGTCTAATTCAGCTTCAGTACCAAAGTACTTATTTTGGATGTGCTATATGTTTTAAGGAGTTCTTTGGCTGTTCCATGTAGGAGAATGCTATTTAAATTTTGCAGTTGTAGAGCAGGGATGTTTGCATAGTATAGTCTATGCACAAGATTCCATATAGTGGAATGGTGTGTTGCTAACATTGTGATGCAGTGGAAGGTTCATTTGCAAGCAGTTCCCGAAATGCAGGCTAATGAATGTCCTCGCAGACCAATGTGGCTGCGCACTGGGCAGGAGTCCATGATTTGTAAAGTTGGAATTCTACTTTTGTCTTTTAGTTTGACATAGTGATTGAGGAATTGTCGTAAACATTTAAACGATTGTTGCCTTACATTACACATTGAGCTGCTTGTCCATTTGTACACAGGATGGTTTGTTTGGGCAAAAGGAACATTTGGTTAAATGTTTGTTTGGGATGTTTTTTCTATACCCAGTTCTTTTGCCATAATGCCGTTTCCTACCATTACATATCCTCGGCCATCACTGTCTATGCAATTGTTTTTTTATTGTTTTTGTTTATAAGACTCTTCATTGAAATATGGTTCTGTGCTGCTTGTGTGAATCCATTCATCTTCGCAGAAGTTTGAAAAGGTATCTATATTGACATTGAACATGTTTAGATACTTTTTGTAATGTATTAATTAATTTAGTTAGTGGTTTCATTCTTTTTCAAATCAATATAAACAATTTTCTCTTTTGTAGGATTAGTCTCCTGCAATAGTTTTTAAGGGTAGATTGTGAATTTTCAGCTTTTGTTATAAGAGTGTGAAGAACTCTACGGTGGAACATTTTTTGTAACATTAATTCTTTGGATTGTTTTATAATAGTTATGTTAATACTGGTATATATAGTGTTTGGTTCATTACTAAGTCTGTTTTTTTCTTTGTATATCTTTTTAGTTTTTGCAAGAGGGGTTTCACCTTTTTTAGTCGTGGCTGGTTTAGTTTTCTTGAGTGAGGTTACTAGCTCTTTTGTTTTAATGTTTTCTATACATTGTTTTAGAGGTGGATGAGTATGTGGCTTGTTTTTATTTGTATATGCTCTATTTTTTATTTTTTTTACAGAGTTGCTGTTAAGTATGCATTGTGTTGTGTCTGTTGGAAAAAAAGAAGGTTTGGGTTTGAAAGTTGTGAAATGTATATGGATGTATTGTGCATTGGTGTGCGGGTGTGATTGTAGAGATGAATAGCGTGTTGTGGGATTGTGTAGTAGGATGATGGTTGTGGTTGGAAAGGTTGTAAGAGTAAGGGTGTGTACAGGTGTGATGGATTTGGGTTAGTGAGTAAGACAGTGGTGGTGCAAATGAATAAGTAGGGAAATTGTGATGTTTTGAGGAAAACAGTGGGTGTTATACAGGTGGTGTTGAGCTGGGAATAGAAAGAGTGTGCATTTTACAATATAATGAGTAGGAGTGAAATAAATGCTGATTTGAAAAGAATACTCTAGGCTAATATACAGTGACAAGACATTGTTACAACAATAGAGAGATGAATACTACATTAATGTACTTACTTTGTAGGATGTGAAGAGTGTTTATTTTCGGTAGCTGTCTTGAGGAATTTTCTTCTTTCCTGTAATTGTAAAAGAAAGTTAGTAGGTATATATGGAAATGGTCAAGTAATTTAAGTAAGCAAGGTTGTTGTTTATGAAGGTAGGAGGAGTTGTTGGGAAACATGGTTAATAAAGTTATGTTATGGATGGTATGTTAATTAAGTTGTTTAGAACAATTGAAATATGAGTAGTGGTGTTTGGGGGTTTAGAAAGAACAGGTCAGAAATGGGTGCAAGAAAATGGTCCATGCATAGGTTACTTTAGTGCTGCTGATTTTAATTAAAGAAGTGCTGTGTTTGTGTGGCAATGTATTTGTAATGTGTTGCAGTGTTTTTAAAGAATAGGGAAAGTGTGGCCGAGTGGTAATGTAATGACAAATTGTTGCTGCAGCAGTGTTGGGTGTCTTATAGTAGAGGCTGGAAAAGAAGAGTACTTTATATGTAAGGTGAAGTGTTGTATATAGATACTTTGGCGTTATACACATATGTGTGAGCAGGTGGACAATGGTGGCAGTGTAAGGTGGACAATGGTGGCAGTGTAAGGGATGTAATGAGTGAAGTTAAAAAGTGTGGCATCTTTATGGAATGGAAAATCGAAAATGCTGAGCAATTACAAATGTTATTAGGAGAATTTTCATGTTAGTTAAAAAATGCATGTGTGCATTTATAGGAGCACTTTGTGAAACCGTTTCGTAAAAGAAAAGCAGATGGAAAAGATTTGTTGCACTTGGTGTGTGTAAGTTTAATATGTTGGCTGTACATGCATACTTCACAATATAATCTATTCCAATCTGTAGGTGCTTAGGTAGTCCTAGATTTTTTGTTTGCATTTTGGGACTTGTAGATCTACTTTTCCCATTATAAAACATGGAATACAAGTTCCATATTGCACAGAAAAAAACAGTCCTGCATAAGCACCTACAGATAGGAATGGATTATGTTTACAAGTATGCTTGTACCGCCAACATATTACACTTCCACATGTAAAGTGCCAGTGAAAAATGTTGTAGACATGTTTTGCATCTGCTTTTTCTTTCTTTTAGGAACCAGTTACACACAGTGCTGCTATAAATGCACATATGCATTTTTAACGTACATGAAAATGCTCTTAAAAAGAAACATTTTTAAACGTGCATCATTTTATATTTTTATTGATATAAATGTCACACTTTCGAATATTCCATTCCTGTCCTGTTTTTGGGATTTGTAGTCTGAGTTTTATAATGGGTGAAATGGAATTACAAGTCACAGAATGCAAAAGAAATGAAGACTTGTTAAGCACCTATAGATTGGAATCGGTCATGTTGGCAGGTATGCATGTACGGCCACCATAATAAATTTACACACACCTAGTGACACTTAAACATGGTTTACTAATGTTTTGCATCTGTTTTTTCTTTCTGTTAGAAAAGCTACACACAGTGCTGCTATAAATGGACATATGAATTTTTGAACTTTTATCAAATTGGTCCTAAAAGAATTCTTTTTAAATGCACAGCATTGTAAATATTTGCAGCTTGATGTGAATGCTGCAATGCAGGGATTTTGCTAGAATGGTTAAAAAAGAGAATATGCTTATTGAGAAGCTTATTACAGGGTAAGTAGCAGGAACCCTCTTTATATATATTTGTAAAAGAGTTGCAGAAAATACTTTAAAAAATATAAGCATAGCTGTACTATGTATTGTTAGATGTAGATGTTGTTGAATCTGCAAATAGAAATCTTGGAGAGTTTCACAGTGGTTTTTGATGTATATGGCTGCGATTAACAGGAGATATGTACTCTGAGAGTTCAAGTGTACATCTGAAGTGTTGAACTGAGATGACAGGGATAGGTGTAGCGTTTTGTAATGTGATTGGTGGATGGATGTGTGACTGTTTGAAAGCATCCAATGAGGGAGTGTTACAAACATTAAAGTGGAAATGGTAGAAGGGCTGCCCTGTGCTATGCTGTCCACAGACACCGCGGTAGTACACGGTCGGAACGTGCTACATCTGGGTCTTTTAAGGGTGCCTGGTGCCTGGCATGGAAATGAGACTGTTAAGACTGCAGACAGTCGTGAATTTCTGCGGACATCGGGGGCTCAGCCAATCATCAGGTTTCCTCAGTGTGGCGTACCAGAAGGGAGGGTGGCAGGAGTTTTGTTTGGTGAGAGCACTCATGATGGCTATTGCTATTTCTTTGAGGAGGCAGAATGTATGGATTTTGGGGGACTTTTGGATCTATTGGCTGAAGGTCTATTCTGAGCACTGTGGATTGGTTGAAAATCTTGGATTCCATGAATTTGGATTCCATGAATTTGAAATGTCATGGTATGGAGTGCGAAGAATGAAGTGGGCTGACTTACTCCTGTTTTGTACGAATATGCTCCCACCAATGGAAGCAGCCCTGCCCGTCAACTGCCTTCATAGATGGAAATTACACCTTCAGAGGTAATTGAATTTCTTTATGCATACAACATAGTACCAGCTATTCTCAATACAAGCTGCTGTAAAATACGTCACCATCACACTTGCATACATAAGAATAATGTACCACCATTAGTACCTAAAACCTAATGCTTTTTAGGTCATATTTGTGTGTGTTTGGCAGTACATTTCACATTTTGGAAGCCATTTTTCCAAAATGTTCACAGGAGGGAACCCCCTCTGTACTCCGCATGGTATGTGTTGGACTTGCTGGCTGCGTTCTCTTTCTTCCAAATTTGCCCAGACAAATGTATGCCCGACCACCTTACAGTGACCAGCCGCCACTGAGTATAACGAAAAGAAGATTGTGTTAAATGGGACGCACCCCTGCTGTGGCAAGGCAAGGCCCACCCAGCCATGCGAGTGGAGCAAGGTGAGATATTTATTTATTTATCACATTGCCATCACACCGCTGCCTTTAAGAAGTCAGACAGCAAACAGATTACAATAATTTCTTTTCTCTTTGCACTCCTCGAGGGGGTGGCGCCCCACACCCTAGCTAAAGAGACGCCACTGTTAGTAGCTCATCTCATGTGGCGCTTAACTGTGTTATTTAAAAGCGGCTTCAAACCTCAACAGTAGTCCATTTTTTGATGTGTTCTGTTACATGGGAATTATGAAGTGCACTCCTGCTATTGACATGGTTTTGTGGTGCTGTGGCATGTCTTCAGTTATCAGTGAAGTACTGGGCTGCAGCAGGGAGGTCATGGCATTGATATGTGAAACAGTGGTGGCGGGGCAGGGGGCAGAGGTCCTGGGTGCCAAAATGACTTGCACCTGTCCAGGTTCGTTTGTAGATGTGACCTGTCTGACCTTGTTGTGTTCCTGATTAGAGCTGCTAGGATATATTGGTGGCACACTCTCCTTTTGGAAGGTTGGCAAGTCCTACGCTTGTGTGGGAGGTGTGTGCAGCCATGGCAAGTGGAGAATTCCCTGAATTTCCTCCCCACGTGTCTGCCTGTCAGTGATATGCAGAGAGGTGCTGGACAAAACCGCAATATTTTACATTAGTGACAGATTTAGATTAATGCCTTTTACCTGGCATGTGGGAGGACATGTCCAACCTTTGGGTCGTGGAGAGGTGTGCAATGCTTCCCCGAACACAAGCCTATACAATCTTTCATAGTCTATGGCTTTTTCAACCACAGGAGTATATTTCCAGAGAATAGGCCCAAGTAAGAAGTATGAAGTTTAAACAAACTTTATTACCTGTCAGGGTGGGTGGAAATAACACCTACAAGAATTGATCTAGGAGTGAGGGTCTCTTTCCTCACATCATACATCAACTCTAAGGGCCTCATTACACGGTAGGCGGTGAGCCATGGTGCTATTAGCGCCATGGCTCATGCCGGTAAAATACCGGCACCCCCTTGGCGTAAAGGGGATTTACCGCCCCATTCCAAGGTTGGAGGGGCGGTAAATCCCCTTTCCGCCATTGCCCTTCCCGATTCCCATTTCTGCCCCATAGGGCTCTATGGAAATGGGGAAGGCGCTAATTACGCCACCGCAATTTTGCGGTGCCATAATTAGCTCCGAGGTCCCTTAGCGGGTTGGTTTTTAACGCCTGCAAAAAGCAGGCGTTAAAGCACCAACCCGCTAAGGGACCTCGTAGTAAGGCGGTAAGGGTTAACGGTCACCGTTGCCATTAACGGTGACCGTTAACCCTTACCGCCGTCCGTGTAATGAGGCCCTAAGTGTCTCAAGGGCTGGATTAGGAATCCTCCCAGTGTTCCTTTTTTGTTTTGTCTATTAGGTGGTGCTAAAGCACCAGCTCTAAGGCAAAACTATTGCCCAACAGTCTGTCTTGTGTGCGGGTGTTAGATAGGCTTTCCCAGGCAATGCTATTATATGCCCAGGTAATCACACCATTTTGCAGCTGTTCTGTTAATAGTCAGTACCAACACGGCAGTGCCTGTCAAATTTCTTTCCCATGCCTACACACAAGCCCTAACTATTGGAATTGCCAATGCTTGTTTTTGCTTCTGTCGAATTACCCAGCATGCGCAGTGTAAGGCTTCACTGGATCAAGAACACATGTATGCAGGGAATCACTCCAGCCACACAAGCTTTGTAGGGGGATTCCCTGAAAGTCAAATTACCACTTATACTGAGTAGCAAGAAGGAGATTAAGAAGTGCACCTGAGAATTCAAGGAATGCTTTAGTCAAAAGGATGAACATTAACACTTTTTCTGAACATAATTATGGTCTTTTTTCATTTCACAAGTAGCTTGTTCCAAGCGCCTGCATCAATACATAAAAGTGCCTGCCTGTGGCTAGAAACCATGCCAGACGTGATTAGACTAATATGTAGCGAAGGACCAGGAGATATTTTATAAAAAAGATTGACATGTCAAGCAAATCTGACCTCAATTGGTCTTAACAAATATTGAGTTAAACAAGCATACTCGTCCAATGGAGTGGTTAAAGGCAGCCTGCAGTGCAGCTGAGGTCACTGCACCCAATCTCCCACCAATCTTCAACCTATTTGTCCCCTGACAATCTGTCCTACCGTTTTGCAATAAATAACAAGAAGCTGAACAGAAAAGCTTGTGTGTTCTCAATATTTACCTCATTGTATGATTCTTTGACTGCTCTGTCTACGGCCAAGTAAGACGTCTCTATGGAAAATTGCTCAATAATGCTAACCAGTAACATTTGAGTTCTTATCTACCTGTGCAGGCAGCAACATTCACTACATTCACAAAACGATCAACTCATGAAGTGGCATCAGGTATAGGGTTTCATTGCAGCACAGCAATATTTTTGGATCTATGTGAAAATGTTTTATTTAATGCGATGGCATAAGGGGTTCCCCAGGGGGGAACGTACAAGCGTTTCCCCCTGGGGTGGTTTTGGGCCCTGCACAGGGCAGCGGGCTGGCCTGTGCATAGAGCGCCTCTTGCCAGGATATAAATGGGGGGCAGGAAAGGTTCGGGAGCAAGCGACGGTTGAAGACATAGCGTTTGTCCAGTTGCTGCTCCCGAGCCTTCCCTGTTGTGGGCCTTGTCCTTTAGCATACATGCCAACCCTCCCGGTTTAGGCGGGAGACTCCCGATTTTTCAGTGAAAAATAATGTTCTTTTTCACATACTCCCGCCTAAAATAATGCATTACTATGGGGAAATTGTTGTCTCCCGATTTCTCTGAAGAAATCTCCCTCCTAGGTGTGTCGGAATGTTGGCATGTATGCTTTAGGTGGTGTTGGATGTTCGTAGTTTGAGGTAGGGGTTGGGGTGCTGGGTGGACAGACGGGCAGGTAGTTTAAAAAAAAGAATGATATAGGTTGGGCGGTGTTGTAAATTGAACACTGCCCCTCACCCCTGTTAACTGTGTTTGGGAGCTTGGGCCTCCATTTCTGTTGTTTTCTTACCCTATAGATGGGCTGGGGCCTTTCTGCTCCGTGCTCGCCCCTTTTGGTCTTTGGCCAATTTTGTTATTGGTCTGTGGGCAGAGGGTCGGGCGTGCTCTTTGGAGGGCCCGGGGTAGCCATGCAGGATCTGGTCATCAGGAGTGCGGTGCTCGGCTGCGGCCACCAGGGGGCAGTGTGGTGTGCGGCTCTCCTTACTTTCTGTGGCCACATGGAAAAGAGGTGTTTTTGAGCACTGTGTGTGTTTTTTTTTGTAGGTTTAAGGACCAAGCGTTGTGTCTACTGGTTGTGGGGGCCTTTGTGGGGATGGGGAATTTAAAAAAAGACTAAAATAAAATAAGATTAATAAATAGTTATTAATAAAAGGTAAGGAGCAATTTTCTTTTTTCCGGGATATTTGGTGTGGGCAAGGTGAAGGGCTGGATAATTTGTTTTACCCAGTGGGGCTATTTAGGTGACTTTCGTGGGGGTTTGCTCAGTGAGGGTAGGGGGATTATCACATTTGGTTTCTCGTGGGCTGGTGGCTAGCAGTTTGGCATTTTAAGGATATAGGGATCCCAGCAGGGGCATTTATAGACAAAGGAGACGTAGATTGGGGAATAATATTTTGGGGTACTGGCCTTTAAACATACACAGGAAATAAGCCCAGAACAGGGAGAATTAGCCCACTGGGTTCTTATGAAAACAATCTTGTTTTTTTATTTCTGAGGGAGGGGGTCGGCGTCATTAGGGGCTCAAGTTCTTTTTTGGGACAGGATGGCAAGACAGGTTGCTGTGTCAGAGGGTTTGGTTGATGCTCAATCTTTGCAGGAGGCGCTTAGCCTTATTAGCAGGGCATCAAAATCTCTGCTTGAATTGGCAGTACAAGAGGTTATGGGTGTGAAGAGGTCCGGGGAGGGGTGGCCACAACACAGAGTGGCTTCAGATGGGGCCCTCACAGCAGTAGTGGCTTGCAGCCCATCAGCAGGGAGGGGAGAGGTATGGGACAAAGGGGCCAGGAAGAGTAGGAAGTATATACCCGGGAAGGAAACCAGGAGTAGGGGAGCAGACGGCGGTGGGGTAGGCAGTGGGTTGGGAGCAGATGGGGTGGGCGAGGGTGCCAGTGGAGAAGGAGTAGGTGCAGAGGTGGGCATGGGGAAAGTTGGTAAGGACGTTAGGGTTGGGTTGGACCGAGGTGAGAAATGCCTGCAGAAGAGTGCAGGGGGTAGGAGGAGGACACTTTCTCTGGTAGATAGCGGAGAAAGAGATAGGTATGGAACAACCTCTCAGCAAACTAGTGTGGTACACGCAGGGAATGGCATGGCCCCCGTGGTCGTGGAAGAGGTGGACAGAGAGGGTTTGAGAGCGGCCCCTCCGGCAGGCGACAGAGGACAGCCTAGAGGGTGTATTACAGCCCCTAGCAAGATGGAGCTCAGGGTGGAGGAGGGAACCCCTCGCCTGAGAAGAGAAGACCAGGAAGATGTTGGTGCGACCCTGCTGAGAAGGCGACACAGGAGAATCGGAGTGGATGCTGCATGGTTGCCCGAAGACGATCTGCCCGGCCAGAGCGTGCGCTCGCAACATGAATGGTATATGGCAGGGGAGGATGAATTTGATGAGGAAAATTGTTTGCATTGGTGGGGATAAGAACCAAGGAGAGTTGATTGGGAGAAAAAAGGTGCAGAGGGTTTTAAAGTTTGAAGGGGAAGAAGGGGTTTGGGGTAGCAGGACTTCAAGACAGCAGGGAAATTGGCCTGGAGACTCTCTTGATGTTTTTTGTCCCTGCAGTAAGAGCCAGTTGAGGAAAGAAAGGCGGAGTGAAGGCCTGGATGACGGGTCTAGGTGACGGCGGGGGAGCAAGAGGTGAGCAAAAAAGGAAATGGTTGGCGGCATGGATCAGGCTGGGTACTAGGTAGGGGACACCCAGTGGGGGGGTTGGGGCAGCTGGGGCGGGTAGAGAGATGGAGAGGTTGTCCGCTTGGGCATTGGTGAGGGCGAGCGGGAGAAATGTCTCCTCAGTTGAAGTACAGATGGACAAGGTCATGGAGCCAGTGGCCCAAGGTGTGGTGGAGGTTCTTACACAAAGGACAGTGAGAGTACAGAGAAGACCAAGAAGATGCTTTATATGGGCATTATAAAGCCACTGCGTGTACATCCCGTTGGTGGCGACAAAAGAGAAAATATGGGCAGGGGAGTTTGTGGATGTGTTTAAACTTTTACACAGGGAAGTGAGAGCAAAAGAAGGGTCCAAAGAAGAAGAGTGGGAGTTAGCAGCAAGACCAAGGGTGAACATTGAACATCAGCATGTATACCATATGTTAGCGTTTATTGCAAAATGTTCCCTGGGAGGTGTGTAGCCTTGCTTTAATATATGGACGTAATTAGGAAAGCCTTCACAGGTTTTGGGGGGTTTGCATGGGTGAGATATGATGAGGAATTTAGGGCAAGAATGGGTGAGGACAACCAAGTGGTATGTGGAGAGATCAATTTGGACCTATGGTTACAGTGGATGGTGCCTACGCAATTAATCCAGAAGCCAATGCGAGCAATTAGGCAGACACTAAGGGATCTAACTCAATTAAACTTCTTTGTGCAGGGGAAGAATAACAAAATGACACAGGATTAATTTGTCCAGGCTTCATAAAGGGGAACCGCCGAAACACGTGTCACCAGAAGGGCACATTCCAAATCTCTTTTTGGATTAAAATTTGGTTTAACTATCATACTTGGCACATGTCTCCATGAGTATTTGTTCTTGTTAATCTTTTAGGAAATGCATCTGTTTTAACTAATAAATAAAACTGTGAAGGTTGGAGGGTGAGTCTAAAGCAGGGGTACGCAAACTGCGCCTCACCAGATGTTTTAGACTACAACTCCCATGATCCCAGAGTGCTCATAAAAGGGCAGGCACTGCCACAGTCTTTTTGGACCTTTTCAAATCAAATCAAGACTTGTAACACACTGGAGAAAACGTGGTATCATATATATACCTCCCAAATGGCAAAGAGCGCTTAGTACCTATGTTCAAGAAGGGGGTTCCAAATGGTTGAACTTCTACTGCCCAATAGCCCGTTTTAGCTTTTTAGTAGGTTAGCTCATTGTTTGGTAGGTCAGTAGGAGTTTTAGAGAAAACATAGGCACCACGGAACACATTTTAAATCTGTATCTCCTAACATTGTATCATACCCTTATTTACCTGGCCTTCATGGATCACTCATATGCCTTTCACATGGTTAGATGTCCCACCTGTGTGTTGGGGGGCCAGTACAATTGCTTAGCTAGACGGATGGCATTGTCCTCATAGCAAGAACTCCAAAGGCACTGCAAGGACCAATTGATGACCGTGGATCAGAGTTTATGAATAATCCTTGGGAAATGACATTTTTATTCATAGTGGGTAACAGACCAGATCTGAAACCTTGGTTTTATTATAAAGCTATAAAACTAGATCAGGTGAAGGAGTTTTCTTACCTAGGACCAGTTTTTTACGCGCCTCTTACTGCCGGTTCACATATTGCTCAACACTGTTTAGTATCTATCAATGCGCCATCCATGTATATCTATAACGCATTTATCTTTTTTGAATTTTACTTTCACTTCACAATTAATGCGGTTTGCAAAGGTTTTTCTTTTTGTGTCATTTTACTTTATTTCTACTTATTTCCTATTGTATTATTTTATACATCTATACATTTTATTCAATTAACTACGCACGTTTTTCTAATACATGTTGTGTCCTGAACGAGATATTTGCATTTTAACATCTTGGTAATTGAGTCTGATTGTGTTTTATTTTTATTCTGTATTACGTTTTATGGATGCATTGCCCGATAGAACCTATCAATTGTATTGTATTGAATTGAATCCCGCAAATCCTCTCCGTTGCTTGTAGTGTCTAGTGCTGATGGGGGTTGTAGTCAAAATCTTTCACAAGCCTGGTCTTAAGGCAGGGTGTTCAAAGCTTACAGCTGTTGGCAGGGATATCAGGTGCAACACCCCTATGCTCCCCCGCGCTTCTCGGACACTCACACACAATAATGCTCAGACACATGTATAGAGCAACTGGCCCATCCCGGATAGGCCGTATCGCTACATATTATCCCCACCAAAAATATCGCTGTACATATGGTTGTCTGTCTCGCCATGGGCAATATTTTTTGGGGGCATAATTTGTGGGAGCAGGGGTTGCTGGGGTGTCCCCCGCACATTTAAAAATAATGCACGGGTTGCGGGGGTGTCCCCGGCAGGGTCCATGGCTCAAATCGCTGCAAAAATATGGCAATATTTTTGTATTGCAATATTTTTGCGGGGATATTAACACATGGAACCAGAAGACAGAGTCTATTTAATAACTCAATAAGACAAGTCTTGTCTACCGATGGTCAGAAAGTCACAACATCCCTCACCCACTATAAACAAATAATGATAATAAAACTTGTAGCCCTTGGCCTCATGGTCTTTTAAATATTAACCATCTAATAGATGGTATATGAGCTTGGCAGGCGCTCGCCTGGGTTCTCTTCAAAGGTACCTGATTATGTGGGACGTCTCTGTGCCACCACTGAACTGTCAAGGGATGTTTCTGTAAAGTCTTTGACTGAAAATCCTAGGTAATATTCAATTTTCACTGAATCTTCCCGTGCAGGTAATGGGGATATGTTGTTGAGCACGTTATCCTCATTAGCACTGCCATCATCTGGCATTGGCCTTGCAGCAGCGTCTGCTTCTCTGTGGCAGTGTGATATCTTGTGGAACCACCTACAGTTCGAAGTCACCTCTGCATCTTCTCTTCTCGCCAGGATTATGGCTCATTCGTTGTTTACCACTGTCCATGGTTGTGTTTCATGCAGGAGCCAAATCCTGTTTTGGGGGTGGCGATTTCTTAGTAAAGCTTGATCACCAACCTGCATTAACATCCACCGTCAGCTCATTTCTCTGGCATTGTCACACACTTGCCATTTTTGAGTTAGAATCATGTCAATCTTTGGCATTAGACTGGAATCATGATCGGGTACCATAGAGTGTACTAGGCTTCTGTGAGAGCCACACCCATGGATTTACGCAGGGATATTCAATTTGCCATCAGGAAGGTGGTTCGGA
Source organism: Ambystoma mexicanum (assembly GCF_040938575.1). Taxonomy (NCBI): domain Eukaryota; kingdom Metazoa; phylum Chordata; class Amphibia; order Caudata; family Ambystomatidae; genus Ambystoma; species Ambystoma mexicanum. The sequence goes on along the minus strand of NC_090927.1, from coordinate 910,406,044 downwards.
AGGTGGTTAGAGCTTTTTCCATGGGATTAGCCTTGTCATGCGCAATATGGAATGCTTTGTTTAGGGTGCACATGAAGCCTTCCACATCGCCGTTGGCTTGTGACCAGCACAGAGTTTTGCATCAATGTTGAATGTCGTAGAACTTTACACATTCCCAAAATTCAGGGCTCTGGAACGGTGACCCATTGTATGACCTGAGGATTTCAGGATTTCCATGCATGGCAAAAGGTTCCTTAAACACCGGAAGAACCACCAATGCTGACGTTGAGTTTACAAATTGCACTTCTGTGTGCCTGGAGTACTTGGCCAGAACTACAACATTTTCATTCTGCTATATGATTCCAAAATTCATACTTAGAGATTGCCAGGGAGGATCAGCCCTGTTTGGTGATTCGTTCTGGGGTGGGCCCATCTGAACCATAGCTGCTTGACACCAGTAGCAACTTGTAAGGAGGGAGTCGACTGTCTTTTGTAGACCAAGGAACCATGCTTATAACCCAAATCAAGCCTTTGTCTTGCAAGCCCATTGATATCCGTGTGTATTATTTGTATGGCCCTCTGTATCACCGTCGGCAGGATGACCAGCCTTGCGCCTCTTAGAATGATGCCTTTCGAGCCGATGAACAATTAGTTACTTACTAGAGTCCCTGTAGGAAAGTATGAGCCCCAGCAGTGCAGTGGGCCTGATTCACCAGGAATAATCACCACTGTCCACCTCGCAATTGCTCCACAAATTTCTTTATTCAGTTTTGTCTCATCATAGCTTCTGCAGTGTCCTTCAGGGACATTGACTTGGCAATCGCCATTTACTAACACCTCTGACTCATCGTCTGTCCCACTTTGCTCAAACTTTGGGGTTCCGGTTGCAGTGACAATTAATAAGCAGGGATGCCGGTACCTGCTGTGAATTAGGGATTAGAGGTGAAGTGCTGGCACCCCCAAAACACTAACAGTTCCTTTCTCTCAATCTGGGAGTACCTCTGTTCTGTAGGAGTGAGTGCCTTGCTGGTGAAGGCAATTGGCCATCTGATACCCTGTGAATTGATCTGCAGCAGGACTGGCCCAAGTATGGCACATCACGTATGATTTTGAATTGTCTCGCCGGATCGAAGAAAGCCGACATGGTTTCAAATGCTGTGTGCTCCTCGCTCAAAGTTTGGGGTTCCGGTTTCAGTGACAATTAATAAGCAGGGTTGCTGGTACCTGCTGTGAATTAGAGATTGGTAGCAATTATTCACAGAGAGGTATTTGGTGGTAGCCAGATCACAGATTGATGGTTGAAATCATGTCTATGCAAATACGGACTTTCTCTGGTTGCTTGGGGCTGGGAGCCACAACATTTGGGAATGCCTGTGGAGTGGGCCCACTGACTCGTGCAATAATTCTCCTTCTTCAAGCTTTCACAGCTCCGCCTTGACCTTTTTTTCTGAGATGGAACGGAAAGCGTCTGTGTCTGAGAGCCATGGGTTGTATAGTGGGGTCCACGTGCAGCCACACCTCCAGGTTGTGTAGACACCCTACACCTTGGAGCAAGTCCTGATAATTGTGCAGGAAATCCTCAACGTAGGTGTGATACATGCTAAATGCAAAGTGGGCTAGGCCCAAATCTTCAGCAGGATCACAGCTTAATAGCATGTCCTTGGCTTCTGCAGTGATGTGAAAGGTTGCTGGTGTTGAAACCTGGTAATGGCCTGCACTCACGAGGAAAGGCCCGGTTAGTGGAAGTGGCTGGGACCCTCCATTTGCAAAAAGTCTTATTTTTGGCTTTTCAAGTCCAGGCATTGCTTGTAACTTACAAAGTTTTTGCAAGGGCACCACGTTGAACACACTCCTGTGTCAATTAGTGTGTGCCCCTTTTCTGACAGAATTGGTACTACACAGCAAAGTTGACGTTATCCCCGTTGGACCCCATGGTATATAGCTGATATGAAGAAAACATCTTCAGCGCCATCCACATAGTCAGGGTCTCAGGCTTCTTCTGTCTGTTCTTGCGTGACCACTGGCAGCTGTGTTTGTCGAGTTCTGTTATTTACTGGGTGTCTTGTTTGAATTTGAGGTAACCATGCGGCTCTACAGACAGTGGCAAACTGGTCCACTCATCCACACTGACCACATTGCTTGCCTGACACTGGACATCCCGGTTTGTATGGCAAAAAATCATGTGGAGGTTTCGGGTCTTCCTAGCGGTACTGGTTCGCGGTACGGGCACAACTTCTTCCCCTGCCTCATTGCGGCCACATTTTCAGTGCATCTGCTTCTCAACCTTGAGGTTCCTCAAGTCAGCCGCTCATGACGTAATGGGCTCATCTGCGTAGCCAAGCTCCAGCATTTAGAGCAGTGGCAGACCTGGCACTTCCAGGATCTGTTTTCTGAGATGAGAAACATTTAAAAATAATTTGGCCTCTAATTTCCCCTTCTTGATCGGGTAGTGCACAGGTCACCATAAGGTTTCTCAACCATGCATATAGTATGTGTAGGGACTCCAACAGTTCTTGGGTTGCTTGCCAGAGTGGAAACCTTTCGTTGCCAATATTGATCATGGGGAGTCTTCTGAGCCCTATACCTAGGTGGTCTCTTTCTGTGGCATTTAGTCACAGGATGCTAAAGACTGCGAGAAGGAGAGTGGAAAGAAATTGGGAAAACTTTAGATATATTAAATGTAGTCTGTAAACAATATGACAAAGATGCCAAACACTACTGTGATGTTAGTTTAGTAAGTGCCACAAGCTAAGGCTAATTTACCTGTGGCACTGTTGATCCTTCTCTGAAAATGTAATGTCTCTGGCTGACCCCACTTCCATTTCGTGGCTTTGATAGTCTGTTTCTTATAGATCTCGTTCAACTTGCAGGATTCTGCACAGCATTTTTACTGTGCAAAAATTGCCTTGGTGGACAAATGCATTAAAAGAATACTTTTTAGCACTTATTTCTGCAATTCTTTCCTCCAAATATTCTAAAATTCTGTCTAAAAAGTGCACTGGTTGTGGGGCGAGGGTGCAGGGTTAACGGTGGAGTTTCTAAAGCTGGAACATGTATGTCAGGAGCGGCTCGACTGATAAGGCAGTAGCAGGAGGAGTCCAGGCTGCACATGCTACCTGTGCTTAGAGAGGCTCAGCTTTACCTCACTTATGAAGCCCGACTAGGCCGAAAAAAAACATGTCTGGGAGTTGCTGTTGATACTCTTGTTCAAATGAAAATTGCCTAGCATTTCGGTGCTGGACTGCCCAAGTAGGTGGGACAAAGACTGATATGCAAATGGTTATTTCTCTCTGAAAGCTACAGTGAGCTAAAACGTGGTTGCAGACCCTTCCGAGTGGGCACCGTCCCAAAGAACAGGTTATTCGGCCAGGTTAGTTCTCTGTAGAGGGGCTCCCAGACCTCTGTATGTTTAGGAACTTGGGGTTTCACACTAAGTTACCCAGGGCTATCCAGACGTGGACCGCTTGCTCACTGTGCTTAGAGAGGCACAACTTCACCTCACAGATGAGTCCCAACTAGGCCGAAACACATGTATGAGTTGCTGTTGGTATTTTAGGTCAGGGGAAAATTGCCTAGCATTTCGGTGTTGGACTGCCCAAGTGGGTGGGACAATGACTGATATGCAAAGGGCTAGTTCTCCTCTGTGAAAGGTATAATGAGCTAAACCATGTTTGCAGACCCTCCCGAGCGGGCACCGTCCCAAAAAATAGGTGTTTTGGCTGTGTTCGTTCTCGGTAGAGAGGCTTCCAGACCTCTTTTTGTATGTTTAGGAACTTAGGGTTTCACCCTAAATTACCCAGGGTTATCCAGACGTGGACCCCTTTCTCACTGTGCTTACAGAGGCACAGCTTCACCTCACTGATGAGGCCCAACTAGGCCGAAACACATGTCTGCGGTTGCTGTTGGTACTCTTGTTCAGAGGAAAATGCCTAGCATTTTGGTGCTAGACTGCCCAATTGAGTGGGGCAAAGACTGATATGCAAATGGAAATTTCTTCTCCGTGAAATGTACACTGAACTAAAACATGGTAACAGACCCTGCCAAGTAGGCACCTTTGGAAGGAACAGGTTATTTAGCCGTGTTTGTTTTTGGTACAGGGGCTCCCAGACCTCTTTTTGTATGTGTAGGAACTTGGGGTTTCACCCTAAATTACCCAGGGTTATCCAGACGTGGATCCTTTGCTCACTGTGCTTAGAGAGGTACAGCTTCACCTCACTGATGAGGCCCGACTAGGCCGAAACACGTGTCTGGGGTTGCTGTTGGTACTCTTGTTCAGAGGAAAATTGCCTACCATTTCGGTGCTGGACTGCCCAAGTTGATGGAACAGAGACTGATATGCAAATGGGTATTTCTCCTCTGTGAAAGGTACAGAGAGCTAAAATGTGGTTGCATACGCTCCTGAGTGGACACCTTCCCAAAGATCTGGTTATTTGGCCGTTTTCATTCTCGGTAGAGGGGCTTCCAGACCTATTTTTGTATGCATATGCCAGATGCCATGGTTTGTAGTCTCAGGCCACAATGCTGGAGCGTCCTGGGTGAGATATGGAGATATGTATGTGGGGCCATTTGAGAGAGAGGTGGCCACCAACTGGCAGGAATCCCTGCAGCCTTCCCCTCTGTAAACAGGAGCGCTGCCTGTGTCAGATGTAGCAGACGGCTACAGGGCACCACACTGAAGAAAAGAAGGCCCATGTTGCAGTCGTGGTGCCCCTCCTGGCAACAGGGCACCACATTGAAAGTTCCTGCTCAAGGCTGCAGCAATGATAGCGGCCCCCTTCCTGGGAACAGGGTTCTGCAGTACGGTAGGATCAACCAGGTATTGAATTACAAACTGTTGAGGCTGCCGAGGCAGATGTCATCATGGCCCTTGCTGAGGGTCGATCTTCACTGTTTAATGGTGTCATCTCCAAAGCCTCCAACGACGTTCTATGTTTATGTTTGCAGATTTCTTGGCATGGTAAATTCTGAGGGACCCATCACCATGATTCAGCCCAATCAATCCCAGGCTGTACTGACCCCCTTTTTTTAACAAACCCATGTCTCTCAAGGAAAGCCCCATTCTAAGGGGGGAAGCAGGGAGGAGGCTTACAGCCCGACACTTTAAACTATCCTTATCCCCAAGGGTAGATCAAAATGGAGGGGGACATGTACGTGCCCTCCCTCTTCAGCCCTGAGGATAGCCTTTAGCCTTTTCAAGATTTATAAAAGTGTCTAATCATCATCTTGGTTTACAGGCCACTAGTTGATACCAACTACCCTGTTTCTCAGGTATCTCCCACAGTAACCCTGAACTTCCAGGAACCTGCCCTATGGATGGAGGGATGGAAGATAGAGGAATAGACAACAGGAACTTCCCAATGAACCCCAGGTGAATTGTATGTTACTTTCATAACTGGCCTACCCTCCCTGATGGTGTGATGGAGAGTAGTCAAGGCATCCTCTAAGGTTTTCTCCTGTACTAGCAGGGATCTATCTGCCAAGTCAGGGCTCCTATACTCTAGTTGAGGCCAGGGTAAGGTATCCTCTGCCACATCCAGAGCAGCAGGGGCAAAGGGAGCAAGTTCAGGATAATTCTCAGTAAATCTCAGAAGGAATAATCATAGGTCGCGGTTCAGGTTCTCTAGGAATGGGGTTAGTACACATGGTTGTAAGAACCCACACTTGCAACTGATTAGTATAATGGTCGCTACAGAACCCAAACTGATTGCTCTCTCTGCACCAGTGTCATCACTGGCTTTCTGCTGGCCTTCTGCTGATCTAGGACTCATGTGAGATTGAGGAGTAACCCAGGAAGTGTAAGGTCTTCCAGCTTATTAGCACAGTATTGCTGCCTGCCATTGACAGTGCAGACTATAATGATTCAACCTCTTCTTGTTTTAGCTCGACCTCATCCCGGAGAATGTGGTTTGGGTGCAAGATCTTGGCATTCCTTGGCCGTCCTTCCTCTCTCGGACATTGGCACTCCCAGCTGATATTTTCTGACAGTCAAAATACTTCTGTTTATCAAAATTAATGTGGCCTTACTGTATCTGTAATGCTTGGAAAGTTATGGAAAATTCTAAAAGTTAATAGCACTAAGTGTAAAGTATGTCTGTTTGGAAAAATGTAGTTCGCCGCACATTGGACTGTGGCAAGAAACACTGTTTATTTACATTTCTATCCCTTAACAACATGTTCAATGACGTCATCACGTCTCTCGGATGCTGTTTATACCTATGGCGGCCATTTTGGGATTTGCCCGACTTTTGCCATGAGAGGAACATCATTTGGATGAGAATCCTTTATCGCTTTTATAACTTTACTGGAGGCTTTTTGCTCCCCTATACTCAAGAACAGTTTACAATCAGTATCAATGACTTTTATCATTAAGACAGTCCATTTCTTCTGCCATTTTAGGTGGCATTCTCGCCCACCGAAACTCTCCTTTTGTCTCCATATATAGTTGTCTGAAGACTGTGGGAAGATCCCAGACCCATTCTTGAACCAATATATTCAGGGATATTCCATAGGTAAGACTAGGGGCCCAACTCATAGAATGCAGCGCAAGCGCCGACGCCAAGAAGGAGCAGCAAATTTGCGTGTGACATGTATTTATTGATTCTCCGAGGCATCAGTAGCTGTGGTGCAATGAACATAAAGCAGCGCCAGTAACGCCCCAACACACCCCCGTCTGCAGGACAAAGCTAGTGAAATGCCTACTACAGCGCAAGGCCCTGCGCCATCCGTGGGACAGCACACAGCCCCCCATTGTAATTGTGTGAAAAATCAGAGCGTACCCCACTTGCACCAGCCAAATCATGTGGAAAGGCCCGCGCGTACCCCATCCGCACCCCATGGTAATCGCGTACCCCGCTCGCATCAGCCGAATCGCATGGTAAGGCCTGTACGTTCCCTGTCCGCACCCCAGCGTAATCGCGAACCCCGCTCGCAGCAGCCAAATCGTGTGGGAAGGCCAGCACATACCGCGGCCGCACCCCAGCGTAATCGCGTACCTCGCTCGCACCAGCCAAATCGCATGGAAAGGGCTGTGCGTAGCCCGTCTGCACCCCAGTGTAATCCCATACCCTGCTCGCAGCAGCCGGATCACGTGTGAAGGCCCGCAGGTACGCCGTCCGCACCACAGCAAAATCGCATACCCCGGTTGCGCCAGCCAAATCGCGTGGAAAGTGCCGCATGTAACCCATCTGCACCCCAGCGTAATCGCGTACCCCTGCTCGCACCAGCCAAATCACGTGGGAAGGCCCGCGCATACCCCATCCGCACCCCTGCGTAATCGGGTACCCCGCTCACACCAGCCAAATCGCGTGGAAAGGCCCGCGCGTGCCCCATCCGCACCCCTGGGTAATCGTGTTCTGTGCTTGCACCAGCCAAATCGCATGGAAAGGCCCACGCGTACCTTGTCCGCACCCCAGCATTATCCCATACCCCTCTCGCACCAGCCAAATGGTGTGGAATGGCCAGCGCGTACCCCATCCGTACCCCAACGTAATCACGTACCCTGCCCGCATCAGCCAAATCGCGTGGGAAGGCCCGCGCATACCCCATCTACACCCGAGCGTAATCGCGTACCCCGCTTGCAGCAGCCAAATCGCATGGGAAGGCCTGCGCATACCCCGTCCACACCCCAGTGTAATTGCGTACCCCACTCGCACCTGCCAAATTGCATGGGAAGGCCCGCGCGTACCCCATCCGCACCCTAGCGTAATTGTGTACCCCGCTCGCACCAGCCAAATCACATAGAAAGGCCAGCACGCACCCCGTCTACACCCCAGTGTAATCGCGTACACCAAAGGCAGCCCACACCAAATGGCCCCCATCACCCGTGACCATACCCCGCAGGCAGCCCACAGCACAGGGCCCCCCATCAACCATGACCATACCCTGCAGGCAGCCCACACCACATAGCCCCCCATCACCCGTGACCATACCCCGCAGGCAGCCCACACCACATGGCCACCCCATCACCCGTGATCATACTCCAGAGGAAGCCCACACCATATGGCCAACCCATCACCCGTGATCATACCCCGCAGGCAGCCCACACTGCATGGCCACCCCATCTCCCGTGATCATACCCCGCAGGCAGCCCACACCACATGCCCCCCCATCACCCCTGACCATACCCCGCAGGCAGCCCACAGCACATGGCCCCCCATCAACCATGACCATACCCTGCAGGCAGCCCACACCACATGGCCACCCCATCACCCGTGATCATACCCCGCAGGCAGGCCACACCACATGGCCACCCCATAACCCGTGATCATACCCGGCAGGCAGGCCCCGCCTCATGTCCCCACCCCCCACCAGTGACGGCAACCTGTAGGCAGGCCCAGCATCGTGTCCCCACCCTCCACATGTGATGGCAGCCTGCAGGCAGGCCCCGCCACTTGTCCCCACCCTCCACCTGTGACGGCAATGCCACATGTCCCCACCCCCCACCTGTGACGGCAACCTGCAGGCAGGCCCCCCCTCATGTCCCCACCCCCACATGTGATGGCAACCTGCAGGCAGGCCCCACCACATGTCCCCACCCCCAAACACATTGGACCAACATACAATCATGCAGTACATGCCAACTAAAATGCCACCACACGCTGCACCCCCCTGGTGCACCTCAACACCCATCCATTGGTCATGCTCCCTAGTACATGCCCCATGGCATGTAAATGCTAATATCACACATGCATGCATGTGTGCACACACATGAACAACATTGGTGAACAGCAAGGACACCCCATGGCATGTAAATGCTAATATCACACATGCATGCATGTGTGCACACACATGAACAACATTGGTGAACAGCAAGGACACGCAAATGAGTCATGGAGGAGTGAAACATGCACTAAACCATTGATACCATGCACCACTTAGATTACAATGTCAAAAAATATATTAAAAAACATGTATCTAAGTCACACACATGAAAAACATCAAATTAAACCTGCATTAACCAAATCAAAAACCATAAGAAAGTGAAACCCAAAATCAATGAGATGTAAAAAATGAAAGACTCAAAAATGTGGTCCATGTCCATTAACGTATCTACAAATGAAATCACATATCATAAGAAAATCATTCCTTCAGGGTCTGTGGTCCCAAAACATGTTGAAACATCTTAAAAATACAATCCAAAAATAACTATATACAAGATGCGGAGCAAAGTCCAGGAACTCCAAATAAAATGAAAAAAACAAATGAAACCTACTCCTAAAGAACTATATACAAAGGCAGCGGACTAGTCCATCTCCTCACCATGTTCTCTCATAGTCCTCGCCAGGGCATCATCGAACACTGCATCCACTTCCACTAGGCGGGCCTCCCGTTCCCCCTCGAGGGCTTGCAGGGACTCCTCCATGCTCCTGCCGAACTCCCTGAAAGTCTCCTCGAGGAACTCCGCCCGCATCTTTGCCCGACGCAGTGAATTCTTCACCCTGGCCATGGTGAGTCGCGCCTCCTGTGCCCGCTGACGCTCTGCCCCGATTTGATGGCCCAAATGCTCCAACATGGAAGACATCCTTCTCGTAAGGTCCACATTTGCCTCCTGCCCGATGGCCGATACCTGCCCCTCTGATGATGAATGCCCGAGTCCTGTTGCTTCCTACCCTGAACCTGCTGCTGCCAAAATGCCTGGTTCCTGCGCCACAAGGACAGCGTCCAGGATGATGACATGATGACACCACCCGGGGCCGTCGTGCACCTGGCCTGCTGCTTGGTGCCTGCAGTTCCTCCATTGCCATAGCTCCTCTTGCTGTGGTGACCACCTCTGCTGATCCTCCTTCGACTCCCGACTGTGGCAGGGGTTGGGACAGGTACACAGGGGGCCCTGGTGGTATCTGGGCTGGAAGACGTCATGGAGGACGACTGGTGCACAGAGGAGGAAGAGGAGGAGGGGGTTTCAGCAGTGGGCAGCACACGTAGCAAAGTTGTGACCAGGAACTGAGGTAGCCAGTTCATGAGGCAACAGACCTCAACGTGATGATGTGCAAGCCCCCGATTGGAAGCCTGCACATCATCACGAATGGTGCCTATACGCCTCGTGATACCGGCTAACAACGGTTCTACCCTGTCACAAATTTCTTCATCCGCAGGTAGTGGTATATCCGTTTTGGGTGGATACATCAACCACCTGCGGAAGGGTCGGGCCTGAGACATGCCCGCAGGTACATACTGGTGCAGTCGCAGTTCCAGGGACAAGATCAGCCACAGGCCCCTCCACGGTGACCTGCACTATCTCCGGCCCCTAACCCTGAGCTGCACCAATCACACCTACCTCATAACCCCCCGCTGGGCCCCATGTGCTGGGCTGATGTGGCCTCCTCCTCCTCCTCCACCTCCACCAACGTGGATGCCTCCCCACTGTCTTCCGCATTGGATTGCCCCTGTGTGGGCTCACCTGTCCCTCCCACTGCCGAGGAGCCCACAACCAACCAACTGCACCCTCTTGAGCCTCCCCTCAGCAGCTGCGGCTGTTGTCATGGATGCAGCACCAGTTACCTCACTTCTGGAAGATGACAGTACCTGGGAGGAGGACTGGGCCCTGCGTCTGTGCCAGGTGGAGGCATCCTTCCTGCCGTGCTCCACAGCGCCTTCTCTGCCCTCTTCTTCCATCATCGATGTGGATAGGGAAACATAGAAACAAACATCAGGCTACTGAAAATATGTGTCTATGTGTGTTTGTCACAATGCAAATGTACATCACAACCATCATCACCCTTCACTACACACAGGGAAGTGCCATTCACACAAATTCACAAACATGTCTGTCATTCACAACAGACATTCACATCCTAGGACAAGGCACTGACACAAGATCGTTATTGTGTATTCATCTCAGACACATCATGGGACATACATATCTCATTCACACACATCACCTGACAGTCATGAGGGAGGCCATGGAGCAATCACGTCACAGTGCACTCAAGGGCAAATTGCCAGCATGAGAGTGTTAGCCAGTCACACACTCACTACTCAGACACACGCACATGTACACCATGCATGTCCATGATGGTGACATAAGCACCCATGTGTCACACCTCTCGCATGCCTCAGTCCAGACAAAGGTATGCAAACATGTGCACGTCGTAACATGCCGCTGCACATCACACATTGCAACACAGACACCATTGATGTGGGACACGCTTGAATGGACTCACATGCAGCACTGTCAGGGACATGCACACAGACATCTGTACAGGAGGCATGCCAGACATAAGGCCAAGGTGCACACTGCAGCCACACGTCAACATGGACATGCACTATTGTGGACAAGAACACATGAACACTTACCAGTCGACTCCAGACGACGCACCAACTCCAAGACCTGGGCGTACAGCGCTGGGTAGAAGCACTCCAGGACCCTCATCTCATCAGTGGTCAACCGACCCCGGCGCCTCACTCGATCATCAACAGCATTGATGAGGTGCCTGGCCTTGTTGTGAGTCCTGGACTTGAAGTCTTCCCAGAGCTTGTGGACATGATGGTAGTCGCGGGGTGCCACCGCCTCTGCGTTGATAGCACACACGATATCCACCCAGATCTTCTTCCGTCCTTCATTGCTGACTTGCGATGGACCGGTGAAGAGGGCATCATGATGCCCCAGGCCTTGCTCCTCCACGATGTCAACTTGCCTGGGCGAGAAGCTGACAGCCCTCTGCCTCTCTGCTGGGGGGTTGCCACTTAGCTCGGATGGTGTTGTGTCAGACATAGCAAACCCGAGGCAGGTGTGGGTGGGCAAGGTGGTCCTGGGGCTGGGCTGTGGAGCGGTGGAATGGCAGTCGGGAGTCTTCGGGATCAGCAGAGGTGGTCACAACAACAGGATCACTGGCAATGGCATCAGAGCAGGCACAGAAATGCAGGGCATGTGGGCAGCAGGCACACAGAGTGGGCTGGCAGCAGCAGATGGCTCGTAGGAGGCAGCTCGGGGCACTTGAAGGCAGGTAAATAGGTTGGTAGGTAGGAGTGTGGGTATTCCGCGTTCTTTGCGTCGCCACTGGAAACAGAGAGACTCCACACGTGTGGAAACAGCGTGTTTTCGTGGAATCTGAGGAAAGGCCGTAAGTGCGTAAGTTACGTGACACGCGCTGTACGTTGGCCATTGCCGTTCAGTATGGGAAGAATGTGTGTGTTGGACAACTGAAATGTACATGCTTTTCGTGGAGACGGACGCGTGCACTTCAGAGTTTTTTGGGGTCACATACATTTAGTTCACTACTGTGGCAGTGCATACTTCTTGTTTTGGCGGGGGAGTTGCCTTGCGCGTGTACTTTTTTCTTTCTACGAGGCAGACGGTGAGTCGCGCATCCATTTTTCATACTGTGGTTGCCCCTGTGTGCCGCATACCCCATTTTTGAGGTCATAGTACCCTATGTGTTCCTCGAGTATGCATTTTTTTGTGTTGCTGGGTGCCACAGCGTACTGCGTGATGTTTTTTTCTTCACACTTGGGCTACCGAGGGCGTTATTTTTTTCACCAGGGGTTACATAGAGCCTTGCTGGAGCACAGTGGTACGATTTACATCACGTACCCTGCCCCCTCACTCAAATTGCCCAGGACAATTGTTAGCTGCACCTCCCATAGCGCTAGTCCATCAGTGCCATATCTGGGAGGGCAACAAGTGGGAAGGGAGGCAAAAGTGGGCGACCTGGCAGTGGTGGCCAAGGTGGGCGAGGTGGCCAAGGTGAGCGAGGTGGCCGACTTGGACAAGGTGTACAGGCATGTGCAGGGAGAGCTATGCCCTCCCAGCCAGCAGGGTCAGGGAAATGCAACTGCTGCTGATGTCCCCCACACCCGTGGTCCCGGACCAGCAGTGACATCTGCTGTCCAGGACAGCCAGGGTGTGGATGCTGTAGTGGCAGCTGTGGCTACCACCACCCAGGCTCAGGGTCAGCCAGCCCTAACAGTAGTTGTCCCGGCCCAGGCCGACAGTGTCTCTGGGGCAGACGTCCTTGCCCGTAGGGGCAAGAAACGTGCACTGCATGCTACTGGCACCAGTGCCTTGGTACGGATACCTGCAAGCCAGCCTACTCTTGTCCCATCAGTGGCTGATACCATGTCCCAGTCCACCAGTGCTTCAGCCACTCTGGGTCTGCACTTCCATGCAAGAGGTGAAAGCGTGGAGCAGCGGGACAGGCTCCAACCCAAGGCACGGCACAGGAGACCCACATGTCGAAGAAGAGGAGCTTCTGTGATGAGGAGCTGCACATCCTCGTAGACTACGTGTTGGGACACGAACGTGACGGTCTTGTGCAGTCAGGGTGCACACATATGCCTGCTCAGCGCATGGCCCACTGGCAGGCCATCACGGATCGTATTAGAGGCGCACACCACAGGAGGTGATCAAGCGTTGTAATGACCTCCAACGCAGAGCCAAGGATAAGCTGGGTGCGTCTATTCCTCTACTCTGGTGACTGGAGGTCGGTCACAGCCTGAGAAACAGCCAGAGGGCGAGGGACTCACTCCACATGAGGGGATTGTCAGTGATCTCATTGATGTGGAGCAGATCCAAGGCATGGGAGACCTTCCGATCTTCGAGGATTTGTCCGGTGAGTGGTGATGCTTGTGTGTACGGGGCATGTGTATGTTGCTTGGATGAAGTGTAATGATTGTTTTGCAGTTTTTTCAACATTTTCATGACACACATGGTTTGACCATGTAATGGTGGACTGGTATGTGCCTGTTGCTATACAGGCTGCATGCGGACAATGTGCTGCCCACCGGGTCAATCCTCATCACCACTCCTAATCACTCATTCCATTTCACTCTCTCGACTGCCTCTCTTGGTCCTCTTCCTGCTGAAACTTGTCATGGCTTATTGCCGGTGCTTGTCATCCTATGCACACTCTCATTCTCTCGTCGCATCTCTTGACATCTGTGAGAGATCACCCTGCCAGCTGTCCCTCCACAGAGGTATTCTACCTTACGGCTCATTCCCCCAACAGCTCACTGTCTCTAGGGGACTGGTGAATTCTATGCTGGACTACTGCGACTGGCTATACAGATATTCATGTGCTTCTGCTCTCTTCCCTCTGCAGCTCACACAGGAATGGGCTGGGTGTATGGCCCCTGTGATGATGGAATTGGCTCCCAGCCAACACCCACACTTGGGGGTATTGGCTAGATCCCTACAACCCACTGATGGCATTTGACACCTGAATCATGCACTAGCCCTCAGACTGCCATCGTCCCGCAACTTTACATTCCTGGGAAATGTAATTTAATTATATGTTGAGCACGTTGCCATGTACTTCAATGGCCCCATACAGTTCCATGCCCAGGTCTCACCTTCTACATGGCTATTCTCTTGGATTCTGTCGATGTGACCTGAACTCATGGAATCAGTATGTCTGCCTTCACTCTGTTCCACCACCCTAGCATTGTAGCACCGTATATCACTTGTGTTTATGAATATTGGTATTTCCAGTTAGTCATTTTACATACATGGTACATGGATCAGGAGCAGTGGCCATCACCTTACTTGTCATGCAGTTTGACGGTTCAGGCATGGCCATGCTAGTGCCATCTGTGTGTGTGCATCAGTGATGCTGGTGACTCAACTATGCCTGTCTGGTGCTTGTGTGTGAAGCAGGTGCTATGCACCATGCACTACATGTGGTGTTGTGCCCTTAACGCGCATCCATGTCTGATTTCATGATCCCCTTGCCTTCCAATTAGACTGCATACGTGGCAGAGTTTCTGTACTCACTGACATGGCAGGTTGATGTATTGCATGACTGCATTATGATACCTATATGTGTGGGCTGGGCTGCATTATCATACCTATGTGTGTGGGCTGGGCTTTCTAACAGTGTCTTCATGTATTTGGCTGTCCTTCTGCAGGTGGTGAGCCACTGGGTGCAGGGGAGGAGGAGGAAGAGGTGCCCATGGTGGTGGCCCATGAGAACCACTGGTGCTGCAGTCCATCATGGGAATTGCTCGCTCTGACTCCGCCTCTGAGGAAGTCTATAGCTCTGGTGGTCATTTGGACAATGAATCGTTGGAACTGTTGCAGGTGAGTGATTCAATTGTGGGTGCTGGCATATCACAAGCATCTGGGGTGGGGGAAGAACCCACACACAGCCAGTGTTGGCACGTCAGTCTGTGGTGGTTACGGCTGCAAGGCCACGCTCCACAGTCTTGGCTCCTGTTCCTGGGACAGATGTTCAAGGGAGGGATGCAGTTCTGCAGCCACAGACTGTGCCAGCACATCAAGGGCCAGGTTTCCTTGGGCCAAGCAGGCGTGGTGCACGCCAACATGGTGTCCGTGTGCCAACAGGCCATGATATGTGGGAGCAGTCCATGTATTCTGTTGCACAACAGCAGGGGGCAGTTTATGAGATGTTGGCTCTGGGCATGGATAGGGTGGCCAATTCCATGCTCCCCCAGAAAGACAGGTGCAGCTCCAGCAGCAGGCAGTACGGTCCACATGCCGCTCACACATGCTCCAGATGTAGGCCAGCAACAGGTGCAGACGGGCTGAAATATAGTCCCTGCGCACAGCCATGGGTGCAGAGGGTTGGGCCCACAGGGCTGCCCTGAGGGCAGAGGCTAGGTCACTGCAGCATACACTGACTGCACTAGAGGCAGCACACAGTAGACGCTCACAAGTGCTCATCCAACAGTTGACGCACACTATATCGGAGGAACTGCGAGCAACCCGTGAGGTGTAACAAGCAGAACTTTGTGCATCCCGTGAGGTGTTGCATGCAGACATCCGTGCCATCATGTTGCAGATGCGCACCTCACAGTCCCGCATGGCCGCTGCCATGGAGGACCAGGCCAGGGCTACATGTGGTCAGCCTCCCATACCAACACCTTCTATTGCTACACCAGAGGGTGCCCACAGCAGCGACAGCTCTCCCGATCCATGATGGGTGTGCGGACCATGAGACCCATGGAGGTTTTTTTTTTCTTCAGCATGTGGGTGTTGAGGTGAACCCTGCCCCTCCACCCTGTTGCGTGGTACCCCACCACCCCAGTCCACCATGGGCATTTTTGATTTTTCTTACTTTTTTTTGTCTATTGTGCATTTATGCAACAGTGTGTTGCTTTGTGTGGCACCCGAGGGCATCCACTGTAGGTTCCAGCTGGGCCTGTACAGGCTTGTCTCGTGTTTGTACCCTCCTTGTTTGTGCCTTAGAGTCCAGACACATATACGACTCCTGTTTCCCCTTTCTATGGGCTGGCAAGGATTGCACCATGTTAAAGTAACTTACACAGTGGCACTGAGGTTCTGTTTCATCTGTGGGCAGTCTCAGGTCCAACCTGTGTATACACCCCTAGTGGGATTCATGATTGTTTGTCCAGTGCATGTTTGGCAACCCTTTTTGTTTTGATGTTCAGATAGGCCATTTCTTCATGTTCCATCTTCATGTATTTGCTTGCCCATCTCCATTGTTGTTACCCTTCCAGCTGTATGCGCTTCCATCCAACCTTTATTTGGCAGGACGTCACTATTGATGGAAGGGTGCCATGGGCTAGTTAGGGCACATTGATTCACTTATGGTATTCTGATTGGTGACTGTCAGACATATTCACTGTTGTGTCCTGTGTTTCTGGTATGTCATACTGGCCAGTTGATGTTCCTGTCAATGTTCCCTCTAATTATTTTTCTTTATGTGCGGAAACGGTTGGCTGTTGTGCGCACATTATTTTCCATGTGCGCAACTGACTAATGAGGTAAGCCACTTTGTGAGCTACCGTTGCAGAGGAGCGTTTGGAAAGCTATTTCCTCTTCCCAGCCACTGCAATTCTTTAAAAACCTTACAACACTTTTTCAAAACACATACGCTAAATTAAATATGGCTTTGTGATTGTACAGAAAACTCATCAACCAGTCCAAGACTACAATATCTGCCACAGTACCTTACAAACGTACTTCTGCGCAGAGAAATATATCGGCCTCATTATGAGTTTGGTGGTAAGTGGTAAAGTTGGTGGTCACTCCATTACTGCCAACTTTACCACTACACCAAATTACGATTTTGGGCCTTGAGTGGAAGATTTGCCTCCAGCAAAATCTTGGACGTAAATCCTCAACTTGACACAGAAATCGTCAGAATTTCTGCTGTGATAATTCCACCAAAAAAGCCACATTGAGTCCAGTGGATGCAATATGAATGGGGAATTACACCGCCTCCACCAGTTGCAATCCGGCGGAATTTCCTACGGACCAAGTGGTGATAACAGTAATTTGTTTGGGTGGTATTCTGGTGGATTAACACCGGGATACCGCCCCAAATCTTATTGAGGCCCTGTATGTTTTATGTCACTGGAAAATCACTCATTTGTATTACAAAACACAAATATCTCTTAGTTGTGTTCCCAGATATCTTGCACAAACAATATTTATTCTTAAAGAAATGCTCTTTTGTATTCTTATTTTTTTTTAAAAGGGAATTTTATTCTTGAAGCGATCTCATGGTCAGACAACAAGCGTTTCGACCCAAGAGGTCTTTATCAGGGCTGGTGCATTATTGTTCATTGACCGTTAGGTAGGTTGGCTCTTGGTGGTGTGTTGGGGTAGGTGGGTTCCGCTCCTTGAATAGGCTGGCTTGTCAGCCTGTTACTGCTGTGAACGGCGTCCCTGGTGTTTGTGGCCCTGAAATATCTCTTTTTAACTGATGTACCTGTCAAGAAACTCAGACAGAATTCATTAGCCGATGGATTAATGGCAATTAAAAGCAATTTGTCAAAAACATGCTGAAAGGAGTTCAAGTGCCGCTTTAATGAAGTAATTCAAGGGCCAGGAGAACATGTATCTAATAATTTGTGTAAGGATGATAACTGCATCAGAATAACTGCACCTTCGACTATGATGATCCAAAATTCCTGTGCCTCTGCTTACTATGCACATTATTTTCTACTGTGAGTAGTGAGAACACCAGCCTTAGAGCTAAGAGATATATGCACCATGTATTTTTACTTCCTAAAAAAGTAAAATGTGCTTCAACCCACAAAGCTCCACTGAATGTTATGGGGAAAGAACATCTTTTAATAAGCAGAAAGTATCCCTATTGGCAAAAGCTAATAAGTGTTTTACTCCCTGAAAAAACATTTGACTTCAAGTAGGGAGCCAAATCTGATTAGAGCCCTGCTTGTACTCCTGAAATAGGGAGTGAAATGACAAAGCGGATAATAAAGTGTGTAGTTTGCCCATCCTTCCACACCTCAACCTAGATAAAATAAACAAGCGCCTTAATGAGGTTTATTATGGAGCCTATTGAAAAAATTCACACATTCATGCCTTTTAAGTTAATTGCATTAATTCATCAGAGATACAACTGATTGAGTGCCTTCTTCTGTAACTATGAAACCTTCTTCTGTAATTCTTTGTGATCACTTAAATAGGAAGCTGAGAGATGCTATAGACACAGAACACATGGTTATATTGAAAAACTCTCTGCAGTTGAGCATAGAAAGAAAAAGAAGTTGCTGTTGTCTAGATGGGTACTCCTTTAGCAAACACGCTACACATTTTCTCCAGTGTACTGCTGAAATGTCTGGCTTGGTCTTTGAAATGTGATGCTTCGTTCATTACCCACAAGGAGTGATGCATCCTCCCATACCCTTCCCCAGCCCTTGTGCTTGCCTGTAATACTAGTTGATAGAGCACTGTAAATAGTGAGGGATTGTAGCAGTAAACACCCACCGGGATTTTTGAAGACTCACAATATTTTGCAATGAAGGCATATTTAAATGCCTCAACGTATGATGTACGTTTTAAGAATGTCATGACTCTGCATGTACACAATTCTTTTGCAGTGCATACAAGATTGTTTGAAACATACCCCACCCTTATATCATTGTGTAGGATTACACAAGTGTTCAGTGAAACTGTTTTTGTATAGAAGCAAGTTACTATATAATGTGTGAAGGTCTATGTCCAAAGGAACTCTGAACACTTGGAAACGATGCAGATTGTGTGATACTATGGACGAGTAATCCCAGACATAGTCCATACCCATTATCCCTTGTAGGCTAAGTAAATGATATTGCAATGTTGCTCTCTACTTGCAGGGTAATGTTAGTAATGCTAAAGTAGGAAATGCTGAACATCACATTTGTCTTTTCAAAATCTTTAGAGAACAAATTAATATTTGAGTTTTATGATGCGTTAACTTACAGGGTAGCCGCTTCAAAGCACTTGCTTTACATATGTTCAAAGAAGAGGAAGAATGGGATTTGGTAACACATCCAAGTAGCCTGCTTACCTATAGTCAGTATCCGATATTTGAGCTGGTAGTTCGATTGTATTGTGTGGGTGATGATTTTGGTAAGGCATAATGAGTAACAGAAATTCTGGTACGTGAATGTTATTCATGTTACAACAAACATAAAACAAGTGAATGTAACTACACGACTGCTAACCTTTCAGAGAGCCAAGAGAGGAAGAGTCGAGGTTGTCCGGTAGTATCTTAATGTATTCTAGGGCAGAATTTAGAGTCATAAGGTAAAGGTGTGGTGGAGTCATACGTGGGGAGGGATCATTGTTGGT
Organism: Ambystoma mexicanum; assembly: GCF_040938575.1. Classification (NCBI taxonomy): domain Eukaryota; kingdom Metazoa; phylum Chordata; class Amphibia; order Caudata; family Ambystomatidae; genus Ambystoma; species Ambystoma mexicanum. Next base: position 910,386,564 of record NC_090927.1, on the reverse strand, counting down.
TAATGTGTGCAGGCATATCTTGGTTAGATACTTCCGTTTATGGAGCCAGTTTTTCGTTTTGTTTTTAACCTCTTGTGCTGTATTTTGTTGTTAGGGATTTTAGTTGCATAGTAGTGTAATGCAAATTAGCAGAATATCAAGACTATTTGCTTATTTTAAGAGAAAGAACATTTCAGGTAATTGCTGTCTCTTGCGCCTTATTACATCTTTTTTAATAGGTGAGACTTGTCTGTGTGCGCTGCTAGAAATCTTCTGAGCGGCACCCAGAAGGAAGCTGGGCAAGCGCACATGCGCACAGCTTAGAGGGAACATTGGTTCCTGTGTACATTATTGTTTTGATGTATGTGAGTTGGTTCTTTGAGTGGTGGGGCGGTTTGTTATTGACCACTTTGTGACAGTGATGTTATGCGTTGGGCATTTATGAGTCACTGTTGACATTGCATGCCATGGCATGGCATGCCAACCAGGTGTCATGGAGCTTGGGGGGCTTTAGGTAACATATTGTCATTTGGATATGTATTTCTGCATGGGGGGGGTGGCATACTGCATCTTCCATGTGTGCCTTTTTAATTTGCATCCAATTTCCCTCATCAGAGTTAGAGCTACTTCTTGAAACGCCTTCCCTGCTTGTATCTCTACTACCACTGTGGTAATAACTGCTGAAAAACATCTTATGTGCAATGTATCAGGTATTCTATGCTCTTTCATTGATGGCTATTTTTCTATGGGTGTTTTAATGAAAGGTTTTTAGTGAAAACCCCATCAAAAATGTTTTTTAAATTTAGGGTGTGGGTTCCCACCCTAAAGCACCCTGCTCTATTGGTTTTATTATTCCGAGCCCCTCACGCCTTTATATGTCCTTCCCCCTATACTTTTTGATGGTTTTTTTCAGAAAAACATTGTTTTTAAAAAACCCATTGAAAAAATTGTTGTTGATGAAAGAACGGTATACGGTATAATGGTGCCTCCCATTTGTCCTTTATCATGTGTCATGACCCAGAATCCCATCTGAAGGGATGGATAATATTGTATTTTTTCATGTTGTTGTTCAGTGCAGGTGGATTCTTGCCTCCTGATGGTCCCTGCTGATCCCCTAGGTAGGAAGAGTTTTTTTTGTAATACCCTGTCCCAAGTATTTCAGTTAGCCAGGTGAGCTAAGTAGTCTCTTTCCTAGATCAAAGGTTGTAGTTCTTGCTCTTGCAACTCATTTTGGTATCTTGCTATCTGTGCTTGGCAATACTCTCATTCCCTCTGTGTTCGCTCTTGACATGCTGAGAAGCCACTGCCTCCCCCACCCCCTTTCACCCATAGGTCGAGATATTCCTCTGTTTCTGACAGGGAAACCACTTCTTCCCTTTTGTCTGGGTAAGTTTGGGGAGGGCAAAGTGAATACCTCAAACACTCAATATTTTGACTGTGACCAGGCACACAAGATCCACTAGTATTAAACACAACATATCTGGGCAGGGTCTAGGGTACCTCAGATATTGTTTCTTTTAGATTTGTACTGATCTGTTCTGATTTTAACATTTGCTTTAATTTCTTGTGCCAGTCTGTCGATATGGTCAATTTCTGTAATCATTTGCTGCTTGCATTGAATTCATTGCTCTGAAGACACAAAGCCTGCTTGACTAGAGTCAAATGCCTTGTTTGTAGAGGCCAGTAAATCTACTTTGTTTTTGTAATTCGTTCTTAAACTTCCCCAGCTGGCAAGCATATACTTGATTCACTGTCTCTTGTATTTTACACTGACAGCTATTTACTTCTTTACTCAATTTGACGTTTTGTTGAACAGCTTGTGTGAGACCAGTCAACACTTTTTCCCGTTTATCTTTTCAATCCACATTTCTCTCTACAACTCTAGCTAATTCTTGTGCAGGTACTTTGCTTTGTTCTCCTTCTGTGTGGGCTTGTGTCAATTGCAAAGTAATTTGATCTTTCTCTTGGGAGGAGTGTCCCCTTTTCTGGCTATTTGGGCTATCTGTTGTTCAACTACATTTAAATAATGCTGCAGTTCATCAACTCAGCCTGTGAATCTATTTCTTTACCATTACTACATTTTGCATTTTCTTAATTACTCCCCTTTATTTGTGATTTTATGGTCACAATATTGTGGAAGAGACCATTAGTGATGCAGCATGGTTAATTTACCCTTCAATCTGTTAGTGAGTGTCTGGATTCACTGATTGTAGTAGTGATTGAGACTCAAAAAGCTCAGTCTTTCCTTGCTTCTAAGGGGCCTATTCTCAACTTGGTGCAGTGAAGGTGCCAAATAGCACGATTCACTGCGCCAAAAGAGGACAACCAGGCTCCACTACTATTCTCAAGTGGGACTGGGCGTCCTCGTAGAGCACGACAGTGCTCTGTGTGGATTGCGCCTGTTCTGAGGTGTTACGGGCACAATCCAATCTCGGCAGCATTTTTGTAAAATAACAACATTTTCGTTATTTTACCAAAATGCTGCCGAGAACACAGTTCCTATACACCAAAGTGAGCAGCTTCAACATTTCAGGATGTTGAAGCTGCTTACTTTGTTGTAAATGAAATTGTTCATAAACACCCGTGCGGTGTATAACGTTGAAGAATGCAACCTTGAAGCTGCTCGCATTGGTTTAAATAAAAGTGTTCCTATACACCTGTGTGGTGTATATGAACAGTTTCATTTAAAGCGAGCAGCTTCAACGTTGCATCTGCTCGCTTTGGTGTAAATGAAAGTGTTCATATACACCCGTGCTGTGTATATGAACACTTTCATTTACACCATAACGAGCAGCTTCAACGTTGCAGGATGCAACGTTGAAGCTGCTCGGTGTGGTGTAAGTAAAAGTGTTCATATACACCCGTGTGTTGTATATGAACACTTTCATGTACACCAAAGCAAGCAGCTTCAACGTTGCAGCAACTTTGAAGCTGCTTGCTTTGGTGTACCTGAAAGTGTCCATATACAACATGGGTGTATGGACACTTCCATTTACACCAAACAAGGCTTCTTGTGGCATTCCTCCAGTGTAAAGGCACCAAAGGGGTACCGTATATGTGCGCTAGTTTAGCTCACATATTAAACTGGAGGAGTGCCACAAGAATAGGCCCCCAAAAAGCCAGTTTACGAATGTGGCGGTTGATAGGTTGGTTTCCAACCCATCCTAGCAACTGCCACATGTATTCCGAAAGTGGTGCATTCCTTCCAACTTCGGAAGAATGCGCCACCTTCAGAATAGGTCTAAAGTACCGAAAAGGTTGTTAAGCCTTTTAACGTCCTTTTTGGTACTTAACACCTGGGTGAGAATAGGGCCCCAAGTGTATTTATATTTAATTTTGCATCTACTCAATGATGTCTCAGGGCTTCTGCATAGAGGTCAATTTACAGTGCCTCTTGTTTTATTTGTTCTAATCTCTGATTGTTTATTTGCAACATATGTATTGATTCGACTTTAGGAAGATTCTGGGAATGTTGTAATGTTGGCATCCTTATCCACCATGCTGTTTTCTATCAGTTTAAGGTGGAAACACAGATCTGTGGAAAGGTTTTCCAGCAGAGACATTTCAAATCTTTATATGTATATATTTTTCAATGACTAATCTAACGGGTAGTGTTTTTTCCATATGTCTACTCCCACATTTGCTACTCTGTTATTCCTCTGGTCCCTCCATATTCAGCCATCTTAGGTGGCCAATTTCCAATTTAGACTGGGCATACACTTGTGCTGTTTCTATGTTGAGCTTAGCTTGTAATATTTTTGAACTGGATAGCTGACTATTACAATCAATATTCAAAAACCAAATGGACAGTCTTTCTCAGTAATGCTTCTATGTTTAAGGCCGTTTGGCACCCAAGAAGCAGTTCTGCACAAACACGCAGCATTAATTTCAAATCTAACTAATGGTACAAATCAATATTTTTAATCTCAAACTAATCAATATCTAAAACAATTACTTTTGCGGATGGCCTGATTGTATGTCCCTGCCTGACCCCGTCCACTGCCTGTTTTACCTGTTGTTTGCAGAGCTCGTGTTGGATCCACCTACATGTCCATTACTTCTGATGATGTCATTACTGCACAGCACCACCTAAACAAGTGTGTTAGAGAATTCCACCCTGCCAAACCGCACATGCTGCATCAAAATGTACTTCATATTCTAGCCATTGAAAACCAGGACCCCACCAATGGCTGTAGAAGGGCATCTGCCTATTTCAAAGCAAAAACATTCCCTTACCCAAATATTTAGCTTCTGGTTAGCCATTTAGTGATGGAAGGGGATGGAGCGCAAAGGGGAGAAAAGACAGGGGAAGTTGAACCTCTTTGATATTTGGTCTGTGATGACAAGGTAGGCTAGATTTCATGTTGTGGGTACGGTGAGAAGGGACGAGTTATGGTAATGTGCTGTTGTTCACTCCCTTAGTGCCAATTGTGTGATTTATGTGGGGTTTGGAGTGGCTGAATGTATGACGTTGTAACGTACCATAGTTATAAGTAGATTGCGAGTAAGTTCTGTTGGAATTTCACTTTCCAACAAGGATCACCTTTGGTATAGCCCGCACAAAATCTGCTACAGCAGCACAGAAATAAATCAGTTGCTGCATAAGATGCATTATTTTTAAATAATTACAATTCAACTATAACTAAGACTTATTAAGAACTCACTAATCACTGTTTTACATTGTTTTTTATTGCCAGTTCTTCTCCGTGTTTTACAATGATACGTTTTAGAGGCACCATGTCCTATAAAATAATTCAATTATTCAGTGGCCAAAAATAACACATTGCTGCATGGGGGTTGCAATGAAGCAGTGGCAATGTTACAATAGATTTTCAGGCACTTTTGCACACTTGCTATGCAACTGTCACTAGCCACTTTGTCATTTGCAAAAGATATTTCCTGCATTGGCACACATTATCGCTGTAGATACCGTCAAGAATAATGTATTTATTTATTTATGCATGTATACCAGTGCACAAAGCCCAGAGGCATATGGGCACTAGTTACAGTAGATATGGTATTACAAGCTGTTCTCAGGTGTTACATGAAAGTTACATATGTAGCACAAAGTTATAAGTCAAGTCAGGCCAGTTGCATAAGAGTTACTTAAGAATCACAAGGCTACAAGACAAGTCAGGTAAGTTACATGAGTAGTCCAAGGCTACAAGACAAATCAGGTGAGTTGCATAAGAGTTACATAAGTAGCACAAGGCTACAAGACAAGTCAGGTAAATTACATAAGTAGCAAAAGGCTACAAGACAAGTCAGGTCAGTTGCATAAGAGTTACATAAGAATCACAGGTCTAAAAGACAAGCTAGGTAAGTTACATAAGTAGCACAAGGCTAGAAGACAAATCAGGTGAGTTGCATAAGAGTTACATAAGGAGTACAAGGCTACAAGTGAAATCAGGTAAATTGCATAGAGTTGCATAAGTTATTCGTAAATTAGATCTAGAAGGACTTGTTGCAACTAAACAGCAAATAACATATCCACAGACAGTTTTATCACAATAATCATTTTTATATATTATACCTTCCTAAGTTCACTTTATATTTGAATGGTAAATATCAAATTTCTCTACCAAGAACATTTTCATTTTGAGAAGTTGCTTTGTTTGTTCGACGTGCAAAAGTGACACAGAACCATGATTACTTCATCCATGCACATACATATGGATCAGATCTGAGTCTCCTCCTAATTCCATTTTGAAGCAGAGTTGTTATGTTTAGCACAAGTTTATAAACATATGCCGTCTTTTTGTATCTGTACATGTATCTGTATGATAGTGCCTACAGCAGGGGTCAACAATCAGTAGCTCACCAGATGTTTTTGGACTACAACTCCAATAAAACCTCACCGTTGGCTATGCTCTCTAGGGCTACTGTAAGCTGTAGTCCAGAACATCTGTAGAGCCAAAATTGACATGTATCCGTCTCCACTTTCACTCTAGTCGCCACAGCTCAAGTTTCCTTCATGTGCCTGGCTTTCAAATAACCCAATTAGTTTTTCAGGAGTGGAGTTTTGGGGCTGGATTTTTTATATTGTCTGTGTCTGAATAGTTAAAATACTAGAAAATAACCACATTTGTATACGAAATTTCATAGTTAAAAGCGTGTATCTGTAATTAAGAGTAAATCTGAAAAAAGAACAGGGACAATGCAGACGAACAACAGAACACTTTGCAGAGTAGAGGCACGCCTATTTAGGAATCAATTGTTTTTTGGATGTAACATTGAGATATGAGAAGCTGAGATGTCTGTACACTTTCACCATTGCAACTTGATGAAAATCATGCAAGAAAAACAGAATAAGACGTTTTATTTAATGGCAGAGAGTAGTCAAAGAACAGCTGACAGCATAGTCATTTCAGTCCAGGACTGCATTTTGGTGAAGTGCACAAGGAGAATAAGTGATAGCTGCAGTTCGGTGCCCAGTGCATTTTGATTGATACTCTAGCGTGAGGCATAATTTATGAAGAAGCACAGGGCTGTTGTCCAATCAAGTATATTTTTGGCAAGGGCAGTCTTCCATTTGATGACCTTGCTTCACAACAGAGGCGGTCACAGGTCTATGCAGCTTCTGTGTTGAGAATTGGTATTTTGCTCCAGGTGATCTTTAAGAAAGTCAGAGTAGTTTTGGTAGGTTTCCAAGTCATTTGCCATGCACTTGGGTTCTGAAAAAGAAGCCAAAGAAGATTGTAGTTCAGATACAGAGAGGTAGAGCAATTGTGATCAGCGTGCGCAAACTACACTGAATGGCTCACTCCATAGAGGTACATGAGCAATACAAATGGGGCTTGATGTAGGGTGGTCATTTGCAATGTACACAGGCGTGTTTGTTTATCTATGTTCTCGTGAGTTACTGTGCGGATGCTCCGTTGAGGCAGCGCCACCATTAAGCTTTAAAAGGCACAGAAGTGTAAGGAGACTAAGAATGCAAAGAAGACAATGTAACCCATGTGCACATTTTGAACTCATCATAGGATTATTAACTCACCCTGGGGTTACTGAGCAATCAAACCACAGCAGCCATATTTCAAGAAAGGGAAAAGGAAGTACATATGGCGAAGGGTTTAATAAAGCACAGACATACTAGATGATATAATTGAACACAGTTCTATAGAAATATGGCTGTATTGTCACCTGTAATAATCTGACAGGAATAGGTGCACATATTTGTCTGTATTGATTCTCTCACTACAATGAACCCGGGATTGGTGAACATGACTCTAATATGTTACTAAAAATGGCAACACATATGAGACGCCTATACATTTTTCCGTTTGTCCCTGATGCGTGTGAAATAGCGAATCAACCAGACATTGGCCACTGCAGGGCTCACTGGAATACTTCCATCAGACTGATCTCTTATCAGCCACCGAGAGCCCCATGAGGCTCCTCGGCCAAAAGACAGCAAAGTACCCAAGCATGCAAGTTAAAGACTGCACCTCGACTGCTTGAAGCAGAGGCCTGTTGCTCTGAAATGAACTCCCAAAGATTCCAGGCAATCAACAAAACTACGTAAGGTTCAATCGAGATCAGAATAAGGAATGACTCCGACTGTTCTTTGAAGCACAGGACTATTGTGAGCGGAGGATAGCACATGGGCAATATGCTGGTCTTGGAAGGAAGACCACGCAGAGCAACAGAGGTTCGTATCCCGGATCCGCTTAGAAACCTAACTCAGGTATTGAGCGCTGTTATAAAAAAAAACAATACAATAAAATAAATATTCATTAGATCCCAGAAGGAAACAAGTGCTGATTTTGAGTCAATACTACAGATAATTCACCAGTAAAGCAAAACCTTATGTGTCAGTGGTAGATTGTGATTTCCTGTACTGCTCTTTATGTGTTGTTGACAATTCATCACTATGAATAAATATTATCTATTTAAGAAGTTGTGCAATGAAGATGCCATGCAGTAGAATCGTTGCTTTCTTTTTTGTAACAATTCATGAATTTGAAGTCGAAAAGTGTGGAATCATGTCTCTCATCGCCCATCTCCTCTGCTCCTTCCATTGGTAAAGAAGACAAGAGTTCGTGAATTGTCACCTAACACTCTCTCCTTATGACATCACAAGACAGAAATGATTCAAAGCCGGCCTTTCTCTATCACTAGTGTTATCACCAGTGTTATGTTGGTGTAATATAAGCACAGGTACAAGACATACTTTAGTATGTTGTTGCTGTTAGTCTTAATCTTTGTGATCCTTTAACGATTTCCAAGGTGGTAGATACAGTAAGTGAACGATAAGCACTATCGTTCTCAGCAGACAGTTCTTGAATAGTGTCTACCTTGGCCTTTTTCTCCGAATTCTGTCTCAAAAGTTGATTTCAGTTTTATGTGTAATGTCTACCACCATGTTTACAACATTTTAAATGTCTGTTGGCCAATTATGAGTATTGTTTGCCTCATTAAATTGGACTCAATTACACTCAAATCAGCAGTGTTAGAAGTTTGTTCAATGGTTTTCCATAAATGACTTCTTACTTCTCAGGATCAATACAGTATTTTCTAATAAACCAGTATGTTTAACAAATTGCATTACACGATTGCACTAATGTGTGATGTCGGGAGTGAAGTGTACCACCCTCCAGGCCGGGTGCTTGTACTGCAATGTCCACCTCCTCTAAATTCACACCTGAATTTGCATAGATGAGCAGATCATTCCTACGAAGGCAGAAGAAATCTCAATGCTTGTAGTATTTCTAGCGGTAATTCTGAAGCTGCCAGCAAGCTTTTGACATGTATATCTTCTTCTACCTGATAAACACTGAAGCAGGAGGCGTCCAACATCTGGGTTGGTCCAGGCATTTTCATTACCCGTTCCCCCATTCCTTTAGCATTCGCAGCTGTGAACGCATCCTTAGAGGAGGTCGTGTTCAGTTGTGCTTGTAAATGATTGTTAATAGAGGGGCTGGCAGTTGAGATGATGTGGGAAGTTGCATTGCCTGTTTCCGCGTTTGCTTAGTGTTCACAGCTATGGGAGGGTAATTAGAAGACATCATGTTACATTTTGCCTGCAAGTAAATAGGGATGGAATCGACCATTTTAAGCATGAGACATTGCAAATAAGAGCAAACAGGCATACAAAAACTGTTTACTTAAACCCAGTGAGCGATACATCTATTTTTATCATCAGTAGGATTTTATAGAAAGAAACAGAGTATAGTTTGCTTTTGTATTATCATCAGGGTCGTGACGCAGTCTATTTATATGTCAGTCGTAGACAGGCCTTATTCAGAATATACACTTTGTTTGACAGTACAATGTAAGATTTGTTGTTCTCACACATCTCCCAAGTCATTAGCTTCACTCCCACCGTTCACGGACTGCATCCATCATATGGTCACCCTCTTCCTCCGGCATTGATGGCATGATGGTGGCGCACATGTATGTCATGCTGCTGGAGCACCGCTTCAGGGTCTATATGAACATTTGTTACAGTTCAGGTTAACAGGTGTGAAAGTGGCTGTTCAGTGAGCAAAGTCACATAGTTCAAAAGGCCAGCAAAAGGTCCCACTGTCACTGTGTAGGAATTATACATCCAGTGAACATTCCAACCATAGGTAATTGAAGTGCTGCTTCAGGATTTGTGACAAGTGTTTATAATGCAGATGGCAGGCTTGAAAATTCAAAGTGGATGTCCAATAGGCATAGTCACACAGTTCAAAGTGCCAGAATTCACCATATTGTGACTTAGGTGAGGTAGCCCGGGATACATCTTCTCATTCCATTAATATAGATGCTCTAAAGATGCAACATCTAATTACATCCATCAGTTCCTCAGAGGAGGAACTTCTGAACCGTCCAGGTGGGGTAAAAGTCAAACTCTTTGGGAAGGATCGGCTGCAGACAATAGATATCATCAATTCATACTCTACATTTTTTTTTTATTGTACAAATGGTTTATTACAAACCTTATACAGCTACACAAATTACCATATACATAAAAAGCTTTGAGCCGTTTGAGCAAATGTGAAATTTGATGTCTTCTTTTAAGTGTATTAAGTGAATATTTTATCTTACACGCTTTAATGAAATTGTTTCCTTTTTTTGTGTATTAAATAATGTGTCTAAAGTATGTAATCAACTATGTGCCCAATAAAAAATATAATTAAAAATTCTGTTTTATTTCCATACCCATTATACAATCTTCAGTTTCTTTAAAAATGGAATTGTACTAATTAAAAATGGTGTAGGCCTACTCAGTAAAACATAAACGCCACAATAACTCAACACTTGTAACATCAGAGTAAAAAAATTAACTGAAGTGCTCTTTCCTTAGTTTCTGCAAGTAGGTACATTCTGCAATCAAATGTCTTAATGTCTCCTTATGCTCACCACAAAACCGACATGTTGCCCTGTCCCTCATACATCATATGGATAACACTTCAGCCGTGTGGAGCAAGTTAAATCGAAATCTCAGAAAGGTGTCTCTAAAAGCTCTATCTGGATATTGGTTTAGGTAGTTCATAAGGCAACCACTTTTTAGAGAATCTCTGGCAATTGCACCGTAAGACATATATTCTGATCTCTTTTCACAAGTTAGTATCCAATTGCTGTCTAGCAATTTCTTTTTCACCTGTTCGGGATTTTCCACCAGAGCTACACAAGTCACATTGTGTTTCTCCAAAATGCTGATGCATTTTTCCTTAAAAGAGGAAACAGACCTCTATGAGGTTGGGTAAACCCCCTCCCATTAGTGCATAGAGGGAATTCCTTTTGGTGGTCAGTAATTTGCGATAAAGCATCAATGATCTCAATTCGACGCAGGCAGTCCTTGAGTTCAAACCAAGTTTATACTGCATCATGGAGGTAGGTACATATGACGGCAAAGACAACGCCTTTCTCCAAATCACACCCTTCAATATATTCAGGTCTAGTTTATCATGTGTTGATGTAATCTCGAGACCATACAATAGAGCCAGAATGACCTTGCCCTTGAAGAAGTGTATTAGCAGGGTCAAAGTGAATCTACAATGGTTCCTACACATGATAAACATTTATGATGCAAATTGAAGCATTTGTGTTCTCCTTAGCGAGCTCTGATGCCTAAACAAATTGAATTCCAACTATCTAACTCTGGGGGCCACCACCAATGTGGAAGAATTCATAGTCCATCTGTATGGTGTTGGACTAAATTTCCTACCTTTGTAGCACATTATACAAGACTTACTTGGATTTACGCTCAAATGGTTTTCTGACACATATTCCCCAAGGGGATTAAGGAGTCTCTGCAGGCCTATGGGGGTCCTGTCTAGGAGCACTAGGTCGTCCGCATATGACACCGAAAAACAACGCTCCCCTTTTATCGTGGGTGACACAAATGCAGAACTTTCTAAGTATTCTTCCAGGTCGGCGAGGTATAAATTAAACAGACAGGGATAGAAGACGCACCCCTGTTGAAGACACAACTTTGATGTTATTGGATCTGTGACTACCCCATTCGCGTTCAGTCTTATTCTCACTGACGTGATGGTGTGTACCTGCTTCAGGATGTTCAGCATTAATCTGGTCATAAACCAACTCGAGAGTTTGGACCATAGCCTTGCTCTGTCAACTTTGTCGAAGGCAAGACTGAGGTCCACACTTGCTAAGATCAATGGGTCCATCAATGGGTCCTTTCCCTCCCTGCAGGCCTAGTCTATCCTGGATTGGATACACAAACCACTGGCATCCATTCCCATTGACTTCCGAAAGCCGATCTGGAACTTAGATATACGACCTGTGGCCATTGTCCAGTCCTCAATACTGGTTAGTAAGCATTCGGCAAAAATGTTGCTCTCTATGTCAAGTAAGGCTATTGGCCTGTAATTTGTGGGCTCGCATCTATCCCCCTTTTTATGCACTGGCACAACTGGGGAATGATTTGGTTATTAAGTATATCTTGGAACAAAATGGCCAAGATGTTGGCCCACAAATCTGGGTCTTGTTTTAATATTAAATTACAATACCTGTTGGGGCCCCGGGGGCCCAGGAGCTAGACCCTGCCTTACTTATCACACAGAGATTTTCCTTAGAGATATCTATGTCCATTCTAGAGTCATCAACCAGAACGCTGTTGTCAAATGTAACTGGCTTGTATAACTCAATACCTCTTCCAGGCTTCTTCGAAGACAGGGTTTATCATTTCTGGAGCATCCTTATCTTTACTTTCGTTAATGAGGCTCCAGAAGTTTTTAAATGATTTTTGTAGGATAGCTTTCAGCATCATTTCCCCTTCCTTTTGGGCCTACGTGTGCCTGTGGGTTTTAATCCAGTTTTTATGGGCTTGCTTAGCCTTTCTGATAATTTCAGCCTTGTTTATCTCCCCCAATGTACTAGTTCTAAACTCCCTGATTTCCCTCTCCATTCTTCTTTTCCTGCACTGGAATTCTTTTACGTAGCTCTACAGGGATGAAAGCCTGTCCCATTGTGTGACATTGATCTCTTCACCCTCTTCTTTATAAATAGTGGGAATGTCACCACCGGCAACCCCTCCCTTTTTTGGGGGAAATTCACACCCTACCAAAATTCCCATATCAGCTTACTGATGTTTGTTTGTCAGGCTACTCTTGTTCCAACTAAGTCTATTTTGTTGCTGGTTTAGAGTTAGATTTCTATTCACCATTTGGTCCGGTGATTTTATCTGCATCTGAGATTTTGGGACCAATATGTTGTGGTCACTAGCCTCATTTCTAAGCACTTCTAACCCCAAGCTGCCCATCAGGAAGCCCTCTGTCACCACGATGTTGTCTGTCCAGGAGTGAAGGTCATTTCTATGCCAAGTGGGTTTTCGCGGGACAGTCATCTAAGGCATAACCATTGAGGATGTGCATTCCACACCCTTCCCAAAACTCCCTTCAAAAGGCTCCCTGCTCAATCTGGGAAAGGAAGTACTTATTTGAGGCATCAATGACTTGGCAAAATAACGTTGAAGGGGCGGGGGGGCAATAGGAGTTTAGGTCTACCACCATGATAATATCCCAAACGTCAGAGGTATCCAATAAATCTGTGATCGCCTTCTCAACATTTTCTAAAAACAGATGTAATTCCCTGTGTGCAGGGTGCCAATAAGTATTTATCACCAGGGTGTTTTGCCTTACAGCATTTTCTACCATATCTAAGGCCACCAGCGAAAACTCTACACATGGTTAGTACGCAAAATTCACGAGAAAAAGGGACCACGTCTCTCCGTACCTGAATCGCTTTCCGTGTAACAAATATTGTTCAGTGTATTTGCAATTTAGGCTTAATCAGCCGCCTACAAGGGAGCAGACTAAACACTGGGGGCTTTTGGCAACCCCAGGATCAGAATTAAATTGCAATTTTTTTGTAAACATCTAGATCCGGTGGAGACCCAGCGTAATTGGGTCATGGAATGTCAATTTTTTCTGCCGACTAGCGAAAGACTATGTAGATATCCAGAGAGTTTTGATACAGATTTGTCTAGGGAATTGTTGTGGTCCAGATTTATGTGCTGGGGGGGAGGCAATATATCTCTAATAATTGAGTTATGTCAATTTTTGAGTCATGTTTAAAATTGTTTGGATTGATTGTATATGGAACATCACTTTATGTTTTATATTTACTTTTTAAAACTTGTGTAAGGTTTTCTGTTACAAACGAAATCCCAATTTAAAAAAAAATATATACATTTAAATATATATATGTATATATATATATATATATTGTTTTTTCTACCTGTTAGGTAGAGGATTCAAGCTGCACTCTCCACAGTCCACAGTATCCTGGTGACCCCTCACATTACAAAGAAGTTGGAATCCAAGCCACTGGTTTCAATATCAAAACTGTTCTTTATTTGGTTTCACAGGAAAAAAAATCATATCATATTTAAAAATCCATGGAAAGCAAAAAAGACCAAAATATAAACAGGTCCTCCCAAGTGCAACCACTCCTCGTATCGAGGCTTTCACGCGTTTCGCGGCCAACTCGCTGCTTGCTCACATATATATACATATATATATATAAAGGGCCAGAAAGCAGCCCTGCAGTCACCGTGTGGGTATTTCACAGCTTGCATGCAATCCAACAATCGAGTAATTGAAGATGAAAAAGTCAAATCAGTGGCGCCTGCAGGATACCCTGCAATGTATCCAGGCACTGATCGCTTTCCTGAACAGAGATCTCATTAGTGGATTGACATAATAAGCCCTCCCGTGGAACCTAAACCAGTGCCCATGGTGATAATAGAAGGCTAGCCAGCACTAAAGCTGAACTGTTATCTTACAATGTAAAAAAAGATTATGACTCTGCATTTACACAAACGACTGTATTGAAGGGTGTGGAGGGTGGAATATTTTGCACATCTTGAGGTTCAAACAGTTCACCACATGAGAGAATTGAAATATGCAACCTCAGCCATAAAGCAGGGTCCTCAAGAAAAGAGCACAGTGACAACACAAAGGATTAGTGGACCATGCCCATATTTAGACCCATTTAGTTTTTATTTTATTATTTAAAGCATTGAGCATTGTTCAAGATGTGGGTAGCCAGCATTTGGGCTGGCATCTTTTAACAGTAACTCAGTACTGTGAGTTGTGGCCTGTGCATCCGTTGGGATAAGTTCATGATCAGGTGCTGCTGAAAAAACTCATTTTGAGAGATTTGCAGAATTGTTTGGGGGAGGGGGGTTTTCCCAGTCGGTACTGGGATTGAGTTCCAGAGGGTTGGTCCGTGACAATAAAAGGATTGTTTGCAGGTCCTCTCTTTGCAGACTAGTTGTGATTCGAGCTGGCTGGTTGATTTGCTGCGCAGCGACAGTGTGCCATCAGATATGTAGAGCTTAGCCGCCAGGTACGCTTGTGTGCTGCTCGTGACTGTTTTGTAGATGATACTTGCAGTGTTGAACAATATCCTGGCATGGAGAGGAAGCCAATGTTGTTTGCATAAGACTAGGACCCACATCCCAGCATCAAGCTTACGCCAGTCAATGGAATGGCGGTAAAGGCAGCCATTGAAGATTGGGATACTGATGTCAGACCAAAGCTGTAGAATAGAGGACAGTATCGGAAAGCGACTGTCTCTAGTCAATTAATATCACAAGAATTAAAAATCTGAGCCCAGAGAAGTCAAAGAAGAGTACCCATTGCACCCCTCCTATAATCTGAATAGTCAATTGGACACTGAGGCTGTGGGCTGAGGCTATGGGTTTCTCTTACAGAAACCCTCAAATTTAAGGAGACAATCTATGCAGATCTACCATAGCAAAGCACTCTTAACAACTAAGTCACTTTCCTTGGATGGCCTCTTCGTTGACCACCCGACAGATAGATTCTTGTCGTTTTATGCGTAATATTTAATAGTTTTAGAAAATGACTGCATGTTTTATGCTGAAACAAAAGACTTATTGGCAGAAAATTATTCAATAATATCCAAAGATCTTCTTTCCATTCGTTTGTGGTAGAACGGTAAACTGCATCTAGTATAAAGCGAGAACTGCTCGGACATCTAAAGAAATATCTTTAGTTAAAAACCATGGAAACCACTTCATGTCTGCCTTCTCAGCCCCCATCTTTTGGGAAATAATGTTTAACATTAGCCAAAGCTGTCAGGGATCTAGCCTTGCATCCACTCAGGGGCGGCCATCATCCACAGGTGATGCACACCATCTATGCATGAAATCTTTCCCTTTAAATAATTCCAAAAGGGTAATCCGGTTCAGCTTTCCAAGTTAAGCAGGAAGATCCCACATCCTTGCCTGACTTTCACTATTTGAGCTCGGTCCCGGCTCCGACATGCTAGGCAGTTCTCATTCACCTACTGAATAGGAAAATCCAATTGGCTCTTCCGGATGAACAAAAGATATGCAAATAATCCATAAGCAAATCGTTGTGTTTTCATTTGTTATGTACATATAACAGTGCCACAAAGCCATGCAAATAACATAAAATGACATTGTTTGTAAAGGTCTTGAAAACCTTGTTTGTACTATTTGATTGTAGGGCACGCACAGTTGGTTCCATGTGTTAATATCCCCACAAAAATATCGCCATATTTTTCCGGCGATATTAAGCCATAGAACCTGTGGGGGTGAGCGAAAAACACCCCCGCAACCCTGGTCCCATTTACCCCATAAATTATCCCCACCAATAATATCGCCTATGGCCTTACCCCACGAACATATATATGGCGATATTATTGGTGGAGATAATATTACCTGATACCGCCCAGTTAAACCCAAGACTAAAGACGAGGTGTTCTGCTGCCATTGGAGGCTAAGAGGAAGCAATATATTCAGTTTAGGTGGGCGAGTCCAAATTATATTAATGTAGACAAGACTGAGTAGTATGTAAAAAGGTCCATGAGCTTCAGCTTTTCCTCACCCAAGGTACAATGTTTCAGGAAATAAATTTAATACAGGTCTCAGACCAAGCATTCATGAAGTCTTCATGGTGTAGCGAATGACCAACATAGAAAACAAGAAAGAAACGTCTACATTTTATCCATACCACAGTTGAACACATACATTCACCACAAAGGCATACACCACACAGCACCCTTATAGCGCTTAATGGAAGGTGTTTTCCCCTGATTACAAAAAATCATGAAGTTTACCTGGGTGCCTTTCCTATTAAGAAACTGCATACTTACAGTATTTCATTTGCCCTGATTTTGGGCGGAGTCATCTTGATCAAGTGCGGTAAGTCTTTGAGGTGGGAAGATGATGATGGCAAAGGTATACTTGATGATTTTCCCAATTCTGCTAAGCGCTATATTACTGAGTTTGTTTAATATTACACATAATGCACAACACATTTATTGCTAAAACCTGTTGAATGAAGATAGGGTGTTTGATAACAAATATTTTGCAATGCATTTTCATCCATCATGGTGTAAAGAGAAATACATCTTCCCATAATCTAGCAGTAAGTTTGTAGAATGGTGTTTTGAAGTCAAATGTATTAAAGGTGCATTATTAACGACCTCACCCTCAAATTCAGAACATTTAACCTCTGACTGTGAGTGCATAAGGGGTTCTATTTTTGCATTTACAAAAACAGTGATACAATGTGCTGTGCCTGGATTTGGGATGAAATATTAACACATATTAATATCATTGAAAAACAAAGCGTGCAGTTTTATAGCCTTCAGATTATTGTTCGGTACCTGCAAAATATGGTTGAACAAGAAGCAGAAGTGGTGAAAAAGAGATACAGGATAAAATCACAAATATCACAACATTTCACAAGTAATTAGTACTGTAGATTTTAAAAGGTATCGTCATAGCATTATATGAATATGAAGAATGCATACCGAATTATACTGTCATTACGAAATAAATGAAGAAACGTGAATTACATCAAAATGCTATATAACAAATAAAGAAATAATCATTGACAAAGCCAATAGTTTTGGCTTATGAAAAGGCACTGTATAAAAATGTGTCAGACATTGCCAGTGTATGCCCAGGCAGTTACATCTTTGGCAGGTGTCCAATTTCAGGGATTGCCTTCAAATGCCTATGTACACACATAGCGTGTAGGAGTATGTGGGTGCATGTGCATTGGGTGGGTGTTTGCGCATTGTGATAGCCTGTGCGCGCACTATATTTGTACAGTTTGTGAAGATGTATGCACACTGTGTGGTATTATGACTGTATGACAGGTTGTTGGCATATGTGCAGTTTGTGGGTCTTCGTGCATTGTGTTGCCAATGCAGCGTGTGCATGCACATTGTGAGCTTCAATGAGCAGTGTGTGCATATGTACAGTTCTAGGTGCATGAACAGAGGGAGGGAGTCTGTTCAGGGCCTGGGCACATGCTTAGTGTGTGGGGATATGCACAGTGTGAAAGTGCATATGCATTGTATGGGTGCAGATGCAATATAAGGGTGTATGTCCAGTGTGTTGGTATCTTTGCATTCTGAGTGCCTTTGCATTGTGTTGTTGCCTTTGCATTGTTTGGTGTGCATCGTGTGTGTGTGGGCATATGCTTAGTGTGATGGTGTGTGTGATTTGATTGGGTGCAAGTTCATTACTTGCTTGCATGCACAGTGTGAGCATGATTATGTGCGGTGTGAGGGTGTGTGCAGTATGTGAGTATATGCACAGTGTGTAGTTGTATGGACAGTGGGTGGGTGTATGGACAGGGAGTTGGCAAATGCACAATGTCTAGAATGATGTGCAATGTGAGGGTGTGTGTGCATGTGAATTGTAATGTATGTGCAGTGTGAGGTGTGCTCAGTTTGAAGGTGCCCGTGTGGGCGTGTGGGGACATGTGCAGGGACACTGCTTTACCTTTTATACAGAGCCATTGTATTCCTTCTGTTATTTTCATAATGGCATGCTTTACAAAAGGTCAATACGTTAATATAGGTTAACAATACGTTAATATAGGTTAACAATGATTGAACATTGATGACATGGCAATAGACTCTGGAAGTACATAGCTATTTAGTTGCTTCAGTGCATAGTTTGTAGATGAAGACTTAACAATCAGACTTAAAAAAGAAATATTGTCTTTTTTGAAGTCACTCTGAATTCATAAAGAGATTATTTCCATTACGGAAATCATTTTTTTCAAAAGGAAATGATTTATTTTTTAAGTCCGAGCGACCCCCGCCCCACAGGGCATCGAGACCTCTGGCTCATCTGCACATGACAGGAACCAGCATTCCTGCTGCGTGGAACAGGGAGCTGGAGGCCTACCTGCAGAGGAGTTCCTCGGAGCAACGGATTCGAAAAAGGTAACAAAATGTATTTTTTGTAATTGTGTTTGCGTGCTTGCATGCCAAGGTGTGTGTGTCTATGTATACTATGTAACGTGGGTGAATGAGCCAGTGCATGATGTGTGGGTGGCTGGGTGTGTATGTGTATGAGTGAATGGTGAATGGGTGCATGTGTAAATGAACGAGTGAATGGTCTGTGAAGGGGTGTTTGCTTGTGTTTAATGCCTGGAGTACTTACCATCATTCTTCATTAGTCCTAGCAATACCTTTCCTTGTCATAGTATTTGTGTTTGAGGCACCTTGCCTCACACATACGTACTGGAACGATGAAGAGGGACATGGAGGTAATGCCGGGGATTAGTTACTTGTAATCGTCATTACTCCTAGTCCCACTCTTATTCATCCCAATACTTACATATGACGCAAGGTGACTCATACATAAGTACTGGGATGAGGAAGAGGGACCTGAAGTTAATGCTGGGACGTGGAGATGATTCTGGGGTTTGTGGGTAGGAGGTGGGAACGAGAGGGGATGTGTAGAGAGGGTGGACAGGGGTTGGTGTGCTAAATCGTAATGGGCCTCCATGATAAAGCAAGAATGATTTGTATTATTAGTGGCTAGAGCGGCATTTTGGTGCAGCTAGTTGAGTAATTTCTTACTGTGGCATGACTTTTTTTTTAAAACTGTAATTTTATTGTTTTCCAAATGTAGAGTAATTAATACCAATAACATGACATTTTCAAACAACCAACCAAGAATTTCACCCCCCCCAAACCCCCGACCGGGTAATCTCCATCTGTGCACATCTTCTCTGGGAAGTCTCTTACGCCCTTCATGTGAATAGGTCCAATATCCTTATTTTATGTGGGCACCATTGTTCTTTATAGTCCGATTGGAGGTACTCCAGAACTAGACCCCAATCGTTTCTGAACTTTTTGTGATCTCCTTGAATGTTGTATGTAAGTAGTTCCATGGCCAAATGTGACCACACCCTTCTCGTCCAGTCCACTGCGAGTGGTGGGCCTTTATGTTTCCAGTTATAAGCTATTTCCAGCCACGCCCCTATCAATAGGCCCATAAAGTTCCTTTTCTGCTTGACGTTCAGATGTTTATCCCTGGGATCCCATAGACCCCCTAGCCACACTTCATCTCTTATGTGTTCTGCCCCCGGGAACATTTTTTCATTTGGGTTTTTATCTCCTCCCAATATGGACTCAGCCTCGGGCATTCCCACCAAATATGTCGCCAGTCTCCCTTCCCGCCACATTCCCTCCAGCATCTATCTGGGGAGTTAGCGTACATCGTGTGCAGTCTCTCAAGGGTATAGTGCCATTGCATCATCAATTTCAACCACATTTCTCTAGTGTGGATGGCTCTCGTCAGTTTTGGTATCATGCGCCATATGTATTCCCATCTTTCCCTCGGGAATATGTAACCCAGGGTTTTCTCCCACCTTTTCATGTATTGCCATGTGGTTGGTTCAGCTTGTGCATTTACATATTTGTGAGTGTTGGAAACAAACTTGTGTGTTCCTGTGTGCGTCATAATGTAGGTTTCGAAAGGAGTCAAATCCCTGGACGCTGTATTTTTTATGCGGGGTGTACTCAACCAGTGGTGTAGTTGTTCATGTTTAAAACAGTCTTTAGGGGTTGAGTTCAGTTGTGTCGTGCAGTCCGCAAATTACTTTATCTGCTGGTCTTGATGCATTTCTCCGACCATCTTGCACCCTGCCTCTTCAATTTTCGGAAGGCTCCCCTTTCCATTCCTGGTGGGAATTCTGGGTTTCTAAACAGTGGCATAAACGGGGCAGGGTCTTTAGTTAGAGTTTCTTTTTTTGTAGCCTCATCCCACACCACCAGTGCAGCCTTCATAATCACACTATTGTGCGTATTGACGTGCCTATATCATTTGTTAATCCATGCAAATGTCTGGTGGAAGTTGTTGCCACTGCCCAATCCTGCGCTTCCCAGATTTTTTTCCCCATTTTCCGGAATCCATTCCTTCAGCACCCAGAGCTGAGCGGCTTCGTAGTATTTCTTAAAGTGTGGTAGGGTGCACCCCCTCTCCTTTCTGTGTGCCGTCAGGACCGCGTTTGAAACTCTAGGGGTTTAAATCTGCCATATATAAGTTGAGACCATCTTCCTGCGTGTCTTAAAGAACGCTGGGGGGATTCTTAACGGGAGGGCTTGGAATAGATACATTAATTTTGGGAGTATGGTCATTTTTACTGCTGTAATTCTGCCCCACCAGGATGTTAACGGGTTCCACTTCAGTAAATCTTTTTTAATATTGGCTAGAAGTTGTGGGTAGTTATTGGCATACAGTTCGTCCAGTCTCCCTGTGAGCATGATTCCCAGATATTTAATTCCAGTGGTCATTATGTTCAGTTGGTGTTCCGTCGCAATTGCTCGGATCTCTTCTCTGTTCCCTGCCAGAATCAGGATTTCAGATTTCTGCCTATTTATTTTTAGCCCTGAGATCCCTCCGAACGTTTCAATGACGTCTATTAAATGCGGGAGCGATTTTCCCGGTTCCCCTAGTGCCACTAGCATGTCATCTGCATACGCAACCACTTTGTGCGCCTGTCCCACCATCTCTATACCCTCTATATCCGGGAGTTCTCTAATTGTTGCCAATAGGAGTTCTAGGTATATAAGAGGGGGGATAGCGGACACCCTTGTTTAGTCCCTCTGTCTAGTTGCACTGGTTCCGATAGACCTCCATTTACCGCTATCCTTATTAATGGGGAGTTGTAATTGGCTCGGTTCATGTCTATAAATCCCTTACCCATTCCCATTTTCCCCAGTACCCGAAAAAGGAATGACCATTCTACTCGATCAAACGCTTTCTCCGCGTCCAGGGGGACTGCTTGATCCCAATTTTTTCCACCCAGTGCAATACTCTACGTATGTTATTGTGAGTTTGCCTATTTGGGACAGACCCTGATTGTTTGTTTGTTTGTTTGTTTGTTTATTTATTTATATGGCGTACCATACCCAGGGGCAGCAGGGCGCAGGCAGAAAGAATATGCAAAGCTTACAATGTTACAGAAATATACAGTTGAGATAAAATTATAGACATATGCAATTAAGGGTTACAGGAATGAGAAAAATACAAATCTTCACACATAAAAAATATCAATATCTATGTACAGGGGCTGTTTGTGGCAAGAGCAAAGGCCTCAAACAGAAAGTATCAGTATCTATATAGAAGTGTAAAATGTACAATTAAATGCGGTGGTTGTTGGAGTTCAAATGACTGATGAGATTCCTTCTAAAGTGCAAGTAGGGTTGATCGGCTCTCAGGTTGTGTGGCAAAGAATTCCAAAATGTAGCAGCTTTCACAGGGAAGCTGTTACCTCCAATGGTGGAGAGTTTGAATCTGGGAATTATCAGACAGTTGGAATTGATAGTTCTTGTTTGTCTGATGGATGACTTTCTCTTTACTTTGTCCATCAGGTAACTAGGGGCAGCATTGTTGAGGCCAACTTTAGTTTGATTTTATTGTCGGTGGAGAGCCATTTGTGTTGGCGTCTGGTAGTGGAGATGTGTTCTCTTTTATTAATGCCGAGGGCAGCTCTCAAGGCATTATTTTGTAGGATTTGTAGCCTATGGGTAATGGCTTTGTTAGCACTGCTATATAGGGCATTACAATAATCGAGCCTGGAGAGTATGAGTGCTCTTGCCAAGATCATACAGCTATCATTGGATAGGAATGGTCTGCCTGCTCTTATTAATTTGCAGGTATACGCAGTGGTGGATGCTAGTGAGTTGACCTGTTTAGTGAATGACATAGTGGCATCCAGGTAAAAGCCGAGGGTTTTTACCTCCCTGGATACTTTGATAATGTTGTCGTCTATGTTGAATTCGGCATATTCAAGGCCTAGTTTATTGATATTAGCGGGGGTACCCAGGATGATGAGCTCTGTCTTGTCATCATTCAGGCATAGGCCATGAGATGCCATCCATGCCTGAATGATGAGATACACCCTGTTCACCAACTCTCTGTCCTTACTGTGATCCCCTGAAAGTGGGAGGAGAATCTGAGTGTCATCTGCGTAGTTGGTGTAGGTGACACCCAGATGATCCAGATCGTCGAACAGAGGTTTGGTGAAAATGTTGTATAATGTGGGGGAGACGCATGAGCCCTGCGGGACTCCGCAAGTAATAGGAGAGGGGGCTGCTGCTGCTGATGGGGAGAAGACTCTCATTGTTCTCTCGCTCAGAAAGGATTCAATCCATCTAATGGCTTCTGGGGAGAAATGAGCAGCTGAATCCAGGTGTCTGCAGAGGACCTTGTGGTCGACAAGGTCGAATGCCGTGGAGAGGTCAAGTAGGAGGAGGAGTGCTGTCTTTCCCTTGTCCCTCAGGTCATCAATTTGGGTCTTCAAGTCAATGAGGGCTGTTTCTGTGCCGTGTAATCGGCGGAAACCCGATTGTCTGGAGCCTAGTAATTTGTGTAGTTCTAGGTATTTTTGAATCTGGACGTAGGCCACTTTGTCCAAGATTTTCAGTAGAAAGGGTACCGTGGTGATGGGGCGGTAGTTGGTGGGGAGGAGAGGATCAAGCGTCTGCTTTTTAAGGAGGGGGAGCACCCAGGATTGTTTTAAGTTGGAAGGGATACTACCTGAGGAAAAAGATGCGTTTATAAGTTTGGAAATGAAGGGCGACAGGTCTCTGGCTGCGTCCTTGATTATGTGTGCAGGGCAGATGTTGCCTTTGCAGTTTAAGGGTTTGAGAGAAAGTATAATTTTCTCGACCTCCAGGATGGTAGTTTTAGAGAAGGAGAATGAATTAGTGTGTGTGCTTGGTAAAGCATTAGGCGGAGGTGTGGGAGGGTTGGTGAGGTTTAAGGAGTCTTTTTTTAGTTGAATTTTGTTTTGTAGGGTGTTTATTTTATTTGCTAGAGCATGTTGGATGTCTGCGCACCAAGTCTGGTCCTTGGTGCAGGTGTCGGGTGTGGCAGTGGGTGACTCAAGTTCAATATGGAGAAGAGCTCCTTCATACTTGAGTTGGAATTAGCAATGCGCTTGTTGTAGGAGTTCTGTTTAGCTAAACAGATTTCAGCTTTGTATTGATGAGAAATCGTATCAAGCATGGCTTTCTTTTCACTGGACGGGCATAGTTTCCAGGCAGATTCACATGTTCTCTTTTTTAGACGGAGAGCTTTGAGTTCGGGTGTGTACCATTTATTTAAATGGGTTTTGGGCTTGCTGGTGCGAAGTTTAAGTGGGGCAATTTTGTCCATGGTAGTTAACATAATTTTATAATATTCGTGAACTAGTGTGTTGGGATCTAGATTGTCTGGCAATGCGTTTAGCGTTGGGAGGATGGCTGGGATGATTCTTTCTACTGTTATATTTTTCCTATTTCTTGTTAGGCAGAGTGGTGCCAGTGATACGGTTGTGGTAGGTGGTCTGGAGGTCAATAGGTTAAATGAGACCAGGGAATGGTCGGTCCAAGGTAATGGTGTGGTAGAGGAGATGACCGCTGAGCAATTAGCATCGGCGACCCAGTCTAGGGTTCTTCCCTTCAGGTGAGTGGGTAGGTTGACTTTTTGTGAGAGTCCGAGTGATGAAATAGTATTGGCTATGGTGGAGGCATGCATGTCTGCTGGATCGTTAAACCCTAGGTTGAAGTCACCTAGTAGCAGTAGTTGTGAGGTGGTTTTCGCATTGTTGGATAGTAGGCTATGCAAATCTTCCTCGAAGGTCCCAAGCGGACCAGGTGGTCTGTAGACCAGGTGGATGGTGAGGGATTGGGTGTTATTTATAGGGAGTTTGGCAGTGAGGGATTCGCACAATAACAGGGTTTGAGTCGGGGCTAATCTGAGAGCTAGACTTTCTTTGGATATGATAGCGATGCCGCCGCCACGGTTCCCCCCCCGGTCCGGCCTGGATATGGTATAGCCATCTGGGGTGGCCAACATTAGAGCCGGGCCTGCTGCATTGTGTAAACAGGTTTCAGTTAGCGCAATACAGTCTAATTTGTCTTTAATGATTAGGTCTGTTATATCAAGGGCATGTGCGACCAGTGATTTTGTATTAAGGAGAGCTCCTTTATAGGAATGTTCGTCCGTTTTTACCGAGATGTTTGTATGAGAGATTGGTTTGGACTTAGATATAGGGATGGTGGGACCTTTGGTGGTAGGTGGGGCAGGCTGGTGGTTTAGGGCCATGGGTTTTCTAGTATGGTGGCCTTTGGATTCGTATTTGGAGTCAGAAAGGAGTCTTCGGGGCGGCTCATATAGTTTAGAGAGTCTAGCGCGAAGTTTGTTGTTTCTTTCGGTGGTGGGGCAAGGCCAGGAGGCAAGGGTTGTTGGTCCTAACCTGCGATGATGTCTTGGGCAAGAAGGGTCAGAATAGTGGCTTGCTATGTAGGAATCATTAGGAGGACTGGTGCCTAGCTGAAAGGGGGAGGCTTCTGAGTCGGTATCCTGAGTGGGAATATCAGGGGATGCGAGCGTGGCCATCGCACAGAAGGTGAGTAATACAGTTAGCATTTTCTGCAACTCAGCGCTGACGTTGTGTGAGCAGAGCGGGAATAGCAGTGTGGATGCTATCTAGGAGATAGGGTATAGGCAGGACTGATAGGGTAGGGTGACAGTCTAAGTGTCCAACTGCAAGTTAGTGGAGTTCAGAGGTGCAGTAATAGCTAAATTCAATGCGCAGTATCATGACAGATCCGATCACGGGGGTACTGTAGTACAGTAATAAAGCAGGGGATAATGCAATTCAGTGGAATGGCAGTTAGGGCACAGGGATACTGCAGTACAGTGAAATGGCAGTTCAGACCAGGGGATAATGCAATTCAGTGATATGGCAATTCAATAACATGGCTGTTCAGAGCAGGGCAAAATGCAATGCAATCATGTGCAATTCAATTCAGGGCAGAGTGCAGATCAATAATGTGGCCGCTCAGAACAGGGTGAAATGCAGTCCAAAACA
Source organism: Ambystoma mexicanum (assembly GCF_040938575.1). Lineage (NCBI taxonomy): Eukaryota > Metazoa > Chordata > Amphibia > Caudata > Ambystomatidae > Ambystoma > Ambystoma mexicanum. The sequence continues at coordinate 910,360,963 of NC_090927.1, read as the reverse complement.
GGGTGAGGTGCAGTTCAGATCCGAGTGAAATGCATTTCAAATCAGGGTGAAGTGCAGTTTAATCACGTGCAGTTCAAGTCAGAGCAGGGTAACACAAATGCAGTATGTAGATAAGCAGTGGTACCTAGGTTCAGAATCAGGCATATGGCACAAATGTAGTATACAGGTCACTAGCATTAAGGAACAGTTCTAATGCTCACAGGTTGGCAGGAAGGTAAGGAGTTAGGTGAAGCAGACTGGGCGTGCCGGATGGATCAAGGTACAGGGACAGGGCAAAATCATTCCGTGGCAATAATAATAGATATATTATAAGCAATCAGATTTGTTAGATTACCTTTCAAGTCATTAGTACATCACTCAAACAGCTATGCAGTTAGGTGCAGCGAGCGGCGCTGGGGTGAGCAGGTGGGACGTTAGGCTCAAGTTCATAGATAGAGAGTCACGTGAGAGCATCTGCTAACAGCTGCGTGGTCGTGCCTTTAGGAGGAGCACATCAATGGTGACCGTGTGTGGGGTAGCTGAGCGTGTGCAGGGTGCACTACTAATACGTTCATTACGCCAGGGGCACTAAACGTTGCAGACCGCCTGGTGCAGAGTTAGCACGTGGGATGGCGTTAGACTATGGGTGCAAGAGGGTGCTAAAAGAATGCTGGTGTATTGCTTACCAGGTAGCATCGAGCGATGTCGTGTTTTGGTTGGCCATAGTGGGTTGGCCACGCCGCATTTCCAGGCGCCAAACAGGCACACAACAGGCCTTAGTATGGCCTCTGTTTTGGCCGCCGGCGTATCCGCCTGCCGGCGGATGCAGTGAAATCAAATGAGGCAGGCTCAGCCTCGTTTCGGCGCCGCGATGCGCCTGGCATGCGATGGTCAGGCAGGCCTCGAGACAGGGTCAGGCAGGCCTCTGTAGGTCTGTGCGGCGAGGGAGGCTTGAGTGCAGCTTCTGGGAGGGGGAGAGGGCTCCTGCCCTCTTCCCTTGGCAGATGGGACGAAGTGGGGGTCACAGGCACATAACAGGCCTTAGTATGGCCTTTGTTTTGGCTGCCGGCGTATCCGCCTGCCGGTGGATGCAGTGAAATCAAATGAGGCGGGCTCAGCCTCGTTTCGGCGCCGCGATGCGCCCGGCATGCGATGGTCAGGCAGGCCTCGAGACAGGGTCAGGCAGGCCTCTGTAGGTCTGTGCGGCGAAGGAGGCTTGAGTGCAGCTTCTGGGAGGGGGAGAGGGCTCCTGCCCTCTTCCCTCGGCAGATGGGACGAAGTGGATCTTCCCTTGGCAGATGGCACGATCTTGGTGGATCAATTTAGGGAGGAGTGGTGCCAGTCTTGCTGCTAGAATCTTAGTGTACAGCTTTGCATCCAAGTTGATCAGAGCTATAGGGCGGTACACGCTGGGGAGTTGCTCCTCCTTCCCCTTTTTATGGAACACCAGGACTTTTGGCTCATTCATGGTTTGGGTCATGTTTCTTTTTTCCCTTAAACGTGTTGAACATGGCTGTAAGTAGTGGGGCAATAATATCTTTATAGGTCTTATAGAACAGTGCGGTATATCCGTCCAGGCCTGGGGCTTTATTTTTCGGGAGGGACTGAATTGCAGTATTGACCTCTTCTATTGTGATTTCCCTGTCTAGAGTTTGTTTGTCTTCCTCTGCTAGCACTGGGAGCTGTACCCCTGCTAGAAAGGCCTCTTGCTGTTCCTTTCTCGGGAGATCCGTGGAGTACAGTTTCTGATAGAATCTTTTGAATATATTTCCTATATCGGAGGTTAAGGTCTTGAGCTGGCCTGACTCGTCTTTTAGAGCCCTTATAGTCTGTGCCTGCTGCTTACCTTTCAGTTTTCTCGCTAAGTGTTTGTCGGCTTTATTCACCTTCACATAGTACCAGTGTTGTGTGGAGGAGAGCCCTCTTTGTCTTCTTAGTGCGGAGTGATTCCAGTTGTCCTTGGACATGTCTTAATGTTCGTGTGAGTTTTCTGGTTGGGGTTTGTACCATCTCAGCTTGAATCGTGCATATTTTTGCCTCTAGTTCCTTTTCCCATTGGCGATTCATTTTCTCTCTCTGGGATTTGAGTGCTATGAGGTGTCCCCTTGTTACCACCTTTAAGGCTTCCCATAGTGTTCCCTTATTTGTGTCCGGGAGATCGTTACTAGCCACATAGCCTGTGATATGCTCTCTAAGAGCCTGTCCCGTCACCTGGTCTCTAATGATGTCCTCTGGAAGGCGCCAGCCCCATAACTGAGGATAATTCTGAGACCAGTTAATAGATGCCCACAAGGGGGCGTGATCCGAGAGTGTAATGGGGTCTATCTCTGCCTGTTTTATTTTCCCTAGGAGTCCCACCGAGACCCAGAGGTAATCTATTCTTGAGGCCGTATTGTGTACGTGCGAGAAGTATGTGTAGCTTTTCTGTTTACCGTTCATGTTACGCCATGCATCTGCCAAACCAAGGTATGACATTTTTTGCTGTAGTATTTTTGACGGCCGCCCTGATCCTGTTGCTTAGGTCCAGATCTGTCCAGGGAGGGGTCCCATGCAATGTTGAAATCCCCCCCAGCACAATATCCCCTGTGGCTTGGTGTTCTAATTTGTTTAGCATATCCCTTAAAAAGCCATCCTGGCCCGTGTTAGGGGCATACAACGAAGCTAATGTCAGGGGCTTACCTTCAATTGTTATGGTCACTATCAGGAATCTCCCCCGTTTGTCTCCCCATGTGGACTTTACTTGCGCATGCAGGGAATCTCGAATCGCTATGAGCACCCCTGCCTTTTTCTCTTGTGCATTCGCCTGTTGTATTTGATTGAACCCTTTGAAGCAAATTCTATGTTTGTCTTGAGCTCTTATGTGTGTTTCCTGGAGCATTACGATATCGTATGCACCCTGCATGAGGAATTGTTCCACTTTTTTTTCGCTTGACTGGGAAATGTAGGCCCCTAACATTGTATGTCAAGATTTTTATCCCCATCCCTTCTTCTGTAGGAGGAGTCTTTCATTAGATTATTTTCCCCCTTTAGTATATTCAGAGTTCTTCCCGGTCTTCCCCTGTCCCCAACTCGCCCTCCTCCAAATTTGTGTTGCGCAACCCCCAACTGGCGCGTTCCCCTTACCCCCCCAACAACTGCCCTGAGGATGGCAGGATTCTCTAAGATCGCTCAGGCGTATCGCCTTGTGCGTCACACCCACTGATACTCTCAAGGATAACGTTGAAGGGAATCCTAAACCCTTCCCCATGACTTCAGTGGCAGCTGGGTAATCCCTCCTCCTCCCTCGCAGCACCTGTTGGTTGGACTCTCTGACCTTTTCCTGCAGCGGCTGAGTCACCTCATCTTTTCTTCAATGGCGTCTATCTGCTCCTTCTTTCAGGGCGCGTCTCTGATTATTTCTTTCTGCTGGGGCGTCTCACCCTTCTATTGATCGTTTTCCATTCCCAATGGTACCTTCTGCCTGTGTGGTCCGTGCCGCTAGCCTGCAGGAGTTCATCTTCCTGATCCTGAATTTTCAGCAGTCTCAGACCCTCTTCCCTTGTTGTTATTCTTTTTTGCAACCCCTCCCATGTAAAAAGTAGTCTGAATGGGAATGTCCACTTATATCTGATCTGACGTGATGCCAGCTCCCTCGTTACCTGGGCCATGTCTCTTCTCTTTTAGAGCGTTGACTGTGCTAGATCCTGGAACAAATGAATGTCCTCCCCATTCATTCGTATGTGTTCCAATTACCTCGCCTTTCTGAGGATCTGTTCCTTTTGTGAATACCTGGTGAGGGCCACCAGCACGTCTCTCGGGCGGGCGCCTTGGGCTGCTGATCTCTTTGGACCCACCCTGTGGATTCGGTCAATCGGGACTTCTTCCTCCTCTGCCTGTTCCAGGATGTCCTTGAATACCTGCTGCACCACAGTTTTAAGATCTTTGTCCTCCACTGTCTCTGACATATTTTTTATTCTTATATTAGATCTTCGTGATCTGTTTTCTAAATCTTCGCACTGGAGTCCCAAGTTATGCGTTAGGCAGACCAGATGTTCCTGCATTTCTGCAACTTGTTGCGTCTCTTCTTCCATATCTTGCACTACCTTCTCGAGGGTGTCTGTTCTTTCTCCTAATCCTGCCACTTCCGTCTTCAGTTCCTGCAGCGCTGCTTTGAATTCACTTTTCATGGAATCCAGGTGCGTATTCATTGAGTCCATAAATTACGCCTGGAAGTCCCCAAACTACATCTTCAAATCTTCTTTCGTAGCCATCTCCTCGAGGGGGAAATCCGTGTCTGGACCACTTTTTGCATTTAACCTTCTCTGGGATCCCTTTGTCCCCTCCCCAGAGGTGGACCAGATTCTGATCTAGTTTCGCTTGCTGGGTCTGAGGATTTCTTTGACTTTGCTTCCCTCTGGATTTTGACATTTGGGCCAACGCTTTGGTTGCTTTCTGGTGGGTCCGTGTGTTTACAGTGTGGTTCCCCCGTGCTGGGCCCAGCTGATGCCTTCCCTTTCTCTCTAGACCGGGGGAATGGCAGATGGAGGTCTGTGGGAGCCCAGCTTTAGTCCAGTAGTTCCCCTGCTATTCTCCCAGGGGGGCGTATGAGGCCCCCTCCGCTGTGCGGCCTCTCACGTTAACAAAGTTTTCTCCTTAAGGTGGGAGGGGGGCCTCCCAACTATGAGTTTGTGGGCCCTTGATTCCTAGGGGGGGATCACTCCACCACCTCCCAGAGGGCAGTCTGTGTCCCCCGCTTCGTGGCACTAAAAGTTAGGCATTCACTCCAAGGTATGGGGGGGGCGGACCTGGTGCTTAATTGAGGGCCTGAGGTGTCCGTGTGCCTGTGGTCCTTGTCGTGCTTCGTCTCCCCATATCCCCCACGCTAGTTCCATGCAGCACCAGAGTCAGTATGCAGCCGCGAAGAGGCGCCACTCCGCCACAGCTCCGGGGTTGCAATGGCCGCCCATGGGCTGCTCCCGCCACCTGGACCCGGGTCTTCGCTCCCGCTGTCCGGGGGAGGGGCACCCCTCACTCCCTCGATGTCCCCCGGGTAATTCCGAACGGGGCTCACTTTGATTGAAGCCCCTGCTGCACTACCTGCACGTTACCGCTGCTCTTGGGCAGCGTCTTTCCTTGTTCCCCGGTGGGGCCCTCCTGGAGTTCTTCTGGGCGGTCTTCTGCTGGACGGCCTTCACTGCTTTCTCCACTCACCGGGTCCGCGTAATAGTCCACGCCACGCGTCCCCGGGATCTCTGTTCTGCGAGCCTCCTTTGTTGTTCGGAGGGTTCGGGGGCAGAGCACCGGTGTCTCGCACAGCGAGCGGGTGGTCTCCTCTCAAGGTCGCTCTCTCCGCTCCTCCTCCGTGTGGGGTTCCCTACGCGGGATCCTCTGCCATTTTGTGCCGCCCTTTCCTCACGTAGTCCGATGGCGCCTCGGTTCGTTTTTCCGTTGATCCGCAGTTGGATCGCGAAGGAGGCTCTGCCAACTCCGCCTGCAGGTCCCGGAGGAGTTTCCTCACTAATCGTGTGGCCAGAGATCCGCTTTATTGTCAAGCTTCTGCTACTGCCCAGGAAGGGAGACGGAGCTCAGCTCACGCACTTCCTCCCTCCACGGCGGCCATATTGAAGTCCCTGGCATGATATTTTTAATGGGCATCTCTGATAAAGGAATCCTAATAATGTAATTATCTGGCTAGATTGGCATTTGGTTGCAGCTAGTCTAGCCAGTTTCTTAATGTGGCATTGTATATTTTTCTGGGTATCTATGATAACAAGAACAAGTTACTCACCGTAGTGACTACTGTGCTCCTAGTCCATAGTCCCCTTTCCTCCATACTGTTTGGCCATCCCAGCACAGGGAAGGAACCAGAGTCTTTTGCCCCGCATAAATTAGCACTTCCCGTTCAAATATTGATTAATGCGCATGTAGGTGCGAGGATGGGAGTGACCGCACATGCTGACCCCGCCCCACAGCACCACAACATAGTTCCCAAGGACACGCATTGGGAACGACTGCCCTAACTGCACCTTTTCTTTTAAATGCAGGGTATGTATGGTGGGGCATATAGAGGAAAGGGGACTGGGGACTAGGAGTACAGTAGTCACTACAGTGAGTAACTTGTTCTTACTCCTATGTCCCGTCCCCTTTCCTCCATACTGTATGGGAGCGAACAATGCAAAATAACATTAAGGTAGGTGAATCTAGTGAATTCAAGCAAACTAATTCCGAAGAACTGCCTGGCTGAATGCTGCATCCTTACATAAGCAGACATCCAGACAGTAATGATGACCGAAATCAGATGGAGTAGCTGTTGCTTTGGCCCTCACTAGATGTGCTCTAATGCCTTCTGGAGGAGTGTTGGCCTGCACCCTATAAGCTTCTGCTATACAAACTATCATCCATCTAGCGATCAAAGCCTTAGAAGCTTGCTTTCCAGGTGAAGCTCCGCCCAAGGTTACGAACTGCGCCTCAAGCTTTCTGAACGATTTGGATCAATCTAAATAGAATTTCAAAGCCCTTCTGACATCCAGACAATGCAAGACCCTGTCAGCCTAAGATTCTGGGTTCGGAAAGAATGTGGGTAGCACAATGTCCTGGTTTATTTGGAATTCAGATACTATTTTGGGTAAAAAGGTGTGGGGAGTATGTAAGATCACATTATCTTTATGAAATGTTGTGTATGGTTCCGACGCAACCAGCGCCTGATTTTCACTCACCCTCTGTGGCGATGTTAGTGCCACTAACAGCACTCCCTTTAGGATTACAAACTTAATATCTCAGAGAACATAGCCTCAAATGGTTTATGCGCCAGCACTGCTAGAACCACATTGAGATCCCAGGAAGCATGAGGCCTGCTGACTGGAGGGTATCATCTTGCCAACCATTGCAGGTGCCTTTTGACTACAGCATTGGTTGACAAAGAAATAGTGTGCGCTGAATTTCTGCATGCACCTCTGTCAACCAGATTCATCCTGCATGTGTCCATCTGAACCCCTGAATGTGCTAAATGTGCCAAAAAAGAGAACACATTGTCAAGCGTACATCTTTGGGGATCAATATACTTCAACTGAGCCCAGTGACAAAATCTTGTTCATTTGCTCATGTACTGAGATCTAGTAGAATCCTTTCTTTGAATGATACCAATGTTGTTCTCAGACAGCTGTAGATTTGATGTCAGTTTTTCAGGCACCCGGTTGCTAAGGCCATCGATTGTGGGTTTGGGTGAAGCGCTGCACCCTGATGTTCGGACAGCATCTGGTCTGACATTACCAGGCAGAGAGGACCCTGATGAGCTGGCATGATTCGTATTACCCCTACCTCCAGAGCCTTCCCTCCACCCCCAGTAGAGTGTCTAAGGCCCCCCAGCAGGGGCTGTGGTAGGGGTAGAGGTAGGAAAAGCATATACCTTTCACTGTGCATCAGTAAAGAGAGTAGGCAACAACCCCATACAGTGGGTGGCTAATCTCATTCATCAGCACAGGTTTACTTATGTCACATATTTTATTGATGATCCACTGCTCATCCCTTCCAGTAACCTGTTGTGTATGTTTTAAAGATATGTAGCATATATAGCATATCAATAAACAATACATATAAATATAGGCCCCACAAATCATGCTCATATTCAAAAATGCTTCTGACAATATTCTCTGTAAGGAACACCCAATGAATGCTCTTAGACCCTCCTGTGTAGTGTAAATCTTTTAATTATGAGAAATATTTAATATCGAAACATTACTACTATTATCGTCACTAAACATAACACACTTAATATGCACAACTTTATTAATGAGTATGCAGCTATCATTGTCACTGCCTCAAGATCAATCAATCATTTCAGAAGCATAAAATCCACTTCAGAAGTAATTGTCTACCTCCTCAGATCTCACTAGACAACCTCGAAGAATGATCTGCCCTCTCAATACCTCTCCTCTTTCCAATGTGAAGTTCAAAAATGGGTAAAATAGGTGCACATACTCACTACTATCCTCAAAAGATAGGCAGATGAACCATGTAGGCAGGATGGGCAGACGCCTGTAATCTGCATAATCTAAGAAAAATTGGATCGGAATTAGAATCATCATGGATAGCAAAAAACTGCAAAAATAGAAAAAGGTGCTTAAAAAAATGTCAATTGGAAATCCCCATGGTGTCAGAAATAGTCAGTTGTGAATAGATGGTGGGCTGATTGCCAGGGGTAGGTATGTTCCCCATACAGCTCAGTCAAAAACATTAGTTCTTCTAAAGAAATAGTAGGTCAGCTCAAAAAAGCAAATCGCAAAGTCTTTCTGAGACTCAAAGAAGCCCAATAATGCAATTTCAGTGGCTTTAAAAATACAGCCAGAAAAAAGAAGGAAGATTCCCCCCTCCCTTCTGCATTGGCCTGTACGAAGGGAGTCTCCAGTCCCCTTCTGGATGTCCTCCAGGCTTCGTTTCTCTGCCTCCTGTCTTCTTCCAGCCCTGGTCAGAGCAGCCTCTCTTTCTCATAGAGCCAGACTATTTTATAGTTACAGCCCAGTGATTACTTCATGTTCTACTAGCAGTGTAAGGATCAGCAGGCTGCCTCCCTCATATTCTACCGATCAGTGTAAGGAGCAGGACTCTGCTGAGGACACCCCCATACCATCAGTGTTCACAGGAGCACGTTGCTTGTTTATGTCTAGAGCAAGTTCAAAAGTAAATTGCCTGAACCTTTCATTCAATTACAAGATGAGATGCTTCCTTATTGCATCACGTTTATTCGCTAAATAACCTCTAGCCTACATACATCCGTTCTCTTCCATATTGGCTATGCCTGGAAATATTGTAGTTCTTTAAAGGATTGTTATTATTAACTAGAATATGTAGTTTTTTTGTTTACCATAATTAACCAGTGACATGCCCCATCTGCGGAGTGCCCCCCCTTATAGTAGAGTATATTCCTAGCTGCAGCTAAGAGGGAGAATCTGAGATCCGGTGTCATGCATCTCTTTTCTACATATGAGAGCTCATGCAACCTCACTGCCAATTGGGCTCATTCAATTATTTTATATTTCGGTTGCATGTCAGTGTCGCCCCAGGTGACCACATGTGATACTTGCGGCGCCAAATTATATCGAAATATGTCAGGGACACCTAGGCTACCCACCCCTGAAGGTTTCAATAAAACCCTCCTGGAGATTCTTGGCTGCTTATTTCCCCCCTATAAATTTGAAAATCTTCCCCTGAAGTGCACAACGTGTCAGGAATCCGAACCGCCAGGGCAAAGCAAAGGTAAAGCAACCGAGGGATAAGATTTATCTTAATCGCATCAATCCTGTCAAACCAGGATATTTCCTGCTGATCCCACCTAAGTAAGCCATCATATAACTCCTGGAACAATGTCAAGAAGCTACAGCAAAAAACATCCAACATTCTACTGGGGATAAACACCATCAGGTAGGGGTTGACTTCCCAGGCCATTTTATCGGGGCCAGAGCTCCAATCGGGGATCTGTTTTGGGGTCTCAAGGAAATGTCCAAACCATGTGACTTATCGTAGTTAACTTTGAAGCCGGAACCCCGACCAAACTCTGCCAGTTCCCTTAATAGCTCAGCCAATGAAGTGAGCATAATGTAATTTGTGTAAAGAGAGATCTTGTAACTGACACCCCCGACCCCATTCCCCTCTATGCCTGTATTGCCCCTAATATGGCAAGCGAGTGGCTCCATGCAAAGATCAGATGGGACAGAGCGCAGTCTTGCCTCGTGCCCCTGGTTATCGGCAACCTAGACGACAGCCGCCCATTAACCCGGAGAGAAGTCGACTAGCCCTGATATATGGCCATGACCCATTTGATACATCCAGGTCCATCCTCAAACTGTTCTAAGACCCCCTGGAGGTACCCCCAGTCAACCAGGTCAAATGCTTTATAAATGTCCATATTTTAATGAACAATCAAATGGCAAGCGTGCCTTTGTATTTGAGGCCTGGGGTATTTATTTATTTTTGCACATAGCACTTCACAGCATAAGAATTAAGGGAAGAAATATTGTAACATTTAGAGCTGGTTGATAAATGTATCTAGCTTATTAATAGGTCTTAGATCATAGCGTTTTTATCCACCTTTTTATTAGGTATTAAGCTGGGGCGGATCTATCCTACGCTCTGAGCAGCAGGTTGCGTGTTCTGAAATTCAAGTGACAGACAGACTCGCTGGCCAGTGCCGATGTATGCGATCGCCATTTTTATGAAATTTGTATAAGTGTTGCAAAAGTAATCTTAACTTTCATCGTTTATGCAATGAATTGTATTATCAAGATATTCTAATGGTATGACGTTTGCTGTCGAGTGTTTTGTGCAGACGAATAAGAGAGTCATTTTAACTATGTATGACGTTTATTTTCATGCATGAATGCTTGTATCCTCTAAACCGAGATAAAAGTTGTATGATGCTGACGATAAGTGAATTGTCACAAGCCATACTCATCATTGTATAGTATGACATCTTAAAACATTGATAATTACATCCCAAAAAAGGTAATCTCAGTATCAAGTGTGATATATTCGATCACATCAGAAGTGATATTATTCTACTGGGGCCCTATCAATGCCCAGAACTGTACATAAGCTATGCCTGGTGGTATTTTTCACCCGTGGTGGCAAATTATTGCCACCTGCAGCACACATTGCCGTTCAGCAAATCCTGGAAAATGTTCACCGTGGGTATGTTTGTCTCCGACTCAAACTACGTCATGTAGCATTTGTATTCAGTTAGCGGAAGTGCCGTATGGCTTCCAGCAAAATGCAATACCAATGCCTCTGATGTTACCGTTTAGATGAACAGTAGTGTTGGCAAAAATGTAATTTACCGCTAGCACCATTTCTTAAGGAATGAGACCATATGACTCGCCTGCCACTTCCCTCCCTTCTAAGCTCAAGACCAGTTTATGGAAATGTGTTAGCGCCCTGGCAGTCCTTTCCGGGAGAGCCTTGTGGGGGGCATTGAGCAAGCATAATAACCCCACTCACCCCTTAGAGGATGTAAGACACATACTAGCAGCAGCCTCAAAGGCACAGATGCAGGCTGGTGGTATGTTTTTGAGGAAGCAATGGTAGGAGCCGCATACACTGCCATCATTGCCTGCCTTCAAAACCTTTTGAAATTTAGAGCCATGTTGATGAGTACAAATAAATGTTTTGGAAACTGTAATGACAACAGACAAAAGACTTGTGAACATTTCTGAAAACATGTTACAAACACATCAACCTACTAAATTTGATACTTAGAGCCAGCAAGTTTAGTTTGTCTATAGCATGACACTACGCTAGGGTGCATCTGTTCGCCGAGAAAAAACATTGCTCTAGCTGGTACATCAATATAAGAAACGAATGTGTGAAGTTACATGGAGGGAAGCTAGAGTGACTCCTCTACAAAGTTTCTAGGGCAAGACGAAAAGTCATGACAGTGTTTGGAGGAAGGAAACAGTGACCTCATAACTAGAGGTCATTTTGAGGAGAGAAAGAATGCTGCACACCAAAATTATCCCTCGGTCAGGCAGTGCACCTGACAAAGTCATGAAACAGTATGTCAGCATATGAGGGAATTAAACCCAGTTCACTTGGGAGGATGCAAACACATGCAGAAGATTGTTGCAGAAATGGTGGCCTCCCTGAAGTGATGTGGTATTTTGCCCAGTCTATCGTGTAGATGTCAAGAGTGGTAAGAAAGCCACAGATTCACGCCCGTGTTAGCTCATAATAGATAATTAGTTTGGTTTTGCCTTTAGGGGCCTAGGCAGAACTAGACAGAATGATGTCACCATGAAAGGTTAAGCAAAGCAATTCTGGTGTTTTATGAGAAATATTCTGTGAAGACATGTTTATCATGTTGCTAGTATAGGTAGCAGAGGCATCATTGCTTGATGTCATGTAGCTTAGAAGTGCTTTGATGCACTGAAGTAGCTTAATAAGCTTCATGGTAATGGATTAGACATATACTGGTAAACAGCATCTATAGAATGAGGTTGCTTTCTGTTGGGACAAGACCCAACTCTGAGAGATGTGTTTTGGAGCTACCATTCATCCAACCATTTAAACACATAGCTCATAGAAGGTAGTATAGTGAGGCACTTTACAGATTCAGCCTGTAACATTGTAACATACATACATATATCTTATATATAGTTATGTTTAATGTGCAACAAGATGTATTACAATCTACTGTATATTCATACAGAGAATGGCTTTGTGTTGTACGCCAGTGCAACGGGCCTGGTTCCGTCTTTGGAGCAGATGAATTACATTGCGTATAGAAATCCTTTGCCCTTGGTCTGGGTATGACCAGATAACCACCTAGACACCATAAGTCATTTGTTTGGGCATCTGCTTGAGGATTGCTTGGGCATATGCTTATAGAATCTTTTCACATCTGCCTGAAGCAGATTGTTGACATCTTCTCCAAGCTTGTTTTTGGATACGCTTGTGGAATTAGAAAGCTAGAGGGTTGAGGGGCTGTGAACAGAAAATCCCTGGAGGAAATGTGGGATTCAAAAAGATTTGGAGTGCTGCATCAAGTGCAGTGTGGATGCATATCTCGAGGAGAGAAGCGGCTCGGTAACAGAAGTGTTTCCAGACTGTTTACTTTAATTTGAAAACCTATTTGGAGCGAGAGGCGGAGCACCATAGAAACAGCATGGTACCTTTAAAAACCACCACGCGCGCAAAGCGCTCTGTCAAATGCAGTTGGGCTGCAGACCTCAAGGAGCAAAGCAGCTTGGTAATAGAAGTGTTTCCAGACTTTTTACTTTACTTTGCAAGCCCAGTTGAAACAAGAGGCGGAGTACTGTAGAAACAGCGTGGTGCCTTTATAAACCGCTGCAGGTGCCAAGTGCTGCATCAAGTGTAGATGGACGGCAGTTCGGTTGAAGGAGGGGTGTGGAGGAGTGTTGGCAACTGTGAGGAAACATCTACGGTCGCCTCTTCGTGGTGTGCATGGCCTCCACAAAATGTATTATTTCAGGAGTAAACGAATGGGAGGGAAGAAGGATAATTCACCTGAATGAGACATGTTGAGGAAAACGCTCACAATAGGTTTTACAATCTCCTGCTATTTCTTAAACAATACACATTGCAGGTGTTCCACATAGTTACCATGATTCAGCAATGAGTTTACTCTTTCATCAACAAATATTTAAAAAAGAAATTAGACTTGTTTTTAAATCGACAGTGCAAGTGTAGGCGACTTGCCTTCTTCTATTTCTGCCTCTAATCGTGCCCCGTCAAATCTTATTACCGGAAATCCTAGTCCCATTAGGAAAGTAGATGCCCATCTGAACAAACCACAAAAAAACACACCTACGCTGTTTTCCCTATCCGACACTTCCGCCATTTTCATCGCTCGAACAGATGACATAATAGACTCGACTTTTGATTGTTCTTCTTACTGTTCCTCAAGAGCAAACTACCAGTATCATAATTCCAAAGCAATGAAGTGCATCTTCCGTCACTGCTCTTGATTTTGTCCTTAATTCACTCGTTAAAGTTTATAACTTAATCAATATTGAGGTATAGTCGCACACTATCAAGCTCAATACAATTCTGGAAACATCAGAAGATTGCCTAGAGTCCATCAAATTAAAAACGGTAAGTGATAAATGCCCTCCTGTCGATTCGCTCCCTGGACATGAGCGCATACAAAACGTTGTGAATTGCCACATCTCTGATATGGGAGTAGTTGAGTGAATTTGAAAGATTGGGTAAACTACCATGTGAAGGTAAACTTCCTTCTCTTATTTGCATTAAGTCAAATAACACAGTACTGAATAAAAACCAAAGTGATGACACAAAAGCAAAGCGTAAAAAAAAACTACCAATCAAAACAATAAAAGCGTGAATATGAAAAAAAAGAACGGAATGGCTAAAGAGGCACCCAGAAAACAGAGATCTAAAAAAAACCATATATTTTTGCACTTGTACAGTGACCCATTCTATGGGAATCCACGGGAATGGGGAGTAACGGAATGTCGTTGCCGGAATTACCGGACCACCGGGGCATACACCGGGGCTGTAATGCCCCGGTAATTCCAGCAAGTCCGGCGCTGTAATGCCCCGGTAATTCCGGCAAGTCCGGCGCTGACAATTCCCACGGGTCCGGCGGTACAACTAAGCCTACCAAACGATTACACCCTTTTGATCTAAACATTCAAAAACATAAGAGAGAGATGAAATCACAGATAAACCATATTCTTAAAAGTAGTAATGGTGTTGAGAACAAATCGTAATAGCTCTGCATGATTCGGCAAGGATATAAAAATACAGTAAAATCCCTCTGGAGTAAAATCCATCCAAATGAGGATGAAAGAATGCTGGATTGTATTATACAAAAACAGACACAAACTATTGGAAAATGGTAACTACCATAGGTATTAATCAATCAATGATCCAAGAAAACCCAATCTTATAATCAGATTGGCTAAAATATTACACAGATGTGTTCTCACCACCATCTTATGCTGTGACATGGGATACCAATGATAAGGTTAGATCAGTCACTTGCCTTTGATAAGGTCAATAGAAACCTGCTTTGGGGCAGGCGTACAGCGTATCTAGGTGGGTGTGCTTTACATCTTGCACCCTTTTGTGCACTGCATATGTGATCCATTTTAAAACCGTATCTAGGTGGGTGTGCTTTACATCTTGCACCCTTTTGTGCACTGCATATGTGATCCATTTTAAAATCGAAACTTACACTCCCATCTTTTGTTCTGCATTTTGTGCCCTTTTCAACTACTACACCACCCTGGAGTACAGCCCAGGACTGTGCAGTGTAGCCCCCACCCATTTTTTATCTATCCTGTACCACCTGAAGGCACTCACTGTCTCTCCTATCTTCTCTAACTGGTATGCCTTCACCTATCCTCCTTCTCTCACGAAATCCGGAGGGAAAAAGCACAAAAAAGACATCCTGAGTGCAAATCCTGGCCTTCCCATCGCAGACGCCTATGTCAGCGCATCTTCCAGAGAGGTCTTTGCTGATATCCTCTTCTCTGTCCCCTCTCGAGATCCATTGACTCCTCATGTCATCTCTAAATTTCTCCCCTTTCACATCCTCTCCCATTAACTGTGGCACCAAGAGGGAAGTTCTCTTGGTCGGCTTGTCATCTACATGTTGCTTCGTTAATGTCTACTAAACAGGCATTATCCTGGTTCCGAGTCCTCAACCCCAACCTCCTTCTCTTTGACTGGATACTGACATCTCTCATTAACTTCCTTCCATCTCCTGCCTCTCCCCCCATCACCCTCTCTGTCCCTCCTCTTACTGGAGTACCATGCCCCTGAAGTGCACCTCAGAAAACCTTCCAAGGCAGATACCTCCTCCACCTGGCGACTCTAAATGTCCAATCAGCCAACAAACACTCTGCTGACACCTGCCTCCTTCTCGAAGATACTGGGGGTCATTCCGAGTTGGGCAGTAAAGGAAAAACGATCCCGGTAAAGGATGACCGGCATAGTTTCTCTTTACGGCCCATTCTGACCCACCAGACCGTTATTTACGGCGCCGTAAATTACGAGGCCGTAAATAGCGGTTCAGTGGAGCGCCCGACACTCCATACCGAAAATAGCGCCATGGCCTAAACTGGTGCTGATCCAAAGTAAAGCGGACATGGAAAAAACAGCCTCCACAAGGCCGCAAAGTACCTTACCGCCATGGAGTAAATACTGGCATCGCCGAGAAGGTGTTAAGAACCATGAGCAGTGCTTCAAGGAGGCACAGGTGCACTCATTCAGCACAGGTGGAGGCAATGGAGTCTGTCACAGCACAAAAGGAGCACACCCACACACCACACCCCCTCCCACACCAAGATGATACCAATTGTAGCAGCATTCCTGGAGCTGGAGGCCCTGCTTGCAAGGCAGCAACTACAACAACAGCAACAACAACAACCACAGCCCCCACCACAGAGGATACACAGGAGGAGAAGGAGGGTGAGACAGGCTCAGCATGCCCTACCGGTGCAGGCACCATTACCACGCCGGCAGCCCCCAATCCCCCGCATCAGAGCCACCCCCTTCAACCTCACACCAGAGCAGATCCACACCCTGTACCGGCTTGACCGGGACACCATTACCACCATAGTGGACCTGAAACATGACGACATAGTGAGCCGCATAGAAATCTGCACTGCCATCCCCCCTCTACTGAAGGTAGTGTCTGTGCTCCACTTCCCTGCCACAGGCACCTACCAGCATACAGTGGGGCACATGCATGGCATTTCACAGCCCATATTTTCCCGGATACTCAACCAAGTGCTGGATGCCCTCCTCAACCACACAAGGGACTACATATCCCTACTACTGACTCCCCAGGAGATATATGACACCAAAGTTGCCTTCCATGCACTGGCAGGCATGCCAAATTGCATAGGTGCCCTCGACTGCACCCACGTCGAATTGGTGGTCCCGCATGCCATGGAGGTGCCGTATCGTAACCGCAAGCAATACCACTCCATCAACGTCCAGATGGTGTGTTATGCCAGTAAAGTCATCACACATTGCAATGCCCGATACCCCGGATCAACTCATGACTCCTTGGTCCTGCAGAACTCAACACTACCACGCTACATGGAGCGACATGCTGGACGACGTGCCTGGCTACTTGGTGAGTAACCTGAATGGGCCATGGCAGTGCATTGGGGCTGTGAGTAGGTTGTCTGCATATTCCGCCTGTGTGGGAACGGGGGGGGGAGATGCATACTCCACCTGTGTGGGAAAGGGGGGGGAGATGCATACTCCACCTGTGTGGGAATGTTCACGCCAGTGCACGATGTGCACCTCACAGAACACTGTGCCCTAAGACAAGTGACACAGCACATGACCACTTAACCACACAGTGCTGAATCCGAGGCGACACCTAACACTACATGACTAACAGGAAACCTGGCCAAATACCACAACACATGCACCACTCATCGGAGGCCCATACACACCGTAAGGGCATCCTGCATCATGCAGTGCAATAGCACCATGTCGCTGACTCCTGCATCACAACACACAGGACAGTCATCCCTGGGAGTGCATAGAAGTGAGTCTAACAGGGATCCCACAGCGTGTCACTGGTCCGGCACCCCCATAGGATTGCTGCAAGTCACCATGGTAGGGATCAGTGCAGAATGACGAGTATGCTACCAACTACAGCCAACACCCCCCTGTCACCAAATCCCGCGCATGAGATCAATGAATACAGTCCAACACTGCTGCATGCATATTCGACGCACATGCAACAAGACGTGAGTGCACACCATGACCCATCAGGAAGAAGCTACCCCCTCCATCATTCCATTGCACATGACAGTAATGGGGTGACTGTATCCTGGGACATGTGTGCATGGCCAGTAATCACCTGCTGCCATGTAAGACTAGTACAGTTCTGCACCATGAATGTACAAACACTTACCTTCATTCCACTCTCATGCAGGTGATGCTGGCTACCCTTTGAAGCCGTGGCTCATGACCCCGGTCCGCAACCCACAGAACAGGCACGAGGAGGACTACAATAGATCCCATACCCGTACGCGGGTGGTGATAGAGCAGACCTTCGGCCTGTTGAAGGCACGATTTTGTTGCCTCAGCCGGTCGGGTGGGGCACTCATCTACAGCCACGAGAAGGTGTCCAAGATCACCATGGCATGTGTAATGCTGTACAACATGTGCATACGTCGGAACGTGCCACTGCCCCCTGACGTGGAACTGCCACCACCAGATGATGAAGAGGGGGAGGAGGAAGGAATGGCAGGACAGCATCACTGTGCCGAAGCACAGGAGGGACGTTCCATGCGGCAATCATTGATTGGACAATATTTCTGACTCACAAGTCAGCTGAGGGTGTGAGGATGACAGGACATTGGGCACTGGGTGTGGGGATACATGTACACCATGCACATGAGACATTAAAGGACACATGCACAATGATCAATGTCCACTCTGTTTCTTAGGGATGATCAACCAGTGTATTGAGTAATATTGTTAAAATGTGTACAACAAAACCTCCACCCTCACCCCCACCCCCTCCTCCCCAACTCGCACACACACCCTCCCCCCCCAACTCCCACACACACCCTCACCCCCCTCCACCTCCCCCACAATAGTCCCATTGGTACAACATAGTCAACATGTGTGTGCCAGCATGGTCAACGTGCACTCCCAGAGAAAGGGGGATCCATGTCGTGGCGGCGCAATGTACGCAGTGAGCGTCGGACTGGGCTGGTCTGCGTGGACGAGCTTTGGGAGGGTGGGTCCACCCGCTCGGGCTGTGGTGTGGGGTGTGCTGCCTCCAGGGCATCTGCGATCCGGCCCAGTACCTCGCAGAGCCGGTTTGTGTTCGCCGTGATCACCTCGCCCAGAGCCTGAAGGTTATTGTGCCACTCCAACCTAGAATCACGATTGTCCCTGATGAACTCCTCAATGAGGCCTGTGAGGTGCTGGGAGGGCAATACATCCGTGGCCGATGTGGCCGATGTGCTTGGCAGGCTTGGTATTGGGCCTGCAGGCCTTTCCAGAGTGTCTGCAGGGGAAGTGGATTCAGGACAGGCAGGTTGTAATCCTTGCCCTGTGAGCCCTGGGGTGTCACTCTCCCCGGAGTCGCTGTGTGCCACCTGGCTGTATGATGGTGTGTCAGGTGGTGTGTCAGGGGTATGGGCAATGTCATTGGTATCCTCTGCGTTGGCTCCGGAAATTGATGGTGGACTGTCTGGAACATCGAGGAGGCACATGGCTGCATGCTCCCCAGCCACACTGGATTCCTCTGAGTGCAGCGTGGGGCACGTGTCCAGCGGCACTGCAGGCATGGGTAGGGGTGCAGGTCGGGGTTGTGCACCCTCCATGGGGGTTGCAGGAGCAGGTGGTGTGGCTTGTGTTTTTCTCCTGCTTGCAGGTATACGTTGGCCCCTGCCCCTGGAGGTACTGGCCCGGGTGCTTTCCTGGTCCTCGCTATCAAGCCCGCTGCCTGTGGGGGGGCAAGAGAGAGACGGCATGAGCAATGATTTGGGTGTCAGCATTAGTACATGCCTATGGTATCACAATGGGATTGCAGCGTATTGTGGACATTTGGGTGGTGAGTGGGACAGTGATCTGGGCTTGGATGCTAAATGCATGCAGATGTCTGGGTCACACATGTTGGCGGCGAACTGTGATGACTCACATTCACAGTGTTTACAATCACTGCCCCGTGTGCCTCACAGATTCGGCCTCTTTGTGTGGTATGGGCCATATGGGTTACAGCCTTGCACCTGACATCAGACTGGGTCCCACTTGTTACGGCATGATTTCATTGGGGGGGAGGTTTCCCAACCATGACGTGACACCTTGCCCAGCCCTTGGCAGTGACTTACATTGGGAATGCATGTTCTGTCTTGAATCATGACACTCACCTCCATCAGCGGATGACGCTGCACCGCACTCCATTTCGCCAACCCCTTCTATGGCTTCTGTGCCCATCATGGCCGCGCACGTTTCCTCCCACGGCATCATTTTGATGGGGGAACCTGGCCCTCCTCCTGTCTCCAGGGCCTGACTTCTGTTTGCCGAGAGGATGGCCCGCACCCGGAGACGGAGGTCATCCCACCGTTTCCGGCAATCCTTGGTGGTGCGGGGGGTGTTTCCTACGGCGCTCACCCTCTGTGCTACCAAGGCCCAGATCTCTTTCTTCCTGACAACGGTGGGCCTACGCATATCACTGCTGAATACAGTGTCCGCATGTTCATGCAGGGTGTCCACCAGTATCTGGAGCTCATCCTGGGTAAAGCGCTCCTTTCTTATGCGTGCAGCCCCCTTTTTTAGGCATGATGCTGGTCTCGAATGCCAATTTCTCTCTTCGGTATATGCCTCCGGGTCCTGTATGGAGAGGATGGCAATGGATTGTGATTTTAAAGATGGCCGCCGTGCTGCTTCCCGTTCCTGTACGGTGACGTTTTTTCCGGTTCCGTTCTTTACCGGTGACCGTAAATAGCGGGGACCGCTATTTACGGTCACCCCTGATTACTCCATGTCAGTAGTGTTATGTATGGTGCATTTGTTGGCGGTAGGGGCTTTGGGGGCACTTTTGCGGCATGGCGGTAACGTTCATTACCGGCATGGCGGTAAGCGCGTGCTCGCGAAGTCAGAATAGGGCGATTTTTACGGTCTAGTGCCAGCACGGAAACGCTCTTAACGCCATGCCGGTATTCCCCTGTACTTAACGCCCAACTCGGAATGACCCCCACTGACCTCGACATTCTCGCTCTTACCGAGACATGTTTCAATACCAGTTCAATCACTGCTTCTGACTCCCTCCTCCCTGACGGCTTCAAGATAATTTCCAAACCTCGACCTCACCATGCCGGGGGTGGGGTTGCCTTAATCTTCCCTGAGCGGGTTCCTTCTTCCATCTTACCCACCCAGCTCTATTCACCTTTGAGAGCCTGGTATGCAAGTTTGTCACCTTTCCCTCCTCCACCCTGACCATTGCTACTATTTACCGGTCTCCAGGCACTGTCACCCTGTTCCTGTCTGAAAGGTCTGATTTCTGTTCTTCCTTACTTTCAACCACCTCCAATCTCCTCCTCTTGGGTGATTTCAACATCCAATTGGACTCCCTCTCACAGAATCCACTCTTTTCATTAACTTCTGCACCTCTCTATCCCTCTCCATTCACCCTTCTGGTTCAACCCACTCGGTTGAACACACTCTGGACACCCTCATCCACTCCGACCTCTCTCTCTCTCTACCCCCCCAACGGTCACCCCTCTCTCTTGGTCAGACCAGTCTCTTCTCTCCTCCCACCTTGGTCCCATTGGTCCTCTGACCACATCCCCAAAAGCCTTGCCAACCTCGTTCATGAACATCCGCCCAATGAAACGAGTGTCAGCTGCTGCCTTCGCTTCCACCTTCATCCCCCTTGTCCTCCTACCTCAGATTTTACCTCTGACTCTGCTCTCAGCAACTTCCACTTGGCCATCACCAATACTCTTGACATTCTTGCCCCAGTCATAAGGATTCGCCTGAAACCTGCCTCTAAGCATAACACCTGGTACGACTCTGAACTTGCGGCCCTGAAACAAAGGTGCATAGTGGCAGAACGGAAGTGGGAAACCTCAGGCTCACCCTCTGACAAACTGGCCTGCTGCCTGCTCCAAAGGCAATACAGACTCTCCATCCGTGCCAAGAAAAGGACCCACATTCAGGCACGGCTATCCAGTGCATCCAACAACATGCATGAACTTTTCAAGATCTGCAGGGAACTAGCCAACCCTTCCGCAGTCTCCTCCTCCCCTCTTTCTTCCCAGGCCATATGCAATGCACTGGACACACACTTTGCCACCAAAATTCAGGGCATCCTGAACACCCTTGTTACTCACCCTCCTAACCCATCCCACAGCCGCTTGCCTCTCTTGGCCCCTCACCCTCCTCCTTCCTCCTTCTCCTCCTTCTCCCCTGTCACACCTGAAGAAGTTACTAGAGTTGTACGCTCCATGAAGGTCTCTTCCAACCAGATTTCCCTTTGCTCATCCAGAACCATCAAGCACACCATTGTCTCTCTTGCCCCTGCACCCGCTGATTTCTGCAACCATTCTTTTGCCACTGGATCTTCCCCTCCTCCCTCAAGCACTCCCTTGTGCGCCCCCTTCTGAAACCTTGAGCAGACCCTACCTGTCCAGCCAACTACCACCCTATTTCCATCACCCCTTTCCTGGGGAAACTGCTGGAGAAGCTTGCCTTTCCTCAACTCGCACACTGAACTTGTTGGTAGTCTCCATGACCATCAATCGGGATTCCAAGCATCCATAGGCACGGAAACTGCTCTTCTGCCCACCAGTGAAGAACTGCTCCCATCTCTGGACTCCAACTCCTCGGCTGTCCTCATCCTACTCGATCTCTCCTCTGCCTTTGACACAGTCATCCATTCCATCCTCATACAAAGGCTCCACAATACCCTTGGTATCTCGGAACAGGCATTGGACTGGCTAACCTCCTTCCTAATTGACTGCTCATCCGAGTCATCCTGGGCACCTTCTCCTCTCCTACTTCCTTCTCCACCTGTGGTGTCCCCCATGGTTATATCCTATCCCCTTGGCTCTTAAACATCTACCTTGCTCAGCTGGCACTGCACACCTCCTCCTTCTCCCCCAACTACAGTGTTATGCAGATGACACACAACTTTTTTTCAAACTTCCTGCTGACCCTCTTGCACCTTCTGTCATCCCCGACTGCCTAGCTGCCATCCAGTCCTGGTGCACTTCCACCGATCTCTGCCTCAATGCCAGTAACACTGAGATCTTTCCCATTGGGACAGCTGCTCCCTCCTTCTTCCCTTCACTCTGGTCTTCCTCCATGGGCTCTCCCCCTGCTCCTTCTTCTGAAGCCAGAATCCTTGGAGTCATCTTTGACTTCTCTCTCTCCTTTCTCCCTCACACTCAGGCCATTGCCAAGAAGTCCCAATTTCAGCTCTTCCTTCTCAAAGGAATTCTCCCCTTTCTCACTTTCCCCCAGAAGCTCAATGTTACCCGAACCCTTCTCTCTAGGCTTGACTATTGTAATAGCCTCCTCCTGAATCTACCTTCTTCCACTCTGCGACCCCTCCAACTAATTCAGACTAGGGGAGCGAGACTTAACCTTGGCCTTAAGCCCAAGGACCACATCTCTCCTGCCCTATAAAGTCTTCGCTCCCGGTTGCTGAACGGATTAAATTAAAATCCCTCTGCATCATCCACAAGGCTGTCCGGGGCCAGGGACCACACTTTCTTCAACTCTCTCTTACTAAATACTCTCCTTCTAGACCTCTATGTTCATCTGGCACCAACTTTCTGTGTGTAAAGCGTTTTGCTGGACAGAAGTCTAGAGGTCGATCACTTACCTCAGCAGGCTCCCTCCTATGGTACAGCCTCCCCTTCCCTCTGCGTCTTGAGCAGGACTTCCTTAAATTCTGAAAGCTGCTCAAGACTTTACTCTTTACCTCCTCTTTCCCTTCTTTTCTCCTCTGCTAATCTCATGGTTGCTGTGTTTGGTGTCCTGGGCCCTTATGCATCCTCATGGCCCCTGGCCTCCCACACTGATTCACCCCAGCTTCTGTCTACTTTCAGCACTTGCCTCAGCACACCCTCCGCCCTGGAGGATCGCACTTTCACCCACCGCGGCCCCTGGCTCGGTAGCACTTACCATACATTGCACTTCATCTGTAGCTCACCCACGAGCACAGACACCTCAGCACCTACCCCCACTACCCTCTTCCTTGCTGTACTTGCACGTTCTGAATACTCACAAAGCATAACAGGTTCGTCCTTTTTCTTCCCTCCACTGTATTTAATATTTTTGTGTATTTTAATATGTTTCATTCCCATGTTCCCTCCCTTTGCCCTCTGGGTGCTTTGAAAAAGAATGTACTTGCTGTATAAGTGCCTAACAAGCAAACAATAAATAAATAAATATACACTGGGGTATCCTTAACCATCTTTTGAATATTTTAGTATATTTACATTCAGATACAACCTTAAAAATAAGATTGAATTTACAAGGACACTTTACAAACGAAATTAGCACTTACAGAGGGTTGAGAAAAGGGAGCCTCTTAGGACCTACTATTTTTAATTTGTGTTTAGCGATATTGGTGAGGTTCTAGAAGAAAATGCTTTCATATCCCCAAAGGTGGACAGGATTAAGTCATTTTGGATCTCTTATATGGATGATGTCATATTATTTGATTGTACTCAAATAGGACGACAAAGGTTATTGACCGCATTCCAAGAGTATATGTGCAGGAATGTTCTAGTGATTCATAAAACAAAAAACAAAAAACATGAATTTTTATTTGGGCAGGTCAATGACCCGTTACAACTGATGGGTGGCAAACCAGCAGCTCGAGATAGTCAATGACTTGAAATATCTTGGTTTTATGATTATGGGCAGACCGAATTGAAAAATTACTATTGAAAAATCTTTTTAATATCTTGGTTTATGATTATGGACAGACCAAATTGAAAAATTACTATTGAAAAATTTTTTTTTAAAGCCACACAATTGATGGCACAAATTAAACATTTCAATAATACATATGGGACATTTGCCCTTGTACATTTATAAAATTATGTGAGGGGGAAATTATACCATCCCTTATTTATGGTCTGGAAATCTACCACTTCTAGTATGATCTTGACCTGTCCTCATTAGAAGGTTACTTGTGGAGAAACATCTTATACCTTAAGGGATACGGATGTCGGGTATTCATTTTGAGCTGGGTCTGGTCTCAATGAATGAGACTCACTTGGAAGAGGTTACTGTTGTGCAGAATAACTCAAATGCTGCATCTAGATATTATTTGGCAACAACTGAGAATCTAAAGCATTTAGCAATTGAATGTGCAGTACTTAAGAATGTGCATGTCCTTTGATTTGGCTGTTCGTTCACAACCTCGCTTTTGTGTGCAGTGAGACCCTCTGACAAAGGGTAAACAAGGGGAATTCTAAAGCCCTCATGTATGCACTTTTGCACAGACGTAATGTAATATATTTGTAAATTGAAACTCGGATGGTTATTAAAAATGTGATAAGTGAATTAAAGCTTTAAGTTAGTAATGAAATCGACTATATGATTATTACACTATACATTTTTGTAGTCATGGCTTAGACACTTATTTTAGAATAATCTCTTGGTCATTTTTAGCGACGTTTGTATAGAATAAAAAATATTATATTTTAAACAATATTGTGAATGTCAAGCAAATATCATAGTAATGAATTGTGTATGTTACGTCACTGACTTTAATTAATCTCAATTTTATATGTAATAATTTTGCATTTAAAAGTTTTGTATCAAGGTATCATGCCTTTTTAATTAAATATAACGATTTGTCAAGATAGTGTTTTTTTTTAGTAAGGTTTGCGTTTAAACCACGAGCACAAAATAAAAAATAAAAAAAAAGCAATAGGGATTAGGTAAGAAGGTGGTCTCCACAGTGGAGACCCTTGCAAATAAGCCTTATAAATACCCCTTCCTCCCTTAGATCAGGGCTGATGCTGGGGGATGCAAAGAGAGAGATGGGGTTGCATCGTTTGATTTGATTGACAAATGCTTATAATCAAATGGTTTACGCTTATAAGATGGAATAGTTCAATACCAATGCACTTGATTTGTGATATTCATTCGTTGTGCCTTGTTCCTTGTGTTATGTTCTTTTGTTTTTGCCTCATATGAGAATGTTTACTGAGATGCTTTGAACTGTTTTAGGAGCAACCTTTCATAAATTCAATGACTAGCAGTCACTATATGCTGGCTAAAGCACAAACGGCCTCGCTACAAGTTTGGCGGTGCATGAACAAAATGGTAGTAATTCCCTTACCGCCACTTTTCCTGCATCACCAAATTACATGTTTGGCAGTAGGATGCTGATGCTGGAGGTAAATCCTCCACTTTTCCTCTCGAAATCGTCAGAATTACCACTTGATAATTTCACTGGTAGTAATTCCCCAATGGACTCCATAAATGGGGACTAACACCGCCTTGCCACTTCTTGTAAGCCTATGGTAAACCCACGGGAGTATCCGTATTTGAGTAATGTGGTATTTTGGGAGATTTACAGCTGGAATACTGCCAAACTCATAATGATGCCCAAAGTGTTGTTTTGAACTATTGGTAATAGAAGTTGGGTGTATTTTAATCCAAGTGTGGAATTGGTTTATGCCCCACGTGGGGATATTGTTGAAGTTGGAACCTGTGACAGTTAGTGAGATTTATTGAGGGTTATTGTTGTGCTTATTTTTTAATAACGAGTCTGTTCATTTACTGTCTCTCTGCAGGGAAGGTGTGTTGCATACGTGTCAAATGTATCACTTATCTGAAGCGAAATACCTTTTCCTAAGATCACATCAGCAAGTAGTCTAGCCCCTTCTAGGGGTTTATATCTCTCAATATCGGCTGCTTGGACGGCAGAATACTCTACTGGCTAAGAGGTTGAAAGCCAACTTGCGACAGAGGCAAAACAGCATAACAAACTTCTAGAAAGTAAAGGAGCAGATTAAAGTGTGGGGTACTGCTTGACAGTTTTGTGAACAGGGTGTTGGTCGTGTTCCACCAGTCCTAACATGACGTCCAGCAGTGCGATGATTGCCCATGTGACTATCCATTCGACCAAAAGTGCCCCAAGGTGGACCCTATTCATATTGTGACGTACTACTGGAAGTTTTCAGCAAGCGATAAGCAAGCCCATGATTGGGATCACGCCACTGTAAATTGCATTCCATTGCACCCGTATGAAAAGTGAAGCAATTCCTAGTTCTTAAAAGGCACCATAGGGAGGCATGGATAATTTACAAAAAGGCCTTCATAACTATGCATAGAAGACCACTTTCAGCATTGCTGAATTTGTATGGTGGGCTTAGTGCCACAAAGGCAATCAGCCTCATTTCGGAAATCGGGAAATGAAGGCTCTAGCTCAGGTATCTGCAACTTTTGGAACCCCAGATGTTTTGGACTATGATTCCCATCAACAGTAGCCAGCACATTCAGTGGTCTGTAGGGTTGTACCCAACATCAGCTTCGAGTAACTATTCGGCCGAATTCCAGTTGAACAAAATCTATTAGCTCCGGTCGAATCGTTTCTTGTTATTCGGCTCCAGCCAAATACTTTGTCTTCTCAACTGAATGCCATGCAACAACTCAGAGAGGCAAATATGGAGTACAGATTAAAAAAGAAATTGAATTAAACATTGTCTGATATAATTCCTGAGTAAATGACAGACTATTGGCATTCGTGTGTATATTGGAGTGAAAGAGTGGGGAGGAAAAGAGCGCAGAGTATGATGGCAATTGCCTATTTAGAAACTTGACAAATTCATAACAGGTGATAAAGACGAGTAGGGATGAGATAGTTTTATGTCATGCATACAGGGTATAGAGAGATAGCTGTGACGACTCTGTATCAGACATAGTCAAAGAACTATGCCCTGTTGGTGACATTGGTGGTCGGGGGAGATGCTTAGAAATTGGAAGACTTCCCAAGAGGTGGGCTGCCTCTTCCAGGTCAATGGGCAGTGCAAGATGCAGATGGCATTTCCCATTTCATACCAGCCTCTTACAGGAACTAGTTTATTGGACAATCTCTGGAATCATGTTATAGGCTGCTCTACACACACCCCAGGATATTGCTGCATGACATTGAATATTTTACGACATAAAAAGGGAAATTCGGATGCACACAAGTCTATTTTTTGCAGCATTTGTGCAGCACATTATTAACTGGAGTCTGTAAGAGTAGGGTTTGAGAAAGAGGTGGTGTTTACAAGGCAGCAGGCGAGCTAAATTGTCAATATTTGCACATTCTGTATGTTACCTCTGCAATCCATTTAATAGAAAGAGTCCCAGGTGTCCCAGGCTTTACAAACCGTGTTTGGTTTGATCTGCTATTTGTGTTTAAAGTGCGTGACTATTTCATATTATTAACTTTATTACTTATAATGGTGTGAATCTTCCCCTTCTACATTTTACAACCCTTTAGTCACACACACTACTCACTAATTCGCCCTCACAACGTACTCCTCCAACCTTTCAGTATAACAGCTGTGCCCACACTTCCTAGCACTCTCATACTGCCAAGTCAGAGCTCCCACTCCCCAGTACCTGTCACACTGCCAAATGGTCTCCCATTCACACCTTACGCTCTCCTGTTCCTCTTGAAGTCAGCAGTCCTTGTATATCTTTGCCCCTGTCGCCCCCATTTCCTCCCATCGCTCGCACCTTCTGCATCTCATGCCCTTTCTCCCAGTCACTGCGCTTTCCAACCCATCCTCTCTCCCAATCTGCTGCTTGCTTCCTGTTTCCATCTCTGCTGTCCGGATCCTCTCTGCTCTCTGGCCCACCAGCCCCTCTCTGCTCGCCGGCCCACCTGCCCCTCTCTGCTCTCTGGCCCCTCTCTGCTCTCCAGCCTACTGGTCCCTCTCTGCTCGCTGGTCCATCTGCCCTCCATCCCATCGGCCTCCCCCTGCTCTCTGGCCCACCAGCCCCCCTCTGCTCTCCGTCCCACCTGCCCCTCTCTGGCCCAACATCCCCCCTCTGTCCCATCGGCCTCACCCTGCTCTCTGGCACATTGCCCGCCCTCTGCCCTGTGGCCCCTTTCTTTTCTTCTGCATATCGGCCCCCTCTGCTCTCTTGCCCATTGACCCCCCCCCCACTTCTGTCTGTCCCATCTCTTCTCTCTGTCCCACCGGCCCCCTTCTGATCTCTGGCCCATCTGCCACCTCCTCTGCTTTCTGACCCATCTCTCCCCCCACCATCTGCTCCATGGCTCACTGGGTCATTGGCCCCCTCTGCTCTCTGCTCCATCAGCCACTCTATGCTTTATAGCCAATCAGCACATATTCTCCCTTTCTTCCTTGTCTCTCCATTTTAACTGGAGTTTATTTCTTGAAAATGTCGATTTAAAAAAAAACATGTTTTTCGGGAGTTGCTTTAAAAATGTCAGTTTTCAAAAAGTGTCTAATTTCATGTTTTTTTTGTATAAAACGTCTGATTTCACAGTTTTTGTAGTAATTGCGAAATTGTTATAAGCTTGGGGGTCAGAGTCGGCACCAACGTGCTCGCCTTGGAAACAAGACGACACGGAGCACCACAGGTTCGATCCCCGGTTCCGTGCTTAGAAACCTCTGGGTATTTAGTGCGTCATAAATAACCAATCATATCATAGGAATGGTGTGAGAGATGAGAGCATTCTTCCATGTGGACGTCTTCTGGCGTTGTGGGCATGGATTGAGATTTGGAGAAATTGAGGGACTGCCTAACTGACAACGGCCTTCTTAGAGCTTGTTCAGTTTGGACAAGTTCAGTCAGATGGCGGCCTTTCCTACACGTGATTACCACAGCTTCAGGCCTATGTTCCTCACTGGTTGAGTCCTCACCAGGTTTTTCCTACAGGGGAGGGTGTCCCCTCTTTAAAAATAATAGGGCGACTGAGTCCACACAACTCACATGTAGTCTCGGCTTGACCCATGCATGAGTGGTGAGAAAGCATTTTCACATTTCTATTTGAGCTGCAAGGAAGGTCGAAACTCACTTTCCACCTAAGCTACCTTGCAACTCACAAAATTTTGTAGTGTGTGAGATTCGCAATTTCAAATAGCAGTATTCTTTTTGTTCAGTTTAACCTTGAACTTTCCATTCTTGAGTCCTGCCATTCTGAGGAGCAGTGGTGAAGCAAATGCAGCATCCTTTTGTGCATTTGGTCCTTGCTTTTTCGTTACTGTGCTACTTCCTAGCTTACATGCTTTAAACAAGATTTCTAGAACGAAGAGAAAGAAATTGCACATGAGAACACATTTAAAGAAGTGCTTTATAAAAAAAAGTGTGTTTCTCAAGGCTGGAACATAAGTTACTAAATAAACAGCTATTCGTTGGTGTGGTATCATGGAACTCATAGTCCATCACATCTGGAGAGCCACTGGTTGTAGAATCCTGTCCTAACCACCGGCGAGGGCCTAGCGATTGGGCAGTGGGTTGTTCTTTTCCTCTTTGTTTTTTTTTTATTTATTTGGTAATGCGCACCAAACCCATAGGTAACCAGGCGCAGCAGAAAAGAATAATTACAGCTTAGTTACAACATGGAATCAATACAGTAGATACAAGGATACAGTGCAAACAAGGAAGATACAATTAGGTTACAGTCAAGGATACAATAGGGGTGGTACAATAGATTAGGCATTTTCATAGTCAGATATAGGAGTAGATCTTACAGATGTCCGAGATGTTTTACGGTGCAAAACCACTTAGTAACAAAAAACTGTGATTTGTGCTTTTCCTTAATTTTAAATGTCTGAAAGACTGATGTATTGTGTGTATCATGCAAGATAATGAAGAATGGTGGAGGGAGATTGTTGAACATTTTAAAGTTTTTTTTAATTCAATAAACCAATAAAACAAATGATAAAAAAAGAAGATGATGGGTGCCTTGCTAGAGAGACATGCACTGCTAAAGATAGAGCATTGAGAATCGGAACACAAGCAGTATGACAACAGCGCTTGCCATCTGCAATGAGGAGTGCGCCTACATTCAACATGTCACATTGGTGATTAATACGATTAGCTGGCTAGAGGACACTGGAAATAGAGGCGTGTGGAGATGCCATTTTAAAAACAGAATAACTAACACGGGTTGATGCTCAGGCCCTGGAGAAACACATAAGCATTCATAATGACCCAATGGCGTCAGCAAACATCAGATTGCATTAAGATATTCCAGGCAGCACACTCCAGTAACCCCTTGGAAAATGCTGCCCCTCACACAAGAGTTATTTGGAAGGTGAACATATTTAAGGAAAGATTAATACATGACCGTTGCACAATATGCAAAAGCAGACCTAGTAAAATAACTCTAAAGTTCAGAGGGCATCTGACCGCCTTCTGGAGGTTTCGATAAAGTGCCAGACTCAAACCTGGTGAATATGAAACAAAATGTACTCCTTTGAATCAATGCATCCAGGAAGCATATTTATTTGTTGAACACGTGCTGTATGGATTTCATATCATTAGGGTATTTATTGAGCAATCAGAGGGGGTAGAACATGGTTAGGAAAGCAGAGACACAAGTGAGTGGGGAGCCAATAACAGGGGAGGGGGAGTGGGGCGATATCTCAGCAATGGATCTACAAGCAACCAGGGGAGTAAACAGTGGGGATCAGATTACCAAGTCTCACGTAGGGTGTATAGTGGAGGGTGTGTGGACCAAGATGTTACAGAGGAGCCATTCCTTGAAGACAAGGGTCTTGCTTTCCTTCCTGAATTGTAGAAGCAGAGGGGCAAGTCTGATGTTGACAGGGAAGAGGTTCCAGAGTCTTGGGGCTTAGACAGAGAAGGCCTGCCTTCTGGTTCTTTCCTTTCTGCACTGGCAGAGTTCAAGTCGGCACATGTCCTTAGGTCTGGTGGATCGTATGCCTCCAAAGATGCTGATCTTCCCAGTGTGGTAGCTTGGGGACTTCAGGATGACAACCTTGTAGATGATGCAGCAGGATTTGTAGATGATACGGGAAGGAGTGATGTGGTCGAATTTGCAGAGTCCTTTGCTGAGTAGTGCAAAATTGTAGAACACATTTAAGGGTGCCAGGGTACTTGCCGGAAGGTCTTCCAAAAGGCCATTGTCACCATCGAGGTGGGAGAGTACCAAGGCTTGGAGTTGTTTTCTGGGATGAAGAGCATGATTTTCTGCTGGAGAGAAAGTTGGTACCAAGCGGTGTGTCTCTTCCTTACTTTGTGCTGTTTGAAGCAGTGGTGTCTGTCAAGGTCAAACCCAAGGGACTTGGCGCAGGTAGCCAGCTGGGGTGTGAAGCCCTCGAGGTGAATAGCAAAGAGCAAGGTCTGAATGTCTCAGTATTCAATGTTGCTGGTCAGCAGTAGGCATTCAGCCTTGGAAGGGTGAGCTTCAAGTAAGCACTGTACACCGAAGACTGGAGACATGGGAGGCAGACCTTGAGTTTCTGGATGTCTTCGATGGCGGATATCTTCAGGTAGATGTGTGTGTCATGTGCAAATTGGGTGATGCAGATGTTGTGTGGAACAAGGAGGTTTGCAAGCAGTTAAATGTAAACTGAAGATCACGGGGGAGAGGATAGATTCTTGCGGGTCTCCACAAGTGATTGGTAGAGTTGGTGATTTGGAGGAATCCATTTGTACAAATTAGCGGCGATTAGCAATGTACTCGTTGAACCAGCTGAGGATGATCTGGCTGATCACCATGCAGCGATGTAAATTGTCAGTGGGTATCTGGTGGTCTACTCTGTCAAATGCTCCTGAGAGGTCAAGAAGAACCACGAGGTAAGGATGGCCATCTTTAAGGATTTTAAGGGCATTGTCGATTACTTTGATGGTAACCATTTCTGTGCTGCAGCTAGGTCTGAAGCCAGATTGGTAGGGCTGAAGGAGGCTGTTGGCTTCGATGTGTTGGAGGAGTTGCATACTACTGCATTCTCAAGGATCTTATCTAGGAAGGGAACATGGGTGATGGGAGGGGAGTTGCTGAGTTTATATGGGTTCAGTGAATGTTTCTTGAGAAGCTGGAGGATATTCCGGTCTTGAAGGGCGACAGGAAGGTTCCTTGAGCTAGGGAGCAGTTAATGATTGTAAGGTAAGGAAGGAGTGTTTTAGTCAGAAGGGTCTTGGGTACGGAGGCAGTGAGGATGTCATTTGCGTACAATGTGGCCTTGAGGGATGCTATGGTAGAGCTGTGCGAGCCTGGCGGGTCTCTGGCTGACCCGAGCACCATCAAGGGCTCTGGCATGACCCCCCTTTCGGCCAGTTTCTGCCCAAAGCAGGGGCCGGACACAAGCTCCACTGGGTGCTCGCCCGCTCCTTCCCTTTAAAAAAATAAAAATAAATGCGCTTGTGTCTGCCTGTATTCCAGCTGCCTGACCCGAATTTACCCTGCCCGGAAGAGCACGTCCTTCTCCACCACTCTCCTGCCTTCCTGCATCCAACAGCACATGTTGCACGTTCAGCTCTTCTGCCGCGGCATCTCTCAGCAGAGCTATTTTACCATGGCTGCACTGTGCTGCTACAATTCCACAGACCCCATTTTGTCCTTTTTTCTTGGGTTTATAATGATGTCGAAACTATTTAAATAGTGACTTAAAGCAACTTTATTGTTTTGTATATCAAGAAAGTAGTCATCATGAATATAACAAATCTTTAAATGGGTGCTTTGTGTTGCTCATTTTAACTAGCACAGATTTGAAAGGTAACTAGTGCTTTGCAAGCTCTTTCAGTTGGAAATGTCTAGAAACTAGCCATGTCTTGGGAATGCGCCAGTCCGGATTCCGCCCAGGCCATGGTACGGAATCAGCGCTGCTTAACCTATAAAAACAGATGGCCGAGTTCTGGGCCAAAGGGAAGCCTGCCCTCCTCTTCCTCCTTTATCTGTCAGCTGCGTTTGACCTGGTCAAGCACAAAATACTGTGCCACCACCTCAACACAACAGCTAACTTCGCCCCCAAAGCTACATCATGGATTGCCTCCTTTCTAGGGGGGAGAGTTATGAGACTGTTCACAGAGAATGCCGGCGCCCCGCCAACACCCATTACATGAGGGGTACCACAAGGATCCTGCATATCCCCTACACTCTATAACATCTTCACCAGATGCCTCTTTGACATTCTGCACTCCATCGGCATAGCATACACCAACTATGCAGATGATACAAAAATTCTCCTCTCGCTCTCTGGTAACTATGATGAAGACTCCAGCACCCTGAATGCCGCATACTCTGCTATTCAGGCCCGGATGGTGGTGAACCGTCTCTGCCTGAATGGGGACAAGACAGAGATTCTGCATGTAGGACCCTCTCCGGTGTTACAAAAACTTAATAACCAATATTCAGCGGACAAAATTGATGACATCTTAGTCCCCGTACCTTCCTCTGTGAAGACGCTAGGTGTCTACCTTGATGCCACCCACTCCCTGTCTCGCCAAGTGAACATGATCGCCTCCTCCGCAGCCTACGCGACTAAGCTGCTAAACGCTTCAAGACCCTTTCTAACTACAGATAGCTGCCTAACCATTGCACGAGCAGTAATTAGTGCCAGGCTTGATTACTGTAACATCAGGGGTCAAGTCCTAAACATCAAAGTGGGGGGAATCGTCAACAAAAGCAATGGGATGTGACGTCGCCAGAAATTAGCTTATCAAGGTGAAATATGCACATTTCATTAAATTGACTTTGTTTAACCACCCAAATTGCACAGGATGAATGGCATTTGCCTTTCATAAAATCAACACAGGATATTTTCTTCTAATAGTGTTTTTGAAAATATTAAACGGTGTGCATGTTTTAAACTCCAAGAACCAATACAAATGTTTTCCCTGTAACATGCAGTACCGAAATGGTACATTTCACCTGTAGTTGTTTGTTATGTTTCATCAAGTTATGGAGTGCAGTGGTGAAGTTTCCGGGCGGCAAACCTGATGACTGCAGGTTCGATACCCTGAGGTGGCTTTAATCAATAAATGCAAGGAAGACTTTCAATGTTTTTCATTTTAGCTGGGGGGACTGAGGCCACCCTCTGAAAAAAGTGGGTGGACTCTGTCCACCCACGTGTACCCTCGACTTTAGCCCTGTGTAACATCCTCTTCACCGGCACCTCGTCCTAAAACCTCCAGAAGATGCAAGTCATACAAAATAATGCTCTCCGAGCAGCACTCAACATTCATAAATGGGAACATATCAGCAGCCAGGAGAGCAGTTCACTGGCTACCAATCCGTCAATGGATTTTCTTTAAAACCTTGTCCATTACCCATAAATTCCTCTCCAACACTGCTCTCCCTTACTTTTCTCAGAAAATATCCAGAGCCCACTTGTCCAGGATAACCAGGACCCCCTACGCACACAACGCTCCACCAGCCAAAAGTCAGACGTTCCAAAGCTGGAGGTCTGAGCTTCCCATATATTGCTGCCAAACAGTGGAACTCTGTGCCTTCCACCATGAGAGCTGAACCGTCATACTGGGTATTCTATAAAACCCTAAAAACCTGGCTGTTTGCCTAACCGGGCCGTTTAGTTGTGTCCTATCTTACTGCAAACTGTATTTTTTTCTGCTGTTTGCAAGTAACTGGTCTCTGTAACAGCGCCCTGATGCCTCCGGGTTGTTTGTGCGCTTTCTAAATGAAATTCTTTTTAAAAAAGATAACTCAGCGAGTTGAGCACTCGCTGCTTCAATCTGTGTGTGACATGCTGGTTGCTTGTTCTCATTTCGGTAAAACTAACTCAGCCTTTCAACCTTCCGAGGTAGTTACAAGGGTACCAACTTCGGTACACATTTATCGACATGCAAATATGCTGTATGTACAGGGCTTTGAAGAAAGTGTTTTGTGCAACCATTTCCCGGGCTCGGCCCGTGGAGGGCTGTTAGAGCCACCACGGGCCAAGCCTGACCCGCAAGCTCGGCCCTGGCTCCGTCCTACCCATGAAATATTTGGCTCCCCCACCTCTATGCTATGGTGGCAGTGAGCTATTGAAAATAGTCCAGGTATTTGTGGTTGTGCCAGGTGATATGTGTAGTGTGCTGTCAGTTGTAGCGTTGATATCTATGCGTTGGCAGATTCTGCCGATCTTGTTGATGAAGAAAGAGTTGATGGCGGTGGACTTTTCAATGGAGTGCAGTACGGGTGGGTTGGGTAGAGGGTTGATGCAGTGCTTGATAGCTTTGAAGAGGGGTCTGCTTTTATTGTTGGCCTTGGCCTTGGCTATGGCTGTGGGTTTTTGGTAAATAGCTTGGCAGTGGTTATCAGTTGTTTCCGTGTAGCACAGAGTCCCTTGAGCACAGCCTTGTAATATGCACTGCAGGATTTTCATCAATCTTCTCTTGTATTCTGATGTTTTGTTAGTTGTAGTTGAGTGGGCCAGGGTGCGGAAGGTTTAGGCTTGAGGGTGCGTTGTTCTATTAGGGCCTGGTGGTTGATGTTGGTTGTGAGGGTGGTGTTAAGTTCATGGAGAAATGAGTCGCAGTCTTGGTTCGTAAGAGAAAGATCAGCCCATGAGAAGTGGAGTTTGGCAAGGCCTTCCATGAGAGCCTCCACTGAAAAGTTCTTGAATGATCTGAAGGCTTGTTTGCTGGGTTTCAGATGGCTTTGCTTGACTGTTGTGGTGTGAATAATGTCAAAGGGGATTGCCATATGGCTGGACCATTTGGCCTGACCAGTCGAGCGGGATTGAAGAGTGTGATGTAGAATGGGGCAGGGTGGTGATGATGAGGTCAAGTATATTATCTTTCCTATATGTGGATGAGGATATCTAGGATTTGAGAGGAGGTAATAAAGATGGGGTCCAAGTAATGTGTCGTGATGACGTTGGTGATGTCTGCTGCATGGTTGTTGTTGAATGGACACTGGCAAGCATCAGTTTTTGTGTAGTGGTGAATGATGGAGTGCTGATGGGGGCTATGGTGATGTGGGTGAGATTTCTGTGATCCGGTGTCCATGATGTTGCTGGTGAGCAGCATGGTTGGTGATGAGTGGTGATGGTAGGGATGGGTTGTTGGGAGAGAGGGGCGAAACACATATTCGAGGGAGCTTACCTGATGTTAGAGGAGCAGGTGTTCTGCTCCTGGGTCCTCCCAGTCTAAACAAGAAATACACTTTTCTTTGTCTGCCCTTACTTTGGATGCCTGGGAAAGACACACCCTTGATCTATAAGTTAAGGAATGAAAGGAAGGGGGAGGGTTAAGCAGATGGGTGGGGTGTAGGTCACGTCAACAAGATCCACTTGTACCTGCTCCCCAACTGCAAAGGAAAAGAGGCTGCCTGTATGGTACGAAAACTGGTTGTAGGCAGAGCAATTGAGTGGCCATGCCTGTTCATGTGGCCAGGGAGCCTCCTCAATGGTGTCTGCCTGGAGCTGGTCTGTAGTCCTCTAGTAGCTGCCTGGAGGGCGGGAAAACTGGCAGTGGCCAGAGCAAATGAGTGGCAGGCCTGGTCACGTGACCAGCAGCCTCTGCAATGCCTCCTGCCTGCATCTGGCCTGGAGTCCTTAACTACCTGTCTGGAAGATGTGAAAACTGTTGGGGGTCGGAGCAACTGAGTGGCAGGGCCTGGTCATGTGACCAGCAGCCTCCTTAATGCTGTCTGCCTGGGGCTGGCCGGGAGTCCTTACGTTGTTGCCTGGAAGGTATGAAAACTGGTGGTGGATGGAGCAACTGAGTGGCAGGGCCTGATCGCGTGACCTGAAGCCTCCGCAATGCTGTCTGCCTGGAATTGGCCTGGGGTCCTTAAGACATTACCTGGAAGGCATGAAACAGGTGGTAGGTGGACCAACTGAGTGGCAGGCCCTCGCTATGAGATGAGCATCCTCCTCAATGCTGTCTGTCTGGATCTGGCCTGGAGTATTTAAGTAGTGCCGGGAAGGTGTGAAAACTGGTGGTGGACGGAGCAGCTGAGTGGCAGGGCCTAGTTACGTAACCTGCAGCCTCCTCAATGCTGTCTGCCTGGGGCTTGCCTTGAGTCTTTAAATAGTTGCCTGGAAGGCGCAAATATTGGTATTGAGAGGAGCAACTGAGTGGCAGGGGCTGGATCTGTGACATTCTACCATACAGGTCTTTCACCGCATTTTCTCTGGTGGTATTTTTATGGGGACCCACCACTGAAGTGTGCAGGAGCCAGGCAAGTTTCACAAACTTTAGTTTATTCTTCATGCATTATCTGAAGTCCTACCAGCAGCACAACATCCCTCCTTTCAGTAGGCTCTCTATCAGTCATCCTTCCAATCTAGATACCTCACTACTCAACATTCCCTAGATTACTTCATAGGCACTGTGCGGGTTGGGATGAAGATACTACACACCTCTATATCCTCAGTCCACCGGTACCTCCCCACACCTACACTTGTTATTCCTACACCCCTTTACTTGCCGCCCCCTATAAAAATACAGCAAAAAAAACTGTGGTTAAATGTTCCCCAGAGAAAAGGATATGGTGTGATACCATGCTGAATGTGCACATCAATACAAAATCATTATAGTTATTACTGATAACATGGATTACCACTTAATTCGCCCAATACTGCTAAAATAATGCAAAATCTTCCTCCCAAAATCCTTTAGTTGTATAGGAAATTGCAGATCATTTTGCAAATGTGGAAGAATTGGTCTACACAATGCTGCATTATAACAAATTCTGCTCTGTATTAATTTTTAAATTGCGTTCATTGCACACCTCTTTTTTCCTTACTACTATTATGTAATGCATCATTGTGGGCCTTTGGCTTTGGAAATGGTCACTTCAGCATAACAGACCTCTGGTTAAGCGCTTTAGGTTCTACTTAATTCAGGAATAGCTGGTGTTGCTGCAGGTCCCAAGTGGGTCAATCAATGAAGATCAACAGAAATACGAAACACAATGAATTGAAGGCAAATTGGGTGTGCCCGGGACGAGCAAGACACATGTATACAAAGAATATTCTTAATATGCAGCATTTTGCTTCCCTTGAGTGGCTTATGGTTATAAATTAACATATGACCCCCAGCAAAAATAATATGTTGATTGTATAAAAGTACCCAAACCTAGGAGCCCAGGCATCAGAATGAATGGAACATGGAAGGAAAGTTCCTGAGTTGTTTGGAGTCTGAGCCTCTACTGTTGGATGGGCTTTGTTAAGTGACATAAGACTCTTCATTCAGTTGCATTAGCATTAGGTGTCAGAGAGCCATCCACTCAGCTCCCAGTACACAGCAATCCATGTCTCTTCCTCCCCACCCTGCCCAACGGACACCTACACTGTCAAACTTAACTTATTGCTTGCTTGATACCATGTCGCCTCAATGGTGGAGAAAGACCTCCACCATTCACGGCCATTCTGCCTCCCTCCTCCTCATTCCCGCCATGTACCGTGACAAGGGCTCGCTCCTGAGGCCCAGCCACAGTCCATGGCAGCCTTCTTTGGGCCATACAACCTTGATAAAGGGACGTGCCGCTGCACGTGCCCTCCATAAACCAGAGCGTTTTTGTTTGGTGAGATTATCACTTAGCACCCTGTCATGGTAGGGCAGGCTAGGCCATTGACTGTCCACAGCTGTTGCCGAGGCCCTTGCTCCAACAGGGCTAGCCGTTGTTGTGCTGGTGGGTCTTTAATGGTCAAGACTACCAACCCACGAGGAGATTAACACCTCATTTCACACCACACTATTAATTCAAAAATGGTTCTTGATGCACAAGAAAACAAGAGAATGACATTTGAATTTGGATCAGCAACCTCTGAATTCCTATTTTCAGAAAGAAATTTAGATAAAATGGTTGAGGCAGAGGATAGCTTAGCTGTCAGAGCCCCCTCCAATTTTCATTGATAAAAGTGGAGGGAGCCATCATAAGCATCACAATTGTGCACCCTCCTTCACCATTTTATGAAAATACAATTAGTAGACATGCCAAACACATGCACTGGAGCAAAGTTTACTAAAGAGGAAAAGATAAAAGCCCCATGAAAATGTAACATCTTCTTTTTCCCAAAAGTTCAACTGAAAGGCAATAGGGAAATATTTACCTGTAGACAAGCATGTGGACATTTCTAGCAAAAGTCGGATTACAATTTTCACAAGCACAATTATTGGGTCTTGATTACAAGTAATTTAGGGCAGAGGCCTGACACCTGTGGAACCC
The DNA here is from genome assembly GCF_040938575.1 of Ambystoma mexicanum. NCBI lineage: Eukaryota > Metazoa > Chordata > Amphibia > Caudata > Ambystomatidae > Ambystoma > Ambystoma mexicanum. The sequence goes on along the minus strand of NC_090927.1, from coordinate 910,321,902 downwards.
TGCGTTGTTTTGTACTATAACTCCCTGGTATCCTCATCATAGACTATGCTGGCTAGGGCAGATGAGAATTGTGGTCCAAGACATCTTGCAAACTAAGGGTCACACACACCGGCTTTAGGGGGTCATGTATAGGTGAATGTACGAGGTCAAAGACACACGTCTATAAAGATGTGAAACTTTCAAGGTTCGAAAGATATTAGCCTAGATGGAACACAAGGACGAAACATATTGCAGACATGTAACACTGATGTAGAGGAGAATTGGGAAATGAAAAATGCATGTACTCCCCAGGCCGGTCAACGCAGTATCATAATGACTAGACCCTGCAACCTGCCGCGTTTAAACAGTGTTTCTTGCTTATGTGAGGTGGACACTGCAGAACATGCTGCGCATGTCTAGCTTGTTGTAATGATCGCTTTCTCATCTCTCGCTTCTGACGTGTTTCCCTTTTGGCATTTGCAAGCAGGATCTAAACTCTCGCTTTCTTAAGAAAAGCGGCACAGAAGAGCAGAAGTTGCCATATTGCCAATGCTCTTGCTTGTCTCAAAGAGTATGGGAACTTTCAAAGAGTCTGGGCACCTTGACCAACTGAGTTACAATGGGGTGAGCTCACTAATAACACAGGCTTACATGAAAGAGTGCAGCTCGTGTCAAAGGCTGATATAATGAGACGTTGTTCTTTGCTGGCAGGATGAATTTAGTGTGCAACTTTGACCTGTTGGGACCACCCTTTTACATTCGAAAGTATGAGCCCTGCTGTGTATAAAGGCTGGGGGGGTTAGGCGGGAAAGGGACTCTAAGAACTTTTTGTCAAGTGATGCTGTTAGACTTGTGCTGTCACTGCTTTCTACTAATAAACATGTTCACCAGTCCACCGGAGCCGTGAGTGATTCTTTTTCCTCGTCACTGGTCCCCTAACTCTAGATCAGGTTTGTGGCCATCAATCTACTTCTTACTAGTCACCAAATGTGGCAGAGGGGTGAAAACATGCATTGCCTGATGTAGGCTGTGTCTAGTTTCTATTACTAATGTAGATTGTGTTTATATTTTCATATTCATCACACTGTACAACTAAGAAAATAGACTCAAGATCTTTAAAGTTCATTTTTTCGAAATCTTTAAGAAATGGCACATTGTTGTAATTTTCTCAGCAATCTCATACATTGGCTACATTTAGTAATTATTTTTCTGGGGACATCTGAAATAGCTCTGTAGAAGGTCACTTTCGTCATATTGAAAAGAAGAATAAATGACAGGCTATGATGTTCTTTGGATATCGCTCACAAGTACATGTGGCTTCATCAGGGTAATCGGGGCAAACGCGAAATATGTGTGTCGTGCTTACCTTTGCCAGAATACCGTAAAGGCGGGGTTTCTGCTGGTAGAGGAGGCTCCTTGTTTAGTCACTTCAGCCAATGTGGGCTGTTCATCAGTGGTGATTCTGCATCCATAACCAGCGCAGTATCCAGAAGTGTCCTGTGGCAGAAAACACTCAAAACCGCAACACGGATCCCAGTAGTTCTACCGAAATCCACACATTAAAACAAACTTGACCACTGACATTTTTCATGCATAACAAATAAAATGTGGGTACTCACAATGATTTATAAAACATCTGACTTTACATGTCACCCTGACATTACTTCCGGATTGTGACTCTCCTGTGATATTTTCTGGCTGGCGGGGAAACCAGATAGGAACGTTTATCCACAATAAATGGAGAGATCTGGTATGGAGAGATCTGGTACTAGGAACATTATTGTACAGTATTTATCTCATGAAATATACATAGTGTTACAGAGGTTTTATATCATACAGGGAAATGTAATCAACCCCTCTACAAAAATGTTCGTCCATAAACATAAGCACTTATTTAAAAAAATGCATCTAATTATTTCTGCCTGTGATCCACATGACTAACTTGCTTATTCATATCAATTATGTAGAAGTGTTATAAGGACAATATATAGTTCTTTGTTTAGGGATGCGTGAAATCATTTGTGACAATAAAGGCTTTTCAATCGTAAAATGTCAATTAGTTATCATTTTAATGTAATATATACATATATACATTACATACACTAGGCGTCTGAGTTATCATTACCAGCATTTTACTATACGTATTGCTACACTTATTGGGTCAAATCTACTAATCGGTTGCTTCATTAAAACTCCTCTTTGTGCGGACAGAAACACAAAATCCTCCAGAATCCAAACTATGCACTTTTACCAACAACATTTGCACTGCGCATGTGGTAGGCCTGCTAGGAGAAGACATGGCAGTGAGTGAGCCAATGTGCAGGGGTATTTATTGTGATATGCTGGATGCATGTAGAAGCGGGTGGCAGCCCTACAGGTTGCGTCCTGTGTGGCAAAGCACATCCCACCAGTGCTGCTTGCGTTCAGCCATACCAGAGGGATACTGGTGTGCAAACCCCAGAAATTTGACTACATAAAATAGTGTATGCCCAAAGACTCATGTTTATATTTTTAAAATACTCTGAGTTAACTTTCCCTGAGATGTTAAATTAGCATTCATGCTAAGTCCTGTGAGGTGATATAGAGTGCTCCTACAGGCATTGTATTGAAGGTTGTGTGTGCCCCTTTCATAAGGTTGAGAACAAAGACAAATTGGCAACTCCGCTTCACATCGTCTATAACCCACAAGTCCCCCTTAGATGAGTTCTGCATCACTGGGGGGGCTTGTAAGTGCCCTGAAGGTAGTCTCAGTGCCAATGCACCTGTCATCCGAACAATGCGTTCTTGAAGTACTGTAGTAGTAGTGTAGGGCTTCTGGAAAGCTTGATGAATGAATCCCATGCCATACCAGGCAAGACCCTGAAGATCAGAGCCTTCTGTAAGGGCAATGTAGAGTCGGCGACGGTGGCCTGAATGGAAACCGTCAAGAAGAGCCAGATCATGAAGTCTTGCCTGCGTTTTGCGGTTCTACAGATGAGACTCCGTTGCCATCACACTATCAAAAATATCCATAAAATGTTGCAGGATTTGGAAAACTGCCCCGACTGATTGATGTCTTTTCGTTGCGAGTTCTAGCAAAAAACACACCAGTAAATCAAATTGAAAAATATATACGACGCAGGGAAAATTAATCTAGAGTACTTATCAATCGCATGAGTGTTCTGGATGATTCGCAAACCCATGGGGCCTTTGAGTCTCCTCTTCCTGGCCGAGCTGGAGTCATTGGTCACGCCCATGTGCACCACTATCTTGTCTTGTCTATCCACGTCGTCACTCACGATCTGGTTGCGGGTGTAGCCAGCCAGGCTGTTGGCATCAGACTCACTGTAATTGCCATCCAGCATCATAGTCTTGGTATGAGGTAATCCACACGTGCAGGGATACTAGGAACAGAAGAAAGGACAAAGGGACTGAAAAGGGGCACAATATGGCTGAAGCAAAACATATCAAATAGAGATCATTATTATTATTATTATTATTATTTCTGTAGCGCCTCAACCCAGATGTAATCATGTCCTTGTCTTCTGGAGTGCGGATTGAACAACAGTGAGACTTTTAAATTTGAAATGATTTTGATTTGCCACAGTAGAACTCTCCAACAATTGTGATTAACACTGTGACATTTCTTTAACACTGCAGTTTGACATGTGCAATTAGCAACAGCTGGTCTGCATGACCTGCATAAAATACCGATTACTTTTATTAGATACATGTTTAAAACAAATAATTAAGTGGAGAAAAATGACTGCATCATCGTGACGCAGTCATGAATTGCAATTTTTGAGTGAATCAAGATTTTGGGACTGAGCCAGGCATTAGAGGTCACCTCGTGAAATATGAGATCCTGGGAGAGTGGGGAAGCAGAGGCTTAAGGATCAGAGGCAGCTGTGGAGGGTCTTCAGCTTGCTCCCCCACTCTGCCATCAGAGGGTGCTCTGGTGAAAGCCATCACTGAATAACTTTCCCAAGGGGAATGGTGAGACACATATGAATGTTAAATAGAAACATCAAATGCACACAGAGGTAGACCTTGTACCATGCACATGGGAATCCTGGCAGACAAGAAACTATTTACTAGAAGAGCCTGAAAATGAA